>NW_004444112.1:4097549-4143435 GCF_000243295.1 Trichechus manatus latirostris
CTAGATGATGCCCAGCTACCACCAATGACTGCCCTGACAGGAAACACAACAGAGAGTCCCTGTTGGAGCAGGAGAAAAGTGGGGTGCAGTACTCAGAAAAGTGGGGTGCAGTCTGGAGGAACCCCAGAAAGCATGGCCCCTGGACTCTCTGTCAACCCAGAACTAAAACCATTCCTGAGGCCAACACTTCAGACAAAGATTAGACTGGACTACGGGACATAAAATGATACTCGTGAAGAGTGTGCTTCTTAGCTCAAATAGATACATGAGACTAAATGGGCAGCTCCTGTCCAGAGGTGAGATAAGAAGGCACAGAGGGTCAGGAGCTGGTTGAATGGACATGGGAAATCAGGGGTGGAAAGGATGAGTGTGCTGTCACAGTATAGGGAGAGCAATTAGGGTCACATAACAATGTATGTATACATTTTTGTACGAGAGAATAACTTGAATTGTAGACTTTCAATTAAAGTACAATAATAAAATAAAATCAAATAAAAATTATCCTAAGGAGCAGCAGGACAGAGGATGGAAAGGAGGTGGCTTTTCTCAAAGAAAACAGTAAGCTCAGAAGCATAGCTGGAGTTTCTAAAGTATATCATGCTATTTGTTTAAATTAAAAAGTATCCTTTTATCTTCTTCTAAAGTTTGTTATAAAGACCCTGTTCCTGTTAAAAAAAAGAATACATTTGAGGAGGCGGGGCCAAGATGGCAGAGTAGTCAGACGTTTCCTGTGGTCCCTCTTACAACAAAAACCCAAGAAAACAAGTGAATCGATTATATATGACAATCTAGGAGCCCTGAACATCAAGGGCAAAGTTGGGGAATCGGACTGAGTGGCAGGGGAATGGAGAGACAGTTCAGAAGCAGCAAGGAGTTGCCAGACCTGACCCAGCGGAAACCCGCACCCAGCAGGCCGGGTGGGCTGGCGTGCGCAGTGAGGCAGGCAGTGGCACTCAGGACGCATTTTCCACATCGGGAGAGACCAAGAGACAGAGGGTCTACTCAAGCCTCCAGAACCAGTGGAAAGCGGCACTCAATCGGCGAAAGATACGTGCTTGCATCTGACCCACTGTGCTGATCAAAAAACACCCCGTTTGTGAGGAACCTCTCTCCCATTTACCTGCCTCCTCCCTGCTCTGCACCAGGTCCCAGGCCAGCTTCAGTGATTGCTGTGTCTCCTGGGCTGTAAGTAGAACCTGTCACACACCCTGAGCCATTCTCCCAGCCTCGGAGAGAGAACAAATTAACAAACAGGAATAAATAATCTGCCAGCTCCCCTAAGCTGGGAACTCAAGGCAGACACTGCTCCTTTGCCTAGGCACAGGCATGAAGGGTCCACGGACTCTGAATGCCTTTCACCCCTGCAGAGACCTGCATGGGCCCACTTCAACAGTGTAGGCCCTCATTAGCACAATACAACAGGGTATATACCTGAAGCCTAACTTCAACTGCATCAGCTATATGGTGGAGTAGCAGGTTCATGATATTTGACACCACTCTGCCCATTAAGCAGGGTCCTTACCTACCCACATCAGGGGCCTGAGGACTGGTGCTCCACCCATGCCACCTAGCCACCTGCGACAGGGGTCCAAGAATAAGTGGTACCTCCCAGTCCTTACAGGCAACAGCATCAGGTGCCCATAGTCTGGCTGCAAAACCTACCCACCTATGTGCTCTAGGGAACAGGGACCCGCTTTCCTCCCAGATACTCAGGGGCAGCCGTCAGCCCCCTGCCTTGCTTAGTGCATGACCCCCTACTGCAGCCAGATACCTATGCCTGCTCCAATGAACTCTGCCCATCTAGGACTGTAGGTGAGAGCCTACACCACACGGTTGGTGACTGACTACCTGGACACCTGAGCTGAATCCATACAAGAAAGGTAAATGGACTCCTGGGCTTACATACCTAGTAACAGATCTAACCACCTGGTGATAAGACGTAAGAACTTCAAAGGTGCCAATAATCAAACTAGCTCACACGAGCAGCCTATTTGGGCACATCAAAACAAAATAAAACAAGAAGCAAGGACAGAGTAAGAATACATTTGATACATTAAACACTAATGACCAAAAACCAGATGAGTTGTGGAATGACATCAAGGACATCATACATGAAGAAAGCAAGAGGTCATTAAAAAGACAGGAAAGAAAGAAATGACCTAATGGATGTCAGAAGAGACTCTGAAACTTGCTCTTGAACATAGAGTAGCTAAAGCGAACGGAAGAAATGATGAAGTAAAAGAGGTGAACAGAAGATTTCAAAGGGCAGCTCAAGAAGACAAAGTAAAGTATTATAATGAAATGTGCAAAGACCTGGAGTTAGAAAACCAAAAAGGAAGAACACGCTCAGCATTTCTCAAGTAGAAAGAACTGAAGAAGAAATTCAAGCCTTGAGTTGCAATATTGAAGGATTCTATGGGCAAAATGGAAACCCTGATGGCATAGTGGTTAAGTGCTACAGCTGCTAACCAAAAGGTCGGCAGTTTGAATCCACCAGGCACTACTTGAAACTCTATGGGAAAGTTCTACTCTGTCCTACAGGGTCGCTATGAGTCGGAATAGACTCGACAGCAATTTTTTCTTTTTATTGGCAAAATATTGAATCCCACAGGAAGCACCAAAAGAAGATGGAAGGAATACACAGAGTCACTGTACCGAAAAGAACTGGTCGACATTCAACCATTTCAGGAAGTAGCATATGATCAAGAACCTATGGTACTAAAGAAAGAAGTGCAAGCTGCACTGAAGGCATTGACAAAAAAATAAGGCTCCAGAATTGACAGAATACCAATCGAGATGTTTCAACAAATGGATGCAGTGCTGGAGGTGCTCACTCATCTATGCCAAGAAATTTGGAAGACAGCTACCTGGCCAACTCACTGGAAGAGATCCATCTTTGTGCCCATCCCAAAGAAAGGTGATCCAACAAAATGTGGAAATAATTGAACAATATCATTAATATCACACACAAGTAAAACGTTGCTGAAGATAACTGAAAAACAGTTGCAGCAGGACATTGACAGGGAACTGCCAGAAAGTCAAGCTGTATTCAGAAGAGGATGTGTAACGAGGGATATCACTGCTGATATCAGATGGATCCTGACTGAAAGCAGAGAATACCAGAAAGATGTTTACCTGTGTTTTGTTGATTATGCAAAGGCATTCAACTATGTGGATCATAATAAATTACGGATTACACTGCAAAGAATGGGAGTTCCAGAATACTTAATTATGCTCATGAGGAACCTGTACATAGGTCAAGAGGCAGTCGTTTGAACAGAACAAGGGGATACCGCGCGGTTTAAATTCGGGAAAGGTGTGCATCAGGATTGTATCCTTTCACCATACTTATTCAGTCTGTATGCTGAGCAAATAATCCAAGAACCTAGACTATATGAAGGATAGGAGGAAGAACAACCTGCGTTATGCAGACACAACCTTGGCTGCTGAAAGTGAAGAGGACTTGAAGCACTTACTGATGAAAATCAAAGACTACAGCCTTCAGTATGGATTATACTTCAACATAAAGAAAACAAAAATCCTCACAACTGGACCAATAAGCAACATCATGATAAATGGAGAAGAGATTTAAGTTGTCAAGGATTTCATTTTACTTGGATCTACAATCAATGCCCATGGAACCAGCAGTCAAGAAATCAAACGATGTATTGCACTGGGCAAATCTGCTGCAAAAGACCTCTTTAAGTGTTAAAAAAGCAAAGATGTCACTTTGAGGACTGAGGTGTGCCTGACCCAAGCCATGGTATTCTCAATTGCCTCATATGCATGCAAAAGCTGGCAATGAATAAGGAAGACTGAGGAAGAATTGATACCTTTGAACTATGGTGTTGGTGAAGAATACTGAATATACCATGGACTGCCAGAAGAACGAACAAGTCTGTCTTGGAAGAATACAGCCAGAATGCTCCTAAATACAGCCAGAATGCTCCTTAGCAGCAAGGATGGCAAGACTTCGTCTCATACACTTTGGACGTGTTTTCAGGAGGGATCAGTCCCTGGAGGACATCATGCTTGGTAAAGTAGAGGGTCAACGAAAAAGAGGAAGACCCTCAACGAGATGGACTGACATAGTGCCTGCAACAATGGGCTCAAGCATAACAACAATTGTGAGGATGGCACAGGACTAGGCAGTGTTTCATTCTGTTGTACATAGGGTCAATATGAGTCAGAGCTGACTCGACAGCACCTAACAACAACAACAGATGGAAAAAAATTAAAAATGCACACAGAAGGTACATATTATTTTTAGTTTTATTTTTCTTTTTTTTAGGTATTTTTTAATCTTTCAGTAATTTTTAATTTTCATCAATACAAATGTGTCAAAAATGTTTTATGTTCTCTGGTCTGGACCCTGCTTAGAAATGTTTTGTTCAGGCAAAATTATGAAAATAAACTGCAGTATTTTTATCTAAGATATGTACGTTCTGTGTACATTTTGAACTCCCTGGGTAAAGCTAATGGTACGGGTATGACCACTAACCAAAAGGTTGGCAGTTCAAACACACCCAGGGAGATTGTGGAAGAAAGTCCTGGCGATCTGCTTCCATAAAGATTATAGCAAAGAAAATGCTATGGAGCTTAGTTCTACTCTGTAACACATGGGGTCCCCATGAGTTAAAATTGACTCGACGGTTACAGATTTGGTGTGCATCTTATTTTATGTAGGTTGTATGTGAATCACAGTGATTAAAGTCATCATGAGACTATTACTCTAACTGTAGGCTGGAGTCGTGATAACTGAGTAGAGGGGGGCTTCTAAGAAACTCCACGTAGTCTTTGCCTTAGCCTAGGTGTTAGTTATACCAGTAAGCTTTTTAAATTAAAAACAAAGGTAACATATATCTTACACACAGCTTGTTTATATGATGTAGTTCACAATAAATGAATAAAATCGGATGTACACAGTGTGCTTTTGCTCCCAGAACACACACGTGTAATAGAGTGAATCAGGTTTATACACGATTTCCAGTGTCTCCATCATTAGGGAAAGGAGAGCCCACTCAACAACTGGCTTTGGGACAAGTTACTATCAATGTGGGGAAAATAATTTGTATCCTTATTTTATAAAAAAATTTTTTAAATATGCATATAAATTTAAAAAATCTGTTTTGGGTTACAAACAAAGACACTGCAAACTGGATAAGTTTTGATAGGATACCACACATTCTGAATTTTATGTTATTGGTGCTGGATTTTTTTTTTTTTAATTCCTTACATTTGAGCCTTGTTCTGAAATGCAGGTAAGTTACTTTGAAACAGTTTAAACCTTTCCAGGTGTGCTTTTAAATTTTGTTAATGTGGAACCAGAGCAGCCTTAAGTCTAGAGTAAATTTGGCTCCACTAATCAGGCAATAGAAGCCCTGATGGCACAGTGATTAAGCGCTCGGCTGCTAACTGAAAAGTTGGCGGTTCAGGCTCATTAGCTGCTCTCGGGGAGAAAGATGTGGCAGTTTGCTTCCATAAAGATTTACAGCCTTGGAAACCCTATGAGGGCAGTTCTACCCTGTCCTATAGGGTTGCTAGCAGTAGCAATCAACTCAATGGTAATGGGTTTGCTTTAATCAGGCCATATCCTTCTTAGAACTCAACAATATGCCCTGTGTATTAGTTCTTTCAGGAGCCTTGGTGGCGCAGTGGTAAGCCCTTGGCTGGTAACCAAAAGGTCAGTGGTTCGAACCCACCAACTGCTCTGTGAAAGAAAGATGTGGCAGTCTGCTTCCATAAAGATTACAACCTGGGAAACCCTATGGGGCAGTACTACTGTCTCCTATAGGGTCACTATGAGTCAGAATCTAATCAATGGCACACAACAACATTAGTTGTTTCTCCACTCTGGCTGTTGGAAAGATGAACTATGCCAAGCAATGTGTGAGCTCCGTAGATTGTTCTTTCCTTCCAGCGATTCTTTTCCCATTTTAAAGAAACCCCTGCAGATCTCTGGATACACTCTGTTTACCACTCTATCCTCTCTTACTACTCTGCCCTGTGAATTCTAGCTGCCTTGAGCTTCCCAATCTCTGAACTCTTGTCCCTTCAGTGAGGGAGATAACTTGGCTCTGGGGGCTCCTTCTCTGCTCTACCCCTGGGAAACTTACTCTAGGCCATAAGCTGAGACAATCATATGGCTCACCTCATATAACATCCAAGAACTGGGCAACCATTTCAAAAGGTGGAACAAAGGCATGACTGAAGACCAGAAGGAGAAGAAAGAGAGCATGGAGAAGAAGTAATACTTAAAGTAATAATGGCGAGAACATTCCAAAATTAATGACAGACATCAAATCATCCAGAAAGGTCAGGAAACAGCAAGCAGGATATTCGTTGCCCTCAAGTCGATTCCTACTCATAGCAACCCTATACAGCAGCTATCTAGCCTATATATAGGCTCTCACTCTCTCTCTCTCTACATATATATATATAAACCCTATATAGCCCTTTAAGGTTTCCAAGGCTATGAATCTTTTACAGAAGTAGACTGCCATATCTTTCTCCTGCGGAGCAGCTGGTGGGTTCAAACTTCCAACCTTCAGGTTAGCAGCGAAGCACTTAATCACTGCACCACCAGGGCTCCTTGCAAGCAGGATAAATACCAAAAAATCTATACCTAAAACCAAAACCAAACCTGTTGTTGTTGGGTTGATTTCGACTCGTGGCAACCCCATGTGTGATAGAGTTGAACTGCTCCATAGGGTTTTCTTTGCTGTAATCTTTACAGAAGCAGATGGCCAGGCCTTTCTTCTGTGGTGCCACTGGGTGGGTTTGAACCACCAAACTTTAGGTTACCAGCTGATCACAAACTGCTTGAGCCATTCAGAGATCTAATCTATACCTAGGCATATCATATTCAAACTGCAGAAAACCAAAGACAAAGGGAAAATCTTGAAAGAAGCCAGGGCATGGGGGGCCTTACCTATAGAGGAACAAGGATAAGAATTATAGCAGACTTTTTGTCAGCAACTATGCAATGAAGAAGAGAAGAAATGTTTAAAGAATTGAAAACAAAAAGCAGCACCCTAGAAATGCACATCCAGCAAAATCATCCTTCAAAAGTGGAGATAATGAATATCACCCGTAAGTACTGTGCTCCTTAAAAATCACCCATATGAGACCAAACAGTCAATTACTTTAAGACAAAGATGAGAAGATAAGGAGGCAGGGAAACTAGGTTAATGGAAACGGAATAACCAGAACGGAAATAATAAGAATGTTCATACATTGTGAATAATGTAAGCAATGTCACTGAACAACTTGTGTAGAAATTGTTGAATGGGAACTAAACTGTGTAAACCTGCAACAAAAACACAATAAAATATGATTTAAAAAAAAAAAAAGTGAAGGAGAAATAAAGTTTTTCTCAAACAAATACTGAGGGGATGCATCCCAGCAGGTTTGCCTTGCAAGAAAAATGTTAAAAGAAGTTCTTCCAGCAGAAGGAAAATGACAGAGGCCAGAAACTCAGATCTACAGAAAGAAATGAAGAGCATCAGGAAAGGAATAAATGAAGGCAAAGTAAAATTGTTTCTTATTCTTTTTTTGTTATTGTTTTATTGTGGTAAGTACACAGGTAACAGAAATTTGTCATTTCTACTGTCTCCGCCTGTACAGTTCAGTGACGTTGATTACATTCATGTTGTTCATCCATCACCATTAACCATCCCTGAATTTTTATATCACCCTTAACAGAACCTCAGTGTCCCCTAAGCATTGTGTCTTCCTTTCCCCCTCCCTCCAGCCCACCCCAGTAATCACTAACAAACTTTGGTCTCTATACACTTGCCTATTCATTTCATATAAGTGGGATCATACCATATTTGTCGTTTTGTGACTGACTTATTTCACTCAGCATAATGTTTTCAAGGTTGCAGCATGAGTCAGGACTTCATTTCTCTTTATGGCTGAGTTGTATTCCATTGTGTGTATATATCACATTTTATTTATCCATTCATCTGTTGATGAGCATTTAGGATGTTTCCATCTTTTGGCTACTGTGGATAATGCTGCAGTGAACATTGGTGTGCACATATCTGTGTTCCTGCTTTTAATTTTTTGGGGTATATATTTTTCTTATTCTTAATTGATATAAAAGATCATTCTTTGTTTAACGCTTTAATAGTAACAACGCATTGGATGATTATAGCATATGACTATCTGCAATGAATGACAGTAGTGACACAAAGAATGGGAGGGAGGAATGGGGAGTATTCTCTTATAAGGTATCTGCACTGCCCATGAAGTAGTATAGTATTAAAGGTGGACTTAGATTAATTAACAACGTATATTGTAAATTCTAGGATAAGCACTAAAAGAATTAAAAAAGAAGTACAAGAGATACATTAAGAGAGAAGACAAAATTGAATGGTATAAAATGCTGAATTAAAACCAGAGGAGGCAGAAAAAGGGGGTAAAAAATAAACAAACAAATGCAATAATAGAAAACAGTTACAAACACGATCCAACCATATCAATAATTACTTTAAATGTGAAGCATCCAAATACACCAATTAAAAGGCAGAGATTGTTAGAATAGATAAAAATGCAAAACACAACTAAATATTCTCTACAAGAAACCCATTTTAAATATAAAGACTCAGATCGGTTAAAAGGAAAAGGATGGATAAAGCTCTACCATGCCAATCCGAGTCAAACGAAATCTGAAGTACCGATATTAATTTCAAACAAACTAGACTTCTGAAGAAGGAAGATTATTAGGGAAAAAGTGGGTGCAATAGGTTTATCTTTATATATGGCCTTTCTGGCCCTGGGTTTGTAGTTCTGCTAAGGTGACTTACAAGCCCACAGTCTTGCAAAGGGATTGGACAATTTACTATGCAAATAAGATGTGTAAAACCCTTGCAGGGATTGGACAATTTACTATGCAAACTAGGTGAGGATAGCCTACCTAGGGGATTGGTCAGTTTTGCCATCCTGCTAGGGTCAAAAGGCCCAATGCCACAGAGATTGAGGGGAGACCTCATTACCATCAAGAAGAGCCGGGAGCATAGTGCATCATTTGGACCCAGGGTCCCTGCACTGAGAACCTCCTAGACCCAGGAGCCAGAGAGAGCTGTAACACTGGAGATGGCACGAGATGGTGCAAGACGGCATGAATGGTAAGAACGAGGAGACCAGCATGAGACAGCTGCAGTGGGCTTCCTGGCCCATGGAGTGAGGCAGCTGCCGTGGACTTGGCTACGGTGAGCTTGCTGACTCATGAAACAAGAGTACCAAGCACCTTCGGGCAGGAGGCTTGTTGGCGGAGTGGGGTGCCTCCAGGCACTTGATAGCACAGCAAAAGAGCTGTAACACTTGCCCAAGCAGGGCAGAGGCCAGGCCCAAGTGGGCCCGGCAGCAGAAGGCAAGTGTGAGGGCTGCCTGCAGGCATGGCCAAGAAGCTCAGAGCTATCTTGGTTGGAAGCTGTCATGACTGATGAACTGTACTGTGTCTCCTGTTACTTCCAAGTTGTTCCTAGTCCCAAGTTGTATCCAGTTATTTCCAAGATGATTCTGATCCTGAGTTGTAACCTGTTACTTCCCCAGTAAACAACTTAACTGTAAGTACAGTTTGTGAGTTCTGTGAGATGTTGGGGTGAGTTACTGAACCCAAAGACGGAAGGAAGATTACGGGGAGAAATGGGAGTAGTTGGTGGCAGAGATGATGGAGTGGTACAGCAGGTTGGAGAAGTTGGACATTTGGAACATCTGTGACCTCCGCCTCATAGAAACCAGTTTTGTGCTGATTCTTATTAAAGAAATCATTTGTTTAGGGGACAATCACATAATGATGATGTTGTTGTTGTTAGTTGCCATTTATCAGTTCCAACATATGGCAACACCATGTGTGCAGAGTAGAACCACTTGATAGAATTTTCAAGGCCATGACCTTTCAGAAGCAGATTGCCAGACCTATCTTCCAAGGTGCCTCTAGGTGGGTTTGAACTGCCAATCTTTTGGCTTACGGTCTAATGCTTTTCTGTTTGTGCCACCCAGGGACTCCTTACATAATGATAAAAATGCCAGTTCTCCAAGAAGATGTTACAACACAAAATCTGTATATCTAGCAACAGGGTATCAAAATACAAGGGGGAAAAATGGATAGAATTGGAAGGAAAAACAGACAAATCTACTATGATAGCTGGAAACTTTAAATATTCCCCTTTCGGTAATTGATATATTAAGCAGGCAGAAAATTAGTAGATGACCTGAGCATCACTATCAATCAACTTGATTTAATAGACATTTATAGAATAATCCATCCAAGAATAGAATACACATCCTTCTCAAGTTCAAATGAAACTTTCACCAAGATAGACCACATTCTGGGCCGTAACACACATCCTAAGAAATTTAAAAGAATAGAAATCACACAATGGAATTGAACTAGAAATCAATAATGGAAAGATTTCTGGAAAATTCCCAAATACGTGACAATTATACAACACAATTCTAAATAGCTCAGAGATCAAAGAAGATTCTAGAAAAACTATAAAACATGTTGGACTAAATGAAAATACAACTTACCAAAATTTGTGGGATGCAGCAAAAGCAACACTTAGAGGGAAAATCATAGCATAAAGTGCACATATATTAGAAAAGAGGACCTAAAATCAATAACCTAAACTTCCACTTTAGTAAACTAGAGAAAGAATAGCAAATTGAATCTAAAGCAAGTAGAAGAAAAGACACAATAAACAAAGCAGAAAGCACTGACATTGATAACAGGAAAACAATAGAGGGAAAAATCAACGAATCTGAAACCTGGTTCTTTGAAAAGATTACAGGGCTATCTAATGTGACTCCTTTTTCTCATAGATCACTGTCCTGAGTGGCCTATTACCTAATGTTTGAAAAGCATTGTTTCATACATTTTGTCTAGTTTTGTAATTGTTTAAGGTTAGCAGGTAAATGTGGTCCCTGTTCTTTTCCATGATGGTTGGAATTGTCAATCCTTTATGAGGATATTTGAATTTAATTTTTCAAATAAATACTAGGAAGGAAAGTATGAGAGATGGTTGATTCTTATTTTTGAGAAATTTAAATACTGACACACATAGATAAAACCATGAGTTCCTTTGATCATGAGTACCTGGGTACCTGTAATGGGCACTGATCCTCTATTTCGATGAGACAAGATGTCTGTGGGACCAATGGGATTTGTCCTCATGGACAGTGACTCCCCCTTTTAGACTACGGTGTGGGTGTCTGGGAACCCTGAAACATTTCACCACATGGCCATGGAGAACATGTCCAGGGTCTTCACAGGCCTCTCCCCAGCATGCATCCTGTGAGGGATTAAGGCACCAGTATGGACACATTTGGAGTCCCTTGGTGGCACAAATGGGTAAGCACTTGACTACTAACCAAAATATTGATGGTTCAAATATGTGAATCCACCCAGAGGCACCTTGGAAGAAAGACCTGACAATCTGCTTCCAAAAGGTCACAGCCTCAAAAACCCTATGGAGTGTAGTTTTACTTTGACACATATGGGGTCGCCATGAGTTGGAAATGACTCCACAGCAACTGTTTTTTTGGTTTATAGACACATCTAGGTGTACGGTGGGAGAAGCAGGCAGGCTGACGGCCATGGTTTTCCATTAGGACTCTCTCTCCCTGACTCAGTAAGTATCAGGGCTAGGACTGAAGTGAAATCTCATTCATTCCCAGGTGCTTTTTACTTGTCAGCCCTGCTGGGAAAGGAGCAGGGAATGGCAGAAGTGGGACCCCTGTCCCCAAAGCTCACATCTAGTGAAGAAAGTCACACAGTCCTCTGCACTCTCCACTCAGAGGGGGCTAGTTAATTTTCTTTCCAGCATAGAACAGCACCGACACACCAAGAAATGTAGAACCACGTAAACAGGATAACTGGTGCGCTCCTTTCTCCACCAACCAGAAATGACCTCTGTTAAACGTTTTCATGTTGGCATCCTGTCTTTTTCATTACGAATTTTACTGCCATAAATTAGCAATGTGAGCATTGCTGTTTCGTTGTTGTTAGCTGCTGTCCAGTTGGCACCCACCCCCCTTGGCAAACCCATGTGTTGCAGAGAACTGCTCCATACAGTTTTCTTGGCTGTTAACTTTTACAGAAGCAGATCGCCAGGCCTTTCTTCCAAGGTACTGTTGGGTGGGTTCAAATCACCAATCTTAAGATTAGCAGCTGATGGCAAACCGCTTGCACCACCCAGGCCCCTCGAGCACCTCTATACTAAAGTTTATATTCACCAAAGCTCTAATATCTCATATTTTCAACGTTCTCCAGCTGAAAGTTTAGAGAAAGCAAGCACCTGCCCTAAAACCCAGGGATGGGTATTGGTGGACTTCACTTAGTATCTCATTCCACACATACTCCGCCCAGTTACAAGGGAAGATGGGATGCAGTTAATCTGGGCCGATACAGGCCCAGGAAAAAGGGGAGAATCCGTTTTGGTTTACAATCTGCAGTCTCCAGGCGCCAGCGGGCCTGGTTCCGCGAGCAGCAACCACCCCCAACTACACGCGCGGCTTCTACCTTCCGTCCGCGCGTGGTCTCACCTCCGCCGCTGTCGCCGACGCAATCCCGCGAGACACTAGATTCCACGTGCGCCTGCGCAGAGCGCGCTACAGCTCCCAGAAGCACCGCACACTGCCGGCCGGACTCCAAGTCCCAGAATTCCTAGTTCTTACCTTTCACGCGTGGGAATTTAACACCCTCCCCTCCCCCTAGCTCTTTAGGCACATGTGCGAACTTTAACCGGAAAGTTGACTGAGGAAACGTTTGTATCTGCGGACTTTGGTTATAATCACTGATCTTCAGAGCTAGGTGGAGGCAAGACGCTCATTTTGCATGATTGTGATTTAAGTAAAGATATCCCAGTTTGCGCTTGACTACTAACCTAAAGGTTAAGGTTTGAACCCACCCAGCGGTACGGCGAAAGAAAGGCCTAGCAATCTGCTTCTGTAAAGATTACAGCCAAGAAAATCCTGTGGTGCAGTTCAGTCGAATTGACTACGACTAACAACAATGGAGCCCTGGTTGCGCAGTGGTTAAGAACTCGACTGCTAACCAAAAGGTCAGCAGTTTGAATCCACCAGTTGCTCCTTGGAAACCCTGTGGGCCAGTTCTACTGTTATGTAGGGTCACTATGACTCGGAATCGAATCCATAGCAATGGGTAACAACAACAATGATGCCAAGTAGAATCTGACAGGCAGGGATTTAGCCTGCAATTTCCAAGTGTATTGGGTCTTCAGGGGGAGGAATGAGAAAGAGCTGTATTTACTCCTTTATCTTACCCACTGACCCCCATTAAGCTGTACGCAAAATTAAAAAACTAAACCTGTTGCTCTCCAATGGATTCCAACTCATGGCAACCCCATGTGTTACAGAGTAGAACTGCACCATAGGGTTTTCTTGGCTGTGATCTTTATGGAAGCAGATCACCAGGCCTTTCTTCTGCAGTGCCTCTGGATGAGTTCTAACCTCCAACCCTTAGGCTAGTGGCTGAGTGTAAATCATTTGCGCCACCCAGGGACCTAAACTGTACCCAGAGTCGGGGTATTAAAGTGAGTCCAGTCACCAAGTGTTGGAGAAGTCATGGATATTCAGCATCTTTCATGTTGCTGATGGTCTTGTAATAAGTAAAAGCACTGTGAAACAGTTTGTTCCCGCCTCATAGAGGACTTCCCAGAGAGAAGCATTCCTCATGTGTACCGTGGGGACATTACAATATTCACAAGATTGCAAAAATGTCAAATGCTTTGTTACCTATATATTTACCACAATTTTTTAAAAAATAGCTTGATAGGCCGAGGGCTGTGGGGACCATGATCTTGGGGAACAACTAGCTCAATTGGCAAAACACAGTTTATAAATAAAATGTTCTATATTCTACTTTGGTGAGTAGCATCTGGGGTCTGAAAAGCCTGTGAACCGCCATCTAACATACTCCACTGGTCTCACCCCTTCAGGAGCAAGGGAGAATGAAGAACACTAAAGATACAAGGGAAGGATTAGTCCAAAGGACTAAGGGACCACAACTACCACGGCATCCACCAGACCTAGTCCAGTACAACTAGATGGTGCCTGGCTACCACCACTGACTGCTCTGACAGGGATCACAATAGCAGGTCCCAGACAGAGCTAGAGAAAAATGTAGAACAAAATTGTAACTTACAAAAAAACACCAGACTTACTGGCCTGACAGAGACTGGAGAAACCCTGAGAATATGGCCCCCGGACACCCTTTTAGCTCAGTAATGAAGTCACTCCACAGATTGACCCTTCAGCCAAAGCTTAGACAGGCCCATAAAACAAAACGAGACAAAAGGGCACACCAGCCCAGGGGCAAAGACTAGAAGGCAGGAGGGGACAGGAAAGCTGTTAATAGGGAAACCAAGGTCGAGAAGGAACAGTGTTGACATGTGGTGGAATTGTTAACCAATGTCATAAAACAGTAAGTGTACTAACTGTTGAATGAGAAGCTAGTTTGTTCTGTAAACCTTCATCTAAAGTACAGTAAAAAAAAATTTTTTTTAAATAGCTTGAATGTAACCAATGTCACTGAATTGTACATGTAGAAATTATTGAAATGGTGTATCTTTGGCTGTATGTACATTCACCTCCTCCCCAAATAAAAAGATTGAACTTTATTTTGGAACTTGAATTAAGTGATCTTGAAATGTTCCAAAATTAAATTTATCTTGAAAACACTGAATTAAAAAAAAAAAAAAAGAATTTTCACAATAGCAAACACCCAGAGAGAGTCCAGGAAAAAGGGTGGACAAACAGGCTTCTCCACACAATGGAACACTACCAGCAGCCCAGGAGTGCTGTTCCATGGCTGCAGCCAGGGCATCAAAGAAACATCACAATTTATGATGTAGCACCCCACTCCCTTCTTTCCATGATTTGGGCCCATTCTACATGACATGCCCTATGTTCCCAATAGGATTGAGCCCCATTTTCCTAGAAGAAACCAGCTCACTGATGCATCCCAAATAACCTACCAGATGTGCACCTTTTCCTCAGCTCTGCACCGAATCCTTTTTTTTTCTTTGCTCCAAAATGCCCTTTTACAATTCAAGCACACTCAGAGGTGCCTTGGAAAAAAGGCCTGGCAATCTGTTTCTGAAAGTTCACAGCCTTGAAAACTCTATGAAGTGCGGTTCTACTCTGCAACACATGAGGTCGCCATGAGTCGGAATCGATTCAATGGCAACTGGTTACAGGAGTCCCTGGGTGGCACAAGTAGTTAAGCACTCGCCTACTAGCTGAAAGGTTGGAGGTTTGAACCCACCCAAGTCACCTCGGAAGACATGCCTGGTGATCTGCTTCCAAAAGGAAGCAGTTTAGAAAACCCTATGGAACACAGCTCTCCTGTGCACACATGGGGTTACCATGAGTGGAAATCGACCTGACAGTAACTAACAACAAAATGCCATTTTAAACCATGTCTGGAAATCAGTGCTTTTTCCCATCTTTGGATGAAATTAATGGGAGACACTTGGCTTTTCTGGTATTTACTTTTCAATAAAACTGCGTTCTGCAAATTGGCGAAGAATACTGAATATACCATGTACTGCCAGGAGAACAAACAAATCTGTCTCAGAGGAAGTACAGCCAGAATTCTCTTTAGAAGCCAGGATGACAAGACTTCGTCTCACGTAATTTGGACAACTTATCAGGCGTGACCAGTCCCTGGAGAAAGACATCATGCTTGGTAAAGTAGAGGATCAATGAAAAAGAGGAAGAGCCTCAACAAGGACTGACACAGTGGCAGCAACAATGGGCTCAAACATAGCAACGATTGCAAGGATGGTGCAGGCCCGGGAAGTGTTTCGTTCTTTTGCACGTAGAGTCACTATGAGTCGGAACCAACTCGACAGCACCTAACAATCATATTCAGGCCTAGTTTAGCTATTAATATTTGCAGTGGATTTTCTTAAAAATCACATCTTTAAATATAAAGTTTCCCTCCGTTGACTCAAGCCTACTTCTGGGTTTCCACTTTGCTCCCCACTTTTTTTAGAATGCTCGTGGCTTAGCCAGAGTCAAAGGGTGTCGCTAGAGGACAGGGGAGCTGGCAGGAAAGTCTCACTGGATGACTGTGAGCTATCGTTTGCACTGGGACTCACTGTCTTTTCATGTGCGGCACATTCTTGGGTGTAAAGGAATAAACAACAACATTATACATTTATTCATTTAGTCAACAGATATTTATTGGTCAGTGAAAAATGTCTCAGCCTCTTTTCTAGGCACTTAGGATACTTCAGTGAACAAAAATAACAAATTCTCTGCCCTCCTTAAATTTATGTTTTAGTAGAGTGAAACAATAAATAGAAAGCATAATCGTAAGGAAATTATATGACATGTTCGAAGTAGATAATACTATGAAAATATACAGTAAAGCCTGTGAAAGCTGGAACTTTGTAAGACAGAAATCTGTTCCTTTCGAGAAGGAAAATTCAAATATTTTCCACTAATATTTAACACTAAATCGAGCAATAGAAGTTTTTCACCCTGTCAAAGGCGGAGAACTTTCAAGGCCCAGAAAAACAAGGCATTCTCATCGAGTTACAGCTCTCATAGGCTTCACTGTATATACATGTTGTGGTGGCGCAGTGGTTTAAGTGTTCAGCTGCTGACCAAAAGGTCAGGGGTTCGCAACTACCAGCCGCTTCACGGGATAAAGATGTGGCAGAAAATATTTGAGTTTTTCTTCTCTGACAGGTTTCTGCCTTACACAGGTTCCAGCTTTCACAAGTTTTACTGAATATTTCCATAGTTATTATCTACTTAGAACATGCCATATAATTTCCTTCTGATTATGCTTCTGTAAAGATTACAGCCTTTGAAACCCTATGGGACGGTTCTACTCTGTCCTTTAGGGTCGCAATGAATCAGAATCAACTCAATAGCAAAGGGTTTAACAGATACTTCTTGAGGAGTCTGGGATATTTGCTGAGTACCCTGGTCAGGGTCTGAGGGGTCTTGAGGAGCCTTAGAGAAAGCCAAAGGAACCCTGGTGGCACAATGAAAGGTCAGTGGTTCGAACCCACCCAGCAGCTCCTTGGGAGAAAAGACCTGGCAATCTGCTCCTGTAAAAATTACAGGCTAGGTTTCGGGGGACAGCTAGGTCAATTGGCATAACATAGTTTATTAAGAAAATGTTCTATATCCCACTTTGGTGAGTGGCATCTGGGGTCTTAAAAGCTTGCAAGCAGCCATCTAAGATACATCAATTGGTCCCATCCCACTCGAAGAAAGGGAGAATGAAGAAAACCAAAGACACAAGGAAAACACTAGCCCAAAGGACTAAAGGACCAAATGAACCAGAGACCCCACCAGCCTGAGACCAGAAGAACTAGATGCTGTCCAGCTACCACCAATGACCGCCACGACAGGGAATACAACGGAGAGTCCAGAACAGAGCAGGAGAAAAATGTAGAACAGAACTCAAATTCACGTAAAAAGACCAGACTTAATGGTCTGACAGAGACTGAAGGAACCCCCGAAACTATGGCCCCTGGTGAACCCAGAACTGAAACCATTCCAGAAGCTCACTCTTCGGACAAAGTTTAGACAGGACTATAAAACAAAAAATATTAATAAAATAATAATAGGAATGTGCTTCTTAGTTCAATCAGATATACAAGACCAAATGGGCAGCTCCTGTCCAAAAGTAGGTTGAGAAGGCCGGAAGCGACAGGAGCTAGTTGAACGGACACAGGGAACCCAGGGTGGAAAGGGGGAGTGTGCTGTCACATTGCGGAGACTGCAACCAATGTCACAAAACAATATGTGTATAAATTTTTGAATGAGAAATTAACTTGAGCTGTAAAGTTTCACCTAAAGCACAATTAAAAAAAAAAAGAAATGAAATTGGCTTATAAAATAAACAATATCACTGTGAGTAATGTGCTCCCTTTATCAACTATAGGAGACCAAAAGTTCAACATTTATCCAAAAACAAAGATGAGAAGGCAAGGAGGGGAAGGGAAGCTAGATTAACAGAAACAGGACAAACAGAATGGCAATAATGAGAATGCTGACACATTGTGAAATTATAACCAACATCTTGGAACAATTTGTACAAAAATTGTTAAATGGGAACTTAATCTGCTGCGTAAACTTTCACCTAAAACACAATAAAGTATCTTTTTTTAAAAAGTCATTTTCTCTAGGATGCCTTACTATACTGCCTTCTCAGACACCTCCCACCCACGTCCTCAACCCTGTTGGGTTAGGCGTTCTTGCTGTGTGGACTGTTTAAACCGTCTACCCATCTACCTCTGTTATTATAGCATTTATTATCTTTTACTGATTTGCTTATTTGTCTGTTTTTTCTACTAGACTATAAGACATGGCATCTTCTCTCACAGAGCAAGCATACTATTGGTATTTAAAAGACAATTGTCAAATAAATGTATGAAAATTAGGGGGAAAAAAGTCTACAAAAGAAATCCAAAGAGGCAAATTATATTCTTACACCAAGTATTTATTAAATAAGCAAGTTGAGAGAACTAGAATATATTCCAAAAGTTTAATAGGCCAATTCTAGTTACTTACATTAGTGGCGAGTCCCTGAGTGGTGTTCCTGTCTCTCCACAACCTCTCCAGCATTTATTGTTTTGTGAAAACACAATAAAATATTATTAAAAAAAAAAAAAAGATTACAGCCTAGGAAATCCTATAGGACAGTTCTACTCTGTCCTCAGGGTCGCTATGAGTTGGAGTCAACTCAACGGCACCCCACAACAACAAATATGTATATATAATGGTGGGGCAGTAGCTTAGGAAGCTTCAGTTGTGTTGGAAACCCCTTTGAGAGTAACTTTCTGGTGAGTCTTCACATGGCGGTGGTACGTGGATGACTGGCGGTAGCTTCTCTTGCAAATGGAACACATGTAAGGTTTCTCTCCCATGTGAATTCTCTCGTGAGCCCTCAAGTTGGTTCTGTGGCTGAAGGACTTGTCACATGTGCTGCAGGAGAAGGGCTTCTCCCTCCTGTGAATCACCTGGTGCACGCACAGCTCTGATGTCTCAAAGAAGTGTTTGTGGCACTCAGCACAAACACATGGTCTCTCGTTCCTGTGTCTTCTCTGGTTGGCTTTTAACTGAGAGAAATACCTAAAGATCTTGGGACAGTCCCCACATCTGTATGGTTTTGGGGTCTCGTAAATTCTTTCTTGGTGTCCCTCACCTAGAAACTTTCCTTCATTGCTCCGGTGGGCAGATGCAGGCTCAGGGGTGGCCAGGTCTGGTCTGGAGATAAATCCTGGTTCCACCTCCATAAGGACATCTTGATGACAGAGTCCTCCCAGGGCTCCTTCCTGGGACCTGGAGGTGCCTAGCCCTGCTCTTCTGGAGATTTCTGGGTTGTCCCAACAAGCACCTCCCTCTTCAGGTTTGGGACAATTTTCTTCCTGGATAATCTGCAGGGAAGGTACTCGATTTCCTTGGCTAGTAATACTGTCATTTACTTGTGCAGTTTTCAAAGAAAGGTTGCTATTGTTTTCTTTATCTTCTCCTGTGAAAATGAAGGATCAACTCCATGAAGTTGCAACCCTGCAGGACCCACACAGAACATCCCCCTTGTGATGGTTAATGTTATGTGTTAACTTGGCTAGGCTATGATTCTCAGTGGTTTAGTAGATGCTGGTCTGGGTGGTCTTCCATAACGTGATATAATGTAATCACCTTCCATGATGTGGTCTGATGTGAGCAGCCAATCAGTTGAAAGGGGAGTTTCCTTGGGGGTATGGCCTGCCTCCACTATATACATGGACGTTCTGGCAAAGCTTGCTAGCTCTTGATCTCTCTTGACCCTGCACTCTTCTCATCACCTGACATCTGCTTCTTGGGACATAAGCCTGCAGAAGCCTCTGGCCTGCCGCCTGATCTTCAGATTTTGGATTCTCCAACCCCCGCAGCTCCATGAATCAGCAGAGGCCTCCAGTCTGTTGCCTGACCCACAGATCTGGGACCTACCCCCTCCCCCACAATTGCATGAGCCATTTCCTTAAATTTCTCTCTCTCTATATATATATATATATATGCTTCACTGGTTTTGCTCCTCTAGAGAACCCAGACTAAGACACCCCTCGTATCCAGAACCCCTCACTCACCTCGTCCTGTTTGCATAGGAGAATCCTTGGGAGTCTGGAAGAGGGTCCCCATGTTCTCTCCTGTTGGGGTCCCTGCTGACAACTGTTTTGTGAGGTGAACAATGGCATCTCTTAAGGGCATATTCTCAGAACAGAGGGCTTCCTGTCCCTGCATGCAGACGTGGACCTGTAAACAAACCCCAGTCACTGTCATACAGATGTCTTTTGTGTAACAGAAGCCGTTGTAGGAAATCTCTTCTTGTCAGGCTTCTATAGGATCCCTCAACTGGGGATGCCCACACCTCCCTGTCTTCCCCTTATCACTGACGGTGTTAAAGTTCATGATCATTGCCTCTTTCGTATGTCCTTCCTTTACTAAAAATGAGAAGAAGGCTCCCAGAGGGAAGAACCAGTTCTTGTCAAGGCATTTTTTCCTCATCCTTGAGGTCTCTGCTCAAATGTCAGTCTCCCAGAGAGTTCCCCTACCACCGACTGGCTAAAAATAATCAAATCAACCAATCAAAAGCCATGAACCCCCCAAAACTGTTGTCCTGGGTTAATCTTTAAACCTTAATCCAAAATATCCCCTGAAGTCTTCTTTAAACCAAATAATAGTTTAGCTTATATTTAGTAAAGAATGTCTGCCTTGAGCATTATGCTGTTTTAAAGAACTATTTACATAGGGTCAAACTGACAGTACCAATAAAAAAGGAAGTTTAGGGGGCAGTGAGTTTAGGTTAATGGGGGAGAAACAATTCAGAAAAGGAGGGTGAGAATGGTTGCCCAATTTAAAGAATGTAATCAATGTAGTCACTCAATTGTATATGTAGAAATTGTTGAATTGGTATATGTTCTGCTGAGTATACTTTCAACAATAAAAAAAAATCAACCAATCAATCAATATGTTTGGCTCCTATATGTCTCACGGAATAAACACTTATAAACACTTTTGTGTTTCATTCTCACTAACTTAGGACGAGGAGATGCTCCTTCTTCAGGAGTGTGCTGGGAGGGTATGATCTGGCTAATAACTGTTTCTACAATACCTCTTCTTTGTCTGCCTCCAGGCACCTCCTCCTTCCTGTACCTATTCCTCACTCCTCCCACTCAGCCCTGAGGTCAGAAACCCTGTACTCACATAGGCAGGTGGCTCCATGAAATCATTGGTCAGGTCTTCCAGGAAGTTCTTCAGGCTTCTGCCACTTGAATCCCATTTCTCTTTCAAAGCAGACCGGTTTCTGCACTGTTCATTTATCATAAACTGCTCCAGGACCAACTGGGAAATCATTTCCTCCTTGCTGTGTTTCTCTGGCTGCAGCCACAAGTGAAATAACTTCTGGAGTCTTTGCAGTTCCTGCCTTGCATATGAGTTATTGCTGTATTGAAATATGCTGAGCGGAGTGCCCTGGAGCCCAGAGATCCCCTCTGCCTTCTGGACGCCAGTTCCTTGGGTGGGTTCAAACTCCCGATTTGCTAACCCAGAATCATTCCTAGTTGGTTCACGTCGAAAGGATGTTCTGAGATCTAAAGCCATGATTGGCAAGATTTCTCAGAGACTCAACTTGGAGGACTCAGTCTCTGCTGGCTTGTAAGTCTGGGGACGTCGCAACAACTGGTGGATGCTTAAAGGATGCAAGGTAGAAACAGAAGAGAGGTATAATTAGTGAAAGCACTGACATAATTAAAACCAAGCAAACAAAAATTTCTGGCCCAGAAGGCTTCATGGGTAAATACCACCAGACATTTAAGAAAGAGCTCTACTCTTACGCAGTATCTCCCAGAGCATAGAAAAAGAAGGAATGCTCCCAATTTTAGTTAATGAGGTCAGCACCTCATAATAATGAAACCTTACAAATACGTTAAAGAAAGGAGCACTACAGGGGAATATTTCTCATAAACACACATGTAAAAATCTGAAACAAAATATTTGCAAATCAAATCCTGCTACAGATAAAGACATCTTGAACAAGAGGTACTTATTTTCTAAATAAGAGGGTAGGTTCAAACTAAAAAACCAGTGTTATTTGCCATACTGACAGAACGTAGAATAAAATGATATAATCATTCAGTAGCTACATTAAGAACGTTTAATAAAAATCAGTACTCATTCTTGAAAAAAGGCATTTAGTAAAGTAGGGATAGAAGGGAACTTCTAGACTTCAATAAAAACGTTCAAATTAACCCTGAGATGATTTTTTAAAGGTTTAAAGGAGTACCTTAAACCTTGAATTGAAACTATCCTTTGAGGTCGCCTTTTAGCTAAATAACAGATTGGCTTATAAAATAAAGAATAGTACCCATGACTACTGCATCTTTAAAAAATAATCTATATAAGACCAAATGGTCAACAATTACTCTAAAGCAAAGACAAAAGGGTAAGGGGACAGGGAAACCAGATTACTGAAAACAAAGCATCCAGAATGGAAATAATGAGAATGTTCACGCATTGCGAAAAATGTAACTAATGTCACTGAACTATTTGTGCAGTAATTGTTAAACAGGAACATAATCTGCTGTCTAAATTTTCACAGAAAACATAATAAAATATTATTTTTAAAAATGTTCAACTTAAAATAGTAAATGTAATTGTAACTTGACTTGATGTAATAGAAAGAAGGCAATAATTTGGTATGAATGTTTGTTTGATAATTGCAACAAAATAAAATATTAGAAAAAGTGGAGAATAAAGTGAATGTAATAGAAGAGCCAGAGCAGACTCCATATAACTGATCCTTGCTCTGTGCTGAAAGCTCCTCCCTCATCAGGGACAGAGGTATGCAGGGCCACCTCCAGCCACATCCCTGTATCAGTCCAACGATTCATCCTCAGAAAACTTCTCAGCACCTACACTGTTTTTTTCGTATTTGTTTGGTTTTTTTTTTTGTTTTTTTTTTTTGCCTCTTGCACTACATCTGTCCTTGTGTCATTGTTTTTTATCAGAGTTACAATTTATCTTTATCTTTGTGTGTCCAAATGAAATAATAATGAAACCTTACAAATACATTAAAGAAAGGAACACTACAAGGGAATATTCATCATAAACACACATGTAAAAATCTGAAGCAACATATTTATAAATCAAATCCAGTTACAGATAAAGACATCAATAGGGATCCTATAGGGATGAGATCACATCTGCATTGCTCAAAATTGATTTGATTGCAACACATTTGGAAACCCCAAGGGATAAAAGAAGATTTAATCTCAAAAACTACAATGAGGTATCATCTCAACCCAATATTACTGGCACAGATAAAAAGAAAATAACAAATGCTGGAGAGGCTGCTGGGAGCTTGGAACTCTTATGCAGTGCTGGTGGGAATGCAAAATGGTACAACCATTTTGGAAAACGATATGGTGCTTCCTTAAAAAGCTAGAAATAGAAATACCATACGATCCAGCAATCCCACTCCTAGGAATATATCCTAGAGAAATAAGAACCATCACACGAATAGACATATGCACACCCATATTCATTGCAGCATTATTCACAATAGCAAAAAGATGGAAACAAGTTCAGTGCCCATCAACAGATGGATAAACAAACTCTGGTACATACACACAATAGAATAGTACACAATGATAAAGAACAATGACGAATCTGGAGGGCATTATGCTGAGTGAAATAAGTCAATCGCAAAAGAACAAATACTGTAGGAGACCACTACTATAAAGACTTATGAAGAGGTTTACACTCAGAAAGAAACAATCTTTGATGGTTACTGGTGGGGGAGAGGGGAGTGGGTAGAGAAAAACACTTACTAGACTACAGATAAATGGTAACTTTGGTGAAGTGTAAGGCAGTATGCAATACTGGGGAATTCAGCACAACATATTTTTTCTTGTTTCTTTTTTTATCACGTTTTAAGTGAAAGTTTTCAATTCAAGTTAGTTTCTCATACAAAAATTTGTACACACATTGTTATGTGACCCTAGTTGCTCTCCCTATACTGAGACAGCACACTCCTTTCCACCCTGGATTTCCTGTGTCCATTCAACCAGCTCCTGACCCTCTCTACCTTCTTATCTCACCTCTGGACAGGAGCTGCCCATTTAGTCTCATGTATCTACTTGAGCTGAGAAGCACACTCTTCACAAGTATCATTTTACATCCCATAGTCCAGTCTAATCTTTGTTTGAAGAGTTGGCCTTGGGAATGGTTTTACTTTTGGGCTAACAGAGAGTCTGGGAGCCATGTCTTTTTGGGACCCTCCAGTCTCAGTCAAACCATTATGTCTGGTCTTTTTACTAGAATTTGAGTTCCACATGGAAGTCAGCACAACTTGACCAAGGCAACGTCATGGAAGCTTCACAGATACATCCAAACTCCCTGAGGGACAGAATTACTGGGCTGAGGGCTGGGGACAATGGTCTCAGGGGACATCTACCTCAATTGGCATAACATAGTTCATTAAGAAAATGTTCTACATCCTACTTTGGTGAGTAGCGTCTCGGGTCTTAAAAGCTTGTGAGCGACAATGTAAGATACTCCCCTGGTCCCACCCCGGACCCATCTGGAGCAAAGGAGAATGAAGAAAACCAAAGACGCAAGGGAAAGATTAGTCCAAAGGACTGATGGACCACAGCTACCGCAGCCTCCACCAGACTGAGTCTAGCACAACTAGATGGTGCCCGGCTATCACCACCAACTGCTCTGACAGGGGTCATAATAGAAGGTCCCGGACAGAGCTGGATGTAAATGTAGGACAAACTTCTAACTCATACACACACAAAAAGACCAGACTTATTGGTCTGACAGAGACTGGAAAAACCCCGAGAGTATGTTCCCCAGACACCCTTTTAACTCAGTACTGAAGTCACTCCTTCAGCCAAAGATTAGACAGCCCCATAAAACAAAACGAGACTAAATGGGCACACCAGTCCAGGGGCAAGGATGAGAAGGCAGGAGAGCACAGGAAAGCTGGTAATGGGGAATTCAAGGTCGAGAAGCGGAGAGTGTTGACATGTCGTGGGGTTGGCAACCAACGTCACAAAACAATATGTGTATTGTTTAATGAAAAACTAATTTGCTCTGTAGACTTTCATCTAAAGTACAATTTAAAAAAAGGTTTAATCTCTTTTGTGTGTCTTTGCTGTATTTTTGTGTCCTTTTCTTATTTTATATATGGTTAACATTTTAAAGATTTTTCTTATTTTATATATTATTATTTATATCATTATAGTAAATATGTTATTTACATTATGCTTTTCACAAAGGATTCCTGGTGGCACAACGGTTAAGTGCTTGGCTGCTTGAAAGGTCAGCGGTTCAAATCCACCAGCAGTCCCGTGGGAGAAAGTCCTGGCAATCTGCTCCCATACAGATTACAGTTTAGGAAACCCCATGGGGCAGCTCTACTGTCATATAGGGGCTCTATGAGTCAGAATCGACTTGATGGCACACAACAATAATTATTTTAACAAAAGCAAAGCTCACACCA
Organism: Trichechus manatus latirostris; assembly: GCF_000243295.1. Classification (NCBI taxonomy): domain Eukaryota; kingdom Metazoa; phylum Chordata; class Mammalia; order Sirenia; family Trichechidae; genus Trichechus; species Trichechus manatus. The sequence continues at coordinate 4,123,096 of NW_004444112.1, forward strand.
CAAAAATCAGAAGGTGTGAGTGGTGAGAGTGATATGTGGATACAAAAAGATCAACTGATTTCCGTTCTTTGATGCCATTTCAACTGGTTTCTATAATGGCACAAGCATCTGAAAATTAAAAACAAAACGCTTTACCACTTGTATTAGCATTAAACATCTAAGAACTAATCTAATAAAAAATGTGGTAGCTCTCTACACAGATATCTACAAAACATTAAGAGAAAATAAAGACCTAAATATGTAGAGGGATAAGCTGTGAGCATAGATTGGAAGACTCACTTGGCTGATCAGATTATCCATACTGATCCCATCAGTAAAAGTGGCAAAGATGAATACAGAAAAATCCCATAAGAGAAAACAGAACACAGTCTTCCCTTTTTCTAATCCATGCATCACGGAAGCTTCCAGACAACCTCTATAAAATACTAATCTGCTCAGTCACATCCTTCTTTACTCTCAGTACCACCTCCCTGCCCCTGGGGAGAAGTTCTGAGTCCTTCCTGGTCCCACAGACCTTGCCTAGGTGGCTCTCACCCCTCCAGGCCCAGCTTAGGTGTGCAGGCTCTCATGTCCAGGAACACGAGCCTCTGTTTGATTTTTTCTATAGAACCCACACCTTCCCTTTCATTAGGGGCTCCCCATAAGCCCTCCCTTCCTGGACTAGTCCTTGCACACACAGACCATGTGTTCACACTTGCAGACCTGCACTCACTCGCACACAGACATGGCTGGAGCATCGTGAATGGTATTGTTGTTGGGTGCTTTTAAATTGATTCCAACTCACAGCAACCTCATGTGACAGAGTAGAAATGCTCCACAGAGTTTCCTAGGCCGAAATATTTATGGGAGCAGATTGCCAGGTCTTTCTCCTGAGGAGCTGCTGGGTGTGTTCAAACTGCCGATCTTTTAGTTAGCAGCCGAGCACTTAACCACTGCATCACGAGGGCTCCTTCGTGGGTAAGACCTTGGACCTCAAAGCCAGACTGGCTGGGTTCCAACCTGGAGCTGGTATCTACCAGCTGTGTGACCCCAGGAATGTTACACATCAGGTCCCCACCTGTATCACAGGGACTCTAATGTCATCCATGTCCCAGATTTGTCACTCTCAGAGCTAAATGACTTAATATACATGAAGCATATAAATGACTTAATATACATGAAGCAAATAGAGTAGGTGCCGGCATGTGCTAAGTGCTCAGAAAAGGTCTGGTCAATAGCTTATGTTGTTGCTGTTGTTAATTGTTGTCGAATGGATTCTGATTCATGGCAACCTCACGTGTGCAGAGTAGAACTGATCCATAGGGTTTTCAAGCCTGAGACACCCTCATATCTTTGTATTTAGGGATTTTCTCCCAGCAGCTAGGCCTACATACATATACACACACAGGCATACGCATACACACACAAAAAAAAACCTGGGAATTCTCCTTTCATCCTGGAAACTCACCTCCTTCTCAGTGGAACCTTCAAATTGGGTCTTCCTGGGCTGAACGCTGAGCTGTGTAACTGGCTTTCTTTGACGGGCTCAACTGATATATCTTCCCATGGCTCCTCCCTTTTATAGGGTGTGGGATTAAGTGATGCATTAAAGATGTGTTTGGATGAAATCCAATCCATTGATTCAATCACCAGCGGAATTTTCATCCAGCAACAACTCGTTCTCCAATATGGTCATATGTAACATTTACGGCTCCGGGGCAATAGCCCTTAATCAAAAAACCAAATCAAACCAGTAGTCATCAAGTTGACTTTGACTCATGGTGATCTCATGCGTGTCAGGGTAGAAATGGGCTCCACAGGGCTGAGTTTTTGGAAGTAAATCAACAGGGTCAGCAAAAAAGAAGAAGGGGTTTGGTTTTTCGGTTTGAGTGGAGTCCATGTCATGGCGACTCCATGTATCACAAAGTTAAACTGCTTCATAAGGTTTTCTTTGCTTTAATGTTAACAGAAGTAGCCCTGATGGTTTAATGACACGAATTGACACAGTGGCTGCAAAAATGGGCTGAAGCATAACAACCATTGTGAGGATGGCACGGGATGGAACAATGTTTCATTCTTTTGTACATAGGGTCGCTATGAGTCAGCACCTAACAACAACAACAGATCATCAGGTCTTTCTGGGGTGCCTCTAAGTGGACTCAAGCTTCTAACTTATCAGTTAGCAGCCAAGTATTTTGAAGAGCCCCTACTCGGCTTCTCTGCTTTATTTCTCTTCTTAGCACTTAACCACATCAGGCAAGCTCTATATTCCACTTATTTGCCTTGTTTATTGTTTGTCACTCCCCGCCTCCCCCAACGCCCCAGCATTTAACCAATTTGAGAGCAGGGGTTTTTGTCTGTTATATTGCCACTGTATCTGCAGCAGTTCACACAGAGCCTGCACTTGAGGTCTCATGAAGCACTTATCAGGTTGAAATGAATATTCCAGGTAGGAGAAGGTGAGGCCTAAAGTGCTGTAAAGGAGCCCTGGTGAAGCAACAGTTAAGCACTAGGCTGCTAACTGAAAGGTCATGGGTTTGAATCCATACAACGGCTCCTCAGGAGAAATGACCTGGCAATATGCTCCCATAAAGAGTACAGCCTAGGAAACCCTATGCGGCAGTTCTGCTCTGTCACATGGGGTCACCATGAGTCAAAATTGACTCGACGGCATCTAAGAACAAGGTTTTGTAGAAGCATTGAGAGTGGAGGATGAGAATGCACCAAAGAGAGATTTATGGAGTAGCATCTTCAAGACAGCTTCCTGGTCCTGATGAGATGGTGCCCCCAGAAAGGGCTGCTGGCTATGTCCCCAAAATCACTATAGAGAAATGAGAAATTACAGTTGGAGAAGTCAGAAGTTAGAGGGAAACACAGAATTCAGCAAGTAGCAAAGTCCTGTGAAAAAAACCCCCGGGGAAATCAAGACATGTCTCACACTTGTCGGAATGACAGCCCAAGGTCGCAAGGAGGGGAAAGGCTAGACAAAAGCCTGCTTGCCACACCCAAGCTAGGATGCTGGAAGAGATGGTGATATGAGAGGAAAGGAGTCCCTGGGTGGTGCAAATGGTTAAGCACTTGACTACTAGCCAAAAGATGGGAGGTTCAAACCCACCCAGAGATTCCTTGGAAAAACAGGCCTGGAAATCTGCTTTGGAAAGGTCACAGCTTTGAAAACCCTATGGAGCACAGTTGGAATTGAAATGATGGCAACTAACAACACATTCAACAACTCTTCCAGTCCTTCAGTTAAGATTTATGCATTTCATTGTATATAAATTTACTGTTGTTATTAGGTGCTGTGGAGTCGGTTCAGAATGAAACACTGCTCGGTCCTGCACCATCCTTACAATCTTTCCTATGCTTTAGCCCATTGTCGCAGCCACTGTGTCAGTCCATCTAGTTGAGGGGCTTCCTCTTTTTCCGCTGACCCTCTACTTTACCAAGCATGGTGTCCTCCAGAGACTGGTCCCTCCCGATAACATGATCAAAGTACGTGAGAGGAAGTCTCGCCATCCTTGCTTCCAAGGAGCACTCTGGTTGTACTTCATTGAAGACAGGCTTATTCATTCTTCCGGCAGTCCACGGTACATTCAATATTCTTGCAGACTCACGGCGACCCTATATAACAGAGTAGAACTGCCCCATGGAGTTTCCTAGGCTGTAATCTTTACAGAAACAGATCGCCAGGTCTTTTATCCCGCGGAGCCGATGGGTGGGTTCAAACTGCAGACCTTGGGGTTTGCATCCGAGCACTTAACCGTTAAACCATCAGGGCTACTTTTGTTAAGATTAAAGCAAAGAAAACCTTATGAAGCCGATTAACTTTGTAATACATGGAGTCGCCGTGACATGGACTCCACCCAAACCAAAAAACGAAACCCGTTCCATTGAGCTGATTGGACTCATAGCGAACCTACAGGACAGGGTAGACCTGCCCCATAGGGTGTCCAAGACTGTAATCTTTACAGAAGCCAACTGCCACATCTTTCCTCCCAGAGTGGCTGATGGGTTCAAACTGCTGGCCTTTCGGTTGGTAGTCGAGTGCTTAACCACCGCGCCACCAGGGCTCCTCATGGACTCTACATCAATGATTATTTTGGTCCAGTTCTTCAAAGTTTGGCGCTATGGGAACTACGTTACCCAGAAGAAGATGCGCTACACGGAGGCGGGCTCAACCAATGAAAAGAGGGACTTCAGTGCGTGGCAGGCGCCCGGACGGGACTTCTTATGTCAGCATCTGGGCGACATTTACACTTTTTTCGAGTTCACTAGGGCCATGTGAGGCTCCGTGGCGCTGGGTCGGGCCTGAGGTAATGTGAGCCGGAGGCGCGAAAGGAGGCGTTATTCTCATTACGATAGGGGCGGGTTTGAGGCACGGCGGCGGCGTAGCCGGGGGCGAACTGGGATCCGCCCCGGTCGCCCTCCGCTCCTACCCCGCTAGGTTCAGACTGGTATGGAGGCGGCCGCGCTGGTGGATCCGGCGCAAGTGGGTGCTGCGCACCTCAGTCCCTGATCTGCGCGGACCTCCGAATCTAAAGCCGTGAAAGAGAGACGCCCGCTCAGCTCCCTTATGTCCAGCCACGGTGCACAGGACAGTGGGGCGCTCGTGAGTAGGCTCCCACTTACTGACTGCCAGCTGTATGCGGCGTGGGGAGAGTGTTTTAGGTAGAAAGACCAGCACGTGTGAAGGCTTGGAGGTCCCAAACCTGAAATCCGTCTTCGTCTCCAGGGAACAAGATTGTGCGAGGAGTCCCACGTGGAATGGCAGCCTGAGCAGCGGGACCTTCCTTTTGAGGGCACTAGTGACCTTGGAGGGTTGTGAAAAGAGGAGTGACTTGATCTCTGTTTCCCAAGGTTTCCAGAAGTCTGTTTAGGGGGAAACAGACGGGGGAGGAAGGGGTCGGGGGTGATGAGGGTGAAGTCAGGGAGACCTCTGCAGAGGTTTGGACTACAGACTAATGAAGAAGAGTCCTGGGGACTGGACCATAGTGGTGGCAATAGAGGGGGACGGTGGTTGTTGTTGGGTGCCTTCAAGTCGCTTTGAACTCTTAGCTACCCATGTAACAGAGTAGAACTGCCCCGTAGGGTTTTCTTGGCTGTAATCCTAACAGAAAGAGCCCTGGTGGAGCAAGGGTTAAGTGCTCAGCTGCTGACCAAAAAGTTGGTGGTTCAAACCCACCCAGACGCGCTGCTGGGGAAAAAGACTTGGCAATTGCACCGTCATGAAGACAAGGCCAGGAAAGAGATCTCCTTGGACCCCATGTTGTTGTTGTTGTTGTGCCATCTGGTAGAGTCTGACTCACAGCGACCCCATGTGACATTGCAGAACTGCCCATAGGGTTTTCTAGGCTGTACTCTTTACAGATAACGGGAGGAACCAGGCTCTGAAGAAGGACATCATGCTTGGTAAAGCATAGGGACAGCGAAAAAGACTCTCAACAAGATGGATTGACAGAGTGGCTGCAACAGTGGGCTCAAACATAGCAATGATTGTGAGGATGGCACAGGACTGGGCAGTGTCTCCTGTTGTACCTAAGGTGGCTATGAGTTGGAGCCGACTCGACAACATCTAACAACAACAACAATCTTTATGGGAGCAGAAGGCCAAGTCTTTCTCCTGTGGAGCCACTGGGTGAGTTCGAACCAACAGCCTTTTTAAAGGTTTTCAGCTTAACCGATGAGCCACCAGGGCTTCTATAGAGAGGGGAAAACCTGTTGCTGTCGAGTTGATTCTGACCCATAGCGACCCTAGGGGACAGAGTAGAACTGCCCCATAGGGTTGCCAAGGGGCAGCTGGTGGATTTGAACTGCCAACGTTTTGGTTAGCAGCTGTATCACTTAACCATAGTGCCACCAGCGCTCCATATAGAGGAGGAAGAGGAGTCAAATCTTGGATGTATTTTAAAAAGTGAACAGATAGAGTTCCCTGCTGCATCAGGTGTGGCTATGAGAGAAAGTAGGGAATGAAAGACGATCTCAATTTGTTTTTGCTTTGTTTTGTTTGGCTGAATATATGGAAGGATGCAGATGGGGAAGTCGATGCAGGAAGCAGGTGTCAGGGGTTGCATTTAACGCCTGTGGCACCAGGGCTCCTCAGGCCAACACTCACCATTTAATAACTTGTGAATTTATGACATAAATGCTGACTTAAACACTGTTGTTGGGTGCCATGGAGTTGATCCTGACTCATAGTGACCCTATGTGACAGAGTAGAACTGCCCCATCGAGTTTTCTAGACTTTGATCTTTACCAGAGCAGATGGCCAGGTCTTTCTCCTGAAGAGCTGCTGGGTGGGTTCAAACACCAACCTTTCAGTTAGCAGCCAAGGGCTTAACTGTTCACCACCAGGGCTTCTTTGGTTCACCCTAGACACCCCTTTATTGCTTCCCACGGTCTAAATAGCTCTCAAGCCTGTCGATCAGAATTCTTCTAAATATGTATATGTAGATAAGCAATTAATAGTGTGTGGATTTAGCAAATTAAATTTATGCAAGCACTTAATAATTGGTTGAAACCTTAATATACTGCTAAGCATTTGATTAAAATCAAACATCTTAAATATCACATTCTCTTAAATAGTTAAAACATATGTAAACAACACTTGTTTTCAAAACTCATCAATTCAGTTGTACCAAAAACATTGACAGAAGCATGAATTACGTGGACAGTAAGAGTCCGCATAGGAGTCTATGGGTGGCGCAAATGGTTAAATGCTCAACTACCAGTCAAAAGGTTGGAGGTTCAAACCCACCAGAGGCACCTTGGAAGGCAGACCTGGCGATTGGCTTCTGAGGGGTCACAGCCTTGAAAACCCTATAGAACAGTTCTACTCTGCACACGAGGTCACCATGAGTTTGAATCGACTCCATGGCAACTGACTACAACAGAGTCCACATGAACATTGTTTTCCTCCTTTTCCAGGGGGCACAGGGACGTTGAGTACTTGTCCAAAGTCAAGTTACCTCTTTGGTAAGAGGCATCACCGAGGACTGAGGCTCACGAGATAGACAGTCAGGCTCACTGTTACTCCAGGGTAGGGCAGGTATAGGGGCCTTGGATAAGCCTGTGGGACCCCACCATGGTTGCCTACTTCTCATGGCCTTGCTTTTCCATAGGTTCCCATGGCTGCAGAAGTGCTTACAGACTGTGCAGAGGTAAGTGGAGGGTGTACTAGGCCATCACCCTCCTGGACTTCCACCTACATGGTCCCTGGATTATGGGGTCCTGGGATTCTCTGCCTGCCACTCTCCCTACCCTTCTGTGTGAGCACCCTGGAAGGTGAGGTTACCCAAGGCCTAGGGCCCTGAATCCATGTAAGGGCTTGTGTTGTTAGGTGCTATTGAGTCGATTCTGAATCATAGCGTCCCTATGTACAAGAAATTGATTTAAGATGCACTGTATGCTAATACTGCCTCATTAACATAACAGAGAAGACCTGTTCCCAAATGGGATTACAAGCCCAGGCATACCCATTGCGTAGCGACCCTGCAGTAGAACTGCCTCATAGGGTTTCCAAGGCTGTAATCTTAATGGAATCTGACTGCCACATCTTTTCTCCAGTAGAGCGGCCAGTGGGTTCAAACTGCTAACATTTCAGTTAGCAGCTGAGCACATAACCACTGCGCCACCAGGTATAGGGGTTAGGGTTTACAACACATATTTTGGGGGGACACAATTCAATGCATAACAGAAGACAAGTGGGCCTGGAATCCCAACAAGAGTTAAGTGGTGAGAGAAAGGCTGAGCCCAGCAAAGGGAGAGCTCTGCAGCCTAGAAGAGGGAGAGGGCCAAAGGCATCTGAAATGTGCTCATGGTTCAGGGTGGCTGAAGATGAATCAGGAAAAGGGTCAGGCAGGGGGGCCTTCGGAGCAGAGCTGGAAGCTGCCTCTGGCAGTGGGGGCCGTTGTTGGTCTGGGGCAGGATGGATTTCTGACTTCATTTGCTGAGCACACTCTGGATGCTGTGTGCAGAGGGCATGTGGGGAGGCCAGGGAGGTGTGTGTGGTGTGGTGTCAGGGTGGAGGTAGCAGTGTAAGGTTGGAGATGTAGGAAGATGTGGTGTAAACAGTGATGTGCACCCATGTAACAGAGTAGAACTGCCCTTCAGGACCTCCCTTCTCACTGATCTGGTGGGCCACAACAGGATCCCAAGTGAATTGTCTAGCAGGAGAGGGGTGGGGCCCCAGTTTAGATGTTGTCTATATGCCCACCTGCTTATTGTTGCTCTGGGCTGACTCAGTGGTCAGTGGGAACTGAGGAGAGAATGGGCACCAGTGAGCTCTCATCAAGGGGGCAAGCTGGACAGGAGGACGAACAGGGATGAATGACTGGGGTTCCCTGGGGAAGGAGGCAGAACATCAACTCATCTGTTCCCATCCTGGCAGGGCCATGTGACCTTTGAGGATGTGGCTGTGTACTTCTCCCAGGAGGAGTGGGGGCTTCTTGATGTGGCCCAGAGGCTCCTGTATCATGATGTGATGCTGGAGACCTTTGCACTCATGGCCTCGCTGGGTAAGTCCCTCACACCCCTGCATCCTGGACTGGGCTTTGCCCTTCCTATTTTCCCTAGGGGCCATTCTGTCCTTCTCAAAACTAGGCCATGGGCATCCCTTCCTGTTTCCTGGAGGAGGCACTGTGGGTGAAAGAGCCGTGTTCACTACCCACCTTGCTCCCCAAGCTGCCCAATACCTGCTGCTCAAAGCATTGCAGGAAAGAGTGTAGGGGTCACAGGTCCTGACAACCGATCTCATGGATCTCACCCTGTCTGCTGATACTGTGTGGCTCCATGGCAGTTTTGTGTCTCAGGTTCTCCTTCCTTCCTCGAACTAACACACACTGAGGTCTGCCCATGCCAGCAATTGAGGCACCAAGATGGTCACTACTTACCTGAGTTATTCCTTTAAAACCCTCCTTCAAGATTCTTCTTATAATATTTAGTTTTCAGTCCTGTGGTCTGTCATGGGGTGAGTCACTCTGTCCCAGTGCTGCCCACTCACTTGTTCTGTCTCTCCCTTAGGACTGGTATCTTCCAGGACCCATGAAATCACCCAACTGGAGTGGTGGAGAGAGCCCTGGATGCCTGACCGAGAGGCCATGGCCCCAGACATGACAAGAGGTGTTTGGAGGGGTCCTGGCCCCAATAAGTGGGAGCTGGGGAGGGCATGAACTCAGGGAGGGGCTCAATTCATACCAGGAATCTTTCCAGTGTGCCTGATATTTCAGTGCCAAGGCAAGTGTCCACAGCTGATTTCCATCTTTCCTTCCCCAGTCACCCACATACCATTTTATTCCGAGTTCTGACTCAGGCCTGCCCCCTACCTCCCTGTCGTCCATGTCTCACCCATTCCTCTCCACTGCTCCCACTGTAGTGCTCCACAGCACTGATCTTCACTTAATGTGTTGTGAAATGTGCACATATCCTTATATAGTCTTTGAACACCAGCTACCCACCTGGAGTGATTTTCCTGGGCATGGACACACCCTTCTGCACAAACTCACATGTCATTTACAGGGAAGTCCAGACATAAAGCCTCTTGAAGAAAAGTGTGTTGATGGCCCTACATCTCCTCCACTTGTGTCGTTGCTGCTTGGGAAGCCTTTCTCATCCTGTGAGATTGCCCAGCCCAGCACTGCACAGCGGGCCCTTCCTCACCCTTACCTTGGCCCCCTCATTCTGCCAGTAATGCCATAGACTCATTTCTGGGTGTGTCAGACACATATCTTTGATGTGGCTTCCCCCTCTCACCAGCATCAACTTGCATTTCACAGCATTTCTCTGCTTTCAGGTTGTTGGCATGGAGTGGAGGCGGAAGAAGCACCTTCTGAGCAGAGTGTTTCTGTAGAAGGAATGTCACAGGTCAGGACTCACAAGGCAGGTCCATCCACCCAAAAGACCCACCCTGGTGCAGTATGTAGCCTTGTCTTCAAGGAGAATGTGCAATTGACTGTGCATCAGGGAACATGTCCTAGGAAGAAACTGTACACATGTGGAACATGTGGGAAAGGGTTCTGGTTCCATGCAGACCTTCACCAGCACCAGAAACTTCATGCTGCAGATAAACCCTTCAGAAGAGAAGAGGGCTGGGTCTCAGTTTTGAAGAGCTGCAGAGTTCATGTGTTGGAGAAGCCCATCCAGTGCAGGGAGAGTGGGAAAGACGTCCTCACCAGCTCAAATCTTCCCAAGCATCAGGGGACTCACAGCAGGGGTGAGACTGTGAGCTCTGAGTGTGGGGAGGCCTTCCACACTGGAAAAAAGCATTACAAATGCCATGAATGTGGGAAAGCCTTCAGTCAGAAATACTTACTTGTTCAGCATCAGAGAATCCACACTGGAGAAAAGCCTTACGAGTGCAGCGAATGTGGGAAGTCATTTAGCAATAAATATAACCTTCATAAACACCAGATAGTTCACACTGGAGAAAGGCCTTATGGGTGCAGTGACTGTGGAAAATCCTTTAGCCGCAACGCTGACCTCCTTCAACACAGGAGAGTTCACACTGGAGAAAAGCCATTTACGTGCAAAGACTGTGGAAAACCCTTCAGGCATAATTCCACACTTGTTCAGCACCAGAGAATCCACACTGGAAAAAGGCCTTATGAGTGTGGTGAATGCGGGAAGTTCTTTAGCCATAACTCCAGCTTTATGAAACATCAGCGAGTTCACACTGGAGAAAAGCCTTATGACTGCAGGGAATGTGGGAAAGCCTTTAGTCATAAGTCAAGCCTCATTAATCATTGGAGAGTTCACACTGGAGAAAGGCCTTATGAGTGTAATGAATGTGGAAAATTCTTTAGCCAAAACTCCAGCCTCATTCAACACCGAAAACTTCACAGTGGAGAAAAGCCTTTTAAGTGCAATGAATGTGGAAGATTCTTTAGTGAAAATTCCAGCCTTGTTAAACATTGGAGAGTTCACACTGGAGCAAAGCCTTATGAGTGCAGCGAATGTGGCAAATTTTTTCGCCACAACTCGAGCCTTGCTAAACATCGGCAAATTCACACTAGAGAAATGCTTTATGAGTGCAGCCACTGTGGAGAATCCTTTAGCAAGCACATCAAACTCATTCAACACCAGAGCATTCACACTGGAAAAAAGTCTTGAGTGTAGCAAATACGGAAAATCCTTTAGGCACAACTCCATGCTTATTGAGCACCAGAGGATTCACAACTGGAGAAAGGGCTTAATGTGGCAAATGTAGAAAATCTTTAGTCACACCTCCAGCCTCACCAACACTGGAGAGTTCCCACTCAAGGAAGGCCTTATGAGTGTAGCAAATGTGGGAAATGATTTATGAAATGGCCCCACCTCATTCAGCACCAACAAATTTACAACAGAGGAAGGCGTATTGAATGCAGCAAATAAAGAAGAGCCTTGAACCAAAGGTTTCAGCAACAAACTGGCCTTATGATTGCTGTGGATGTGAGGAAAGGCTTTGACCAAATGTATGACGTTTACAGCACCAGAAAGTTTAGACTTGAGAAAGGCCTTAAGCTGAGAGTAGTTTTTATGAAAGAACCATCAATTGAACTTAAAATATGCACACTAAGAAGATTTACTATGACTGCTAGGTGTGATGGAAGACTTCTGGAGCTGTACTGCATGTTGTCACCTGCCCAAGGACTTTTTCAGAGTATGTAATGGCTAGGGCTTGTGGCAGAAGCCATCTCAACTCTCCAGCTGGGTGGTCTCCACAATGTGCAACACTTGCCAACCATTATTGACTTGTTGGCAATTGGTGGTGGTAGTAGAATTACCAACAACTCCATTCCTCTAAAAGAGGGAGGCAACATTAGGTGGTTTTTTTTTTTTCTTTTGGATTCTTAAACCCCCGTTTACACTTAGTGTTGTTAGTATAGTTGGATTTACGATTGACATTTTACTTTTTGTTTTCTATACGGCTCATGTCATTTTGTTCCTTTATTCCACTTTTGCTGATTTTTTTTTATTAAGTGAATATCCTCTAATGTAGCATTTTATTTCCTTTAGTGATTATTTCACTGTTTATATTTTTCAAGTTATTTCCTTTAGTGGTTACTCTAGGACTTGTCATTGTCAAAAGAAAAATCTGATCAATGAGTCACACAAGTGCAGAACTGGGCCACCGTGACTAAATCTCTGCTTCCTTCTCCGGAGGCCGGGTCCCCATTGCTTGCTCAAGAGGCTGCATCTTGGCTGCCCTCTCTCAACCTGATCCGGAGGCCAAGTCCTGACTTTCCACTGCAGAGAGCCGAGTCTCTCAGAGGCTACTGGAAGGTGCTACACAAGCCCACTGGGACATGGGCCAACCGAATACCAGCTGTGACCCCAAACTAGTTGCTTCCCACCTGGTTCTTGGCCCTAGGAAGTCAAAGAGCAGCAGGACTGGCTCCAGCACTTGGGTTGGGAACTCAACATGTTTCCTAAGACACTTCCTGCTCTCAGGCCACATGTGGTACACAGTCAGTTCCCAGGAGACCTCCCCCGGTTGTTTGCAGTGTCCCAGTCTGTCCTGCTGGCAGAAGGCGTCCCCACATGGGGATTGAGCTTTCTTTGGGAACCCAGGACACCAGCAAGGAGTAGAGCTGGGAGTCACACCTGCCAGGACAACCTCAAAGACTGGCTGAGAGGGCAGGACTCTGTCAAGGCGATGTGCCTCTTGTGTTTGCCTACTGGACTCTGTGGCACTCCCCACAGCCTTGTTTTTCTCCATTGCCTTCAGTGCAGCTTAGACTTCTTCCCTCAATACCATCTGTTCTTGATCATATGCTACTCCTGAAATGATTGAATGTCAACCTATTCTTTTTGGTATAGTGACTGTGTATTCCTTTTATCTTCTTTTGATGCTTCCTGAGTTGTTCAGTTTTTTGCCCATAGGATCCTTCAGTACTGCAACTCAAAGCTTGAATTTTTTCTTCAGTTTTTTCAGCTTGAGAAATGCCGAGCATGTTCTTGCCTTTTGGTTTTGTAACTCCAGGTCTTTGCACATTTCATTATAATACTTGTTCTTCTCCAACCACCCTTTGAAATCTGTTCGGCTTTTTTATTTCATCATTTCTTCTGTTTGCTTTAGCTACTCGACGTTCAAGAACAAATTTCAGGGTATCTTCTGACATCCATTTTGGTCGTTTTTTCTTTCCTGTTGTTTTAGTGACCTTATGCTTTCTTTGGGTATAATGTCCTTGATGTCATTCCACAACTTGTCTGGTCTTTGGTCATTAGTGTTCAATGCATTAAATCTGTTCTTGAGATGGTCTCTAAATTCAAGTGGGATATACTTAAGGTTGTATTTTGGCTCTCCTGGACTTACTCTAATTTTCTTCAGCTTCACCTTGAACTTGCATATGAGCAATTGATGGTCTGTTCCATAGTCAACCCCTGGCCTTGTTCTGACTGATAATATTGGGCTTCTCTATCATCTCTTTCCACAGATGTATTCAGTTTGATTCCTGCATATTCTATCCAGCGAGGTCCACTTGTATAGTCGCTGTTTATGTTGTTGAAAAAAGATATTTGCAATGAAGAAGCTGTTGGACTTGCAAAATTCTATCATGCTATCTCTGGCATGATTTCTGTCACCAAGGCCATATTTTCCAACTACCAATTCCTGTTTCTAGCACTCACATGCCAATCACCAGAAATTATCAATGCATCCTGATTGCATGTTTGATCAATTTCAGACTACAGAAGTTGGTAAAAATCTTCAGTTTCTTCATCTTTGGCATTAGTGGTTGGTGTGTAAATTTGAATACTTGTGTTAACTGGTTTTCCTTGTAGGTGTATGATTATTATCCTATCATTGATAGCGTTGTATAGTAAAAGCCTAGGTTGCCTTGAAGAGACTGTAGAATTATGGATGTCAGAGGCAATTCTGGTGAGGGCTCAGAACGAAGGGAAGAGAGCTATAGAGAAAACCTCTATCATCTTAGAGAATACCTGGTATGAGCAACAGAATGTTGCTAGAAATGTGGATGTTAAATGTGCTTCTGGTGAGGTTTTAAAAGGAAATGAACATGTGATTGGACAATGGAAGAAGGGTGATGCTTTTTATGCAGTGGCAAAGAACTTGTCTGAATTATGTTCAGATGTTTGGTGGAAAGTGGAACTTGTATGTGATGAGCTTAGATATCTGGCTGAGGAGATTTCTAAGCAAGATCTTAGGGGGGCCATGTGGTTTCTCCCTACTGTTTATAGTAAAATGCAAGAGGAAGGAGATGGACCTAAAAATGAACTCTGCAAAATGAAAACAAAACTTTAAGATTTGGAAAATTCTGTTGTACAGACTAAGGGCACATGTCCTAGAATGTTCACTAAGTATGTGGCTGCACAATCTTTTGTTAAAGAGATTAAGCCTGTGACTGTCATGGATTGAATTGTGTGCCCCAAAAATATCTGTCAACTTGGCTAGGTCATGATTCCCAGTATTGTATTATTGTCTACCATTTTGTCATCTGATGTGATTTCCCTGTGTGTTGTAAATCCTATCACTGTGATGTTAATGAGATGGATTAGCAACAGTTATACTGATGAGATCTACAAGATTAGGTAGTGTCTTAAGCCAATCTCTTCTGAGATATACGAGAAGTGAGCAGAGAGATGGGGGACCTCGTACCACCAAGAAAGCAGCACCCGGGAGCAGAGCACATCCTTTGAACTTGAGGTTCCTGCGCTGCGATGCTCCCAGACTAAGGGAAGATTGATGACAAGGACCTTCCTCCAGAGCTAACAGAGAAAGACAGCCTTCCCCTGGAGCCAGCGCCCTGAATTTGGACTTGTAGCCTCCTAGACTGTGAAAGAAATTTCTCTTTGTTACAGCCATCCACTTGTGGTATTTCTGTTATAGCAGCACTAGATGACTAAAACACTGATGGATCCAACCAGTTATCACAGCAGAAAACCCATCAGCTTAGATTGAAGGTGACAGGAAGAACAAAAGGAAAGAATGCTATCTGCCTCTCGGAATTCTGCAGACAGGAAGCAGCCCAAAGGAGCTACATCTGTTGTCCTCCATGAAAAAAAAAAAAAAAAGACCATCCCTGCAGCAATCCCGAGCTCAGCCAAACTGTTGGAAGAAGCAGGGGAAGCAAAGCTGCCTCGATTTCAAAGGGTGGGGCCACAGCCTCTAGGGTCTCAAAGGGTAGAGCCAAGACCTCCTAGCTTTCAATGATTAAAACCTTCACTGACTCGTCCAGAGTGTGGGGTTGCCATTCAGTTTGGGGCCGCTACCCAAAGCTGAGAGGGTGGGGCTTCAATGCCCAAGGGGCTGAAGAACAGGGCCTGCCAGGGCCAAAGGGTTGGGGTTGCCACTCAGATGGACTAGAAGAATAGGGCCACCCAAAGCCAATGGAACAGAGTTGCCATCCCAGTGAGCCTGGAAGGCAGAGCTGAAGCCTAGGGCCAAGGGGCCTCCACCCGGAATTCAGAGGGCATGTCCAACACCCAGAGTCTGGAGGACAGGTCCACACTCTCCAGATATTCTTATAGTCTCAGAAAAGAGAGGATTATTTTCAAGCCTTGAAAGCTAGTGTACAGGCATACCTCTGAGATATACTGTGGGTTCGGTTGCAGACCACTGCAATAAAGCAAATATCGCAATAAAGCAAGTCACAGGAATGCTTTGGTTTCCCAGTGCATATAAAGGTTATGTGCAATAGCGTTATATCTAAAAATAACAATGTACATACCTTAATTAAAAAGTACTTTATTGCTAAAAAATACTAACCAACATCTCGGCCTTCAGTGAGTTGTAATATTTTTGCTGGTGAGGGTCTTGCCTCGACGTTGATGGCTGCTGACTGATCAGGGTGGTGGTTGCTGAAGGTTGCTGTAGCTGTGGCAATTTTTTAAGACAGCAGTGAAGTTTGCCACATTGATTGACTCTTCCTTTCATGAAAGATTTTACTGTAACATGCAATGCTGTTTAATAGCACTTTACCCACGGTAGAACTTCTTTCAAAATTGGAGCCAATCCTCTCAAACCCTGCCAATGCTTTATCAGTGAAGTTTATGTAATATTTTAAATCCTTTGTTGTCATTTCAACAATGTTCACAGCAACTTCACCAGGAGTAGATTTCATCTGAAGAAACCATTTTCTTTGGTCATCTATAAGAAGCAACCCCTCATCCATTAAAGTTTTATTGTGAGATTGCAGCAATTCAGTCATGTCTTCAGACTCCACTTCTAGTTCTCTTGCTGTTTCCACCACATCTGAAGTTACTTCCTTCAGTGAAGTCTTGAACCCCTCAAAGTCATCCATCAGGGTTGGAAGCAACTTCTTCTAAACTTCTGTTAATGTTGATATTTTGACCTTCTCCCATGAATCACTAATGCTCCTACTGGGATCTAGAATGGTGAGTCCTTTCCAGAACGTTTTCAATTTACTTTGCCCAGATCCATCAGAGGACTCTATGGCAGCTATAGCCTTATGAAATATATTTTTTAATAAAACTTGAGAGTCTAAATTATTCACTGATCCATGGGCTCCAGAATGGATGTTGTGTTAGCAGGCATGAAAACAACATTAGTCTCCTTGTACATTTCCATCAGAGGTCTTGGGTGACCAGGTGCAGTTTGTCAATGAGCAGTAATATTTTGAAAGGAATCCTTTTTTTCTGAGCAGTTGGTTTCAACAGTAGACTTAAAAATATCCAGTAAACCATGTTGTAAACAGATGTGCTGTCATCCAGGCTTTGTTCCATTTATACAGCACAGGCAGAGTAATTTAGCATAATTCCTACGGGCCGTGGGATTTTTGGAATGGTAAATGTGCATTGGCTCCAACTTAAAGTCACCAACTGCATTACCCCCTAATAAGAGTCAGCCTGTCTTGAAGCTTTGAAGCCAGGCATTGACTTCTCGCTAGCTATGAAAGTCCTGGATGGCATCTTCCAATATAAGACTGTTTCATCAACATTGAAAATCTCTTGTTTAATGTAGCCATCTTCATCAATTATCTTAGCTAGATCTCCTGGATAACTTGCTGCAGCTTCTACATCAGCACTTGCTGTTTGACCTTGCACTTTTATGATATGGAGATGGCTTTTCTCCTTAAACCTCATGAACCAACCTCTGCTAGCTTCAAACTTTTCTTCTGCAGCTTCCTCACATCTCTGAGCCTTCACAGAACTGAAGAGAGTTAGGGCCTTGCTCTGGATTAGGCTTTGGTTTAAGAGAATTGTGGCTGGTTGGATCTTCTATTCAAACCACTAAAACTTTCTCCATATCAGCAATAAAGCTGTTTTGCTTTCTTATCATTTGTGTGTTCACTGGAGTAGCACTTTTAATTGCCCTCAAGAAATTTTCCTTTGGAAGGACAACACACACTACAGGGGAAGTCAGCACAACTGGACTAAACCAAAAGCTGAGAAGTTTCCTGGATACAACCAAACACTTCGAGGGACAGAGTAGCAGGGGGAGGGGCCTGGGGACCATGGTTTCAGGGGGCATCTAGGTCAATTGGCATAACAAAGTCTATTAAGAAGATGTTCTGCATCCCACTTTGGTGAGAGGCACCTGGGGTCTTAAAAGCTAGCAAGCGGCCCTCTAAGATGCACCAATTGGTCCCAACCCACCTGGAGGAAAGGAGAATGAAGAACACCAAAGACACAAGGAAAATATTAGCCCAAGAGACAGAAAGGGCCACATAAACCAGACTCTCCATCAGTCTGAGACCAGGAGAACTAGATGGTTCCTGGCTACCACCAATGACCACCCTGACAGGGAACACAACAGAGAGTCCCAGATGAAGCAGGAGAGAAGTGGGGTACAGAACTCAAATTCTAGTAAAAAGACTGGACTTAATGGTTTGACTGAGACTGGAGGGATCCTGGAAGACATAGCCCCTGTACTCTCTGTCAGCCCAAAACTAAAACCATTCCGGAGGCCAATTCTTCAGACAAAGATTAGACTGGACTATGGGAGATACGATACTCGTGAAGAGTGTGCTTCTTGCTCAAGTAGATACATGAGACTAAATGGGCAGCTCCTGTCCGGAGGCGAGATGAGAAGGCAGAGAGGGTCAGGAGCTGGCCGAATGGACGGGAAATCCGGGGTGGAAAGGAGAAGTGTGCTGTCACAGTATAGGGAGGGCAACTAGGGTCACATAACAATGGGTGTATAAATTTTTGTATGAGAAACTAACTTGAATTGTAAACTTTTACTTAAAGCACCATTAAAAAAAAAACTTTTCCTTTGCATTCACAACTTAGCTAACTGGCACAAGACACCTAGCTCGGCTTTTGACATGCCTTTCTCACTAAGCTTAATCATTTCTAGTTTTTGATTTAAAGTTAGAGATGTGCAACTCTTCCTTTCACTTGAACACTTAGAGGCCAGTGTAGGGTTATTAACTGGCCTAATTTGAATACTGTCATGTCTCAGGGAATAGGGAGGTCCAAGGAGAGGGAGAGAGATGGGGGAACGGCTGATCGGTGGAGCAGTTAGAACAGACAACAT
Source organism: Trichechus manatus latirostris (assembly GCF_000243295.1). Classification (NCBI taxonomy): domain Eukaryota; kingdom Metazoa; phylum Chordata; class Mammalia; order Sirenia; family Trichechidae; genus Trichechus; species Trichechus manatus. The sequence continues at coordinate 4,141,508 of NW_004444112.1, forward strand.
TTATTAAGTTCACTGCCTTATACGGGTGCTGTTTGTGGTGCCCCAAAACAATTACAATAGTAACGTCAAAGACCACTGATCACAGATCACCATAACAGCTATAATAGTAATGAAAATGTTTGAAATATTACAAGAATTACCAAAATGTGACATAGAGACACGAAGTGAGCATATCCTGTTGGAAAAATGACACTGATAGACTTGCTTCACACAGGGTTGCCACAAACCTTCAATTTGTAAAAAACAATATCTGCGAAGTGCAATAGAGTGAAGCTCAGTAAAAAAGAGGTATGCCTGTAATTTGTTCTGCTGGGTGTTGTACGTGCTTGGTGCCTGTTAGCCCTTCTTTTCCTCCAATTTCTCCCATTTGTAATGGAAATATGTATTTTGTGCCTATTCCACCATTGTACTTTAGAAACAGATAATTTGTATTCTAGGTTACATAGGTTCACAGATGAAAAAGAATTTTGCCCCAGAATGGAATATGTCTAAAGTCTCACCCATATTTGATTTAGATGATTCAGAAGATGAGATTTTGGACTTGGAGTTGATTTAAGACTTTTGGGATGATGTGATGGAGTGAGTGTGTTTTGCATGTGGCAAAGATATGAATCATGGGGGGTGAAAAGGTGGAATGTTGTGGATTGAAATTATGTCTCCCCAAAATATCTGTTGTAAATACTAATCTCTATGCCTGCCATTGTAATTCCATTTGGGCATGGGTTGTCTTTGTTATGTTAATGAGGCAGGATTAGTATAGGGTGTATTGAGTCAATTTCTTGAGATATGAAAAAGATTAAAACAAGCAATTAAAGACAAGAGATGGGGGAAAAGAGGTAAAACTCACATGAAGATAAACCAGGAGCAGAAGCTCAAAGAGACACAGACCTTCCTCCAGAGCTGACAGCCTTCCCCTAGAGCCTGCACCCTGAATTCAGACTTCTAGCTTCCTAAACTGTGAGAAAGTAAATTTCTGTTTGTTAAAGCCACCCCACTTGTGGTATTTCTGTTACAGCAGCACTAGATAACCAAGACAATGACCCTATAGGTCAGAGTAGAACTTCCATATAGAGTTTCCTAGGCTGTAATATTTACCAGAGCATATTGCCAGATTTTTTCTTCTGTGGAGCTGCTAGGTGGGTTAAAACCTCCAACCTTTTGGTTAGCAGCCAAGTGCTTAACCATTGTGCCACGAGGGCTCCTTTTAGAGCTTATGTGCCATTGAGTCAGTTCTGACTCTTAGCGATTATGTACAACAGAACAAAACACTGCCCGGTCCTGTGGCATCCTTACACTCATTATGTTTGAGGCTATTGTTGCAGTCACTGTGTCAGTCCATCTCATTGAGGGTCTTCCTCTTTTTCACTGACCCTCTACTTTACCAAGCATGATGTCCTGATAACATGTCCAAAATATGTGAGATGTAGTCTCACCATCCTTGCTTCTAAGGAGCATTCTGGTTGTACTTCTTCCAAGTCAGATTTGTTCATTATTTTGGCAGTCCGTGGTATGTTCAGTATTCTTCGCCAACACCACAGTTCAAAGTCGTCAATTCTTCACTCTTCTTTATTCATTGTCCAGCTTTCACATGCATGTGAGGCAACTGAAAACACCGTGGCTTGGGTCAGGTTCACGTTAGTCTTCAATGTGACATCTTTGTTTTTCAACACTTTGAAGAGGTCTTTTGCAGCAGATTTGCTCAATGCAATACATTGTTTGATTTCTTGACTGCTGCTTCCATGGGTGTTGATTGTGGATCCAAGTAAAATCAAATCCTTGACTTCAGTCTTTTGTCCGTTTATTATGATGTTGCTTACTCATCCAGTTGTGAGGATTTTTGTTTTCTTTATGTTGAGGTGTAATCCATACTGAAGGCTGTGGTCTTTTGATCTTCATCAGTAAGTGCTTCAAGTCCTCTTCACTTTCAG
>NW_004444112.1:4143535-4163126 GCF_000243295.1 Trichechus manatus latirostris
ATCCACACAGTCAAATGCCTTTGCATAGTCAATAAAACACAGGTAAACATCTTTCTGGTATTCTCTGCTTTCAGCCAGGATCCATATGACATCAGCTATGATATCCCTGGTTCCACATCCTCTTCTGAATCCAGCTTGAATTTTTGGCAGGTCCCTGTTGATACATTGCTGCAGCTGCTTTGAATGATCTTCAAAAAATTTTACTTGCATGTGATATTAATGATATTGTTTGATAATTTCCACATTTGGTTGGATCACCTTTCTTGGGGATAGGCATAAATATGGATCTCTTCCAGTTGGTTGGCCTGGTAGCCGTTTTCCAAGTTCCTTGGCATAGATGAGTGAGCACTTCCAGGGCTGCATCTGTTTGTTGAAACATCTCAATTGGTATTCTGTCAATTCCTGGAGCCTTGTTTTTTACCAATGCCTTCAGTGCAGCTTGGACCTCTTCCTTTAGTGCCATCAGTTCCTGATCATATGCTACCTCCTGAAATGGTTGAATGTTGACCAATTCTTTTTAGTATAGTGACTCTGTGTATTCTTTCCATCTTCTTTTGAGGCTTCCTGCATCATTGAATATTTTCCCTGTAGAATCCTTCAGTATTGCAACTCAAGGCTTGATTTTTTTCTTCAGTTCTTTTAGCTTGAGAAATGCCCAGCGTGTTCTTCCCTTTTGGTTTTCTATCTCCAGGTCTTTGCACATGTCATTATAATACTTTGTCTTTTCAAGCCATTCTTTGAAATTTTCTGTTCAGCTCTTTTACTTCATCATTTCTTCCTTTTGCTTTAGCTACTCAACGTTCAAGAGCAAGTTTCAGAGTCTCTTCTGACATCCATTTTGGTCTTTTCTTTCTTTCCTGTCTTTTTTGGTTTCTTCATGTGTGATGGCCTTGATGTCATTCCACAACTAGTCTGGTCTTCCGTCATTAGTGTTCAACGCGTCAAATCTATTCTTGAGATGGTCTCTAAATATACTAAGGTCATACTTTGGCTCTCGTGAACTTGTTCTAATTTTCTTCAGCTTCAGCTTGAAGAAGCAACTGATGGTCTGTTCCGAAGTCGGCCCCTGGCCTTGTTCTGACTAATAATATTGAGCTTTTCCATAATCTCTTTCCACACATGTAGTCAATTTGATTCCTATGTATTCCATCCGGTGAGGTTCATGTGTATAGTCGCCATTTATGTTGTAGAAAAAAGGTATTTGCAATGAAGAAGTTGTTGGTCTTGCAAAATTCTATCATGCTATCTCTGGCATTGTTTCTATAACCAAGGCCATATTTTCCAACTACTGATCTTTCTTCTTTGTTTCTAACTTTCCCATTCCAATCACCAGTAATTATCAATGCATCCTCATTGCATGTTTGATCAATTTCAGACTGAAGAAGTTGGTAAAAATCTTCAATTTCTTCATCTTTGGCCTTAGTGGTTGGTGTATAAATTTGAATAATAGTCATATTAACTGGTCTTCCTTGGAGGTGTAGGATGTTATCCTATCACCGACAACACTGTACTTCAGGATAGATCTTGAAATGTTCTTTTTGACCATGAATGCAACGTCATTCCTCTTCAACTTGCCATTCCCAGCATAGTAGACTATATGATTATCCAATTCAAAATGGCCAATACCAGTCCATTTAAGCTCAGTAATGCCTAGGATATCAGTGTTTATGCATTCCATTTCATTTTTACAATTTTCAATTTTCCTAGATTCATACTTCGTACATTCCACGTTCCAATTATTAATGGATGTTTACAGCTGTTTCTTCTCATTTTGAATTGTGCCACATCAGCAAGTGAAGGTCCCGAAAGCTTGACTCCACTCACTTCATTAAGGTCAACTCTACTTTGAGGAGGCAGCTTTTCCCCAGTTGTCTTTGGAGTGCCTTCCAACCTCAGGGCATCATCTTCCAGCATTATATCAGACAATGTTCCAATGCTATTCATTAGGTTTCACTGGCTAATTCATTAGTAGACCACCAGGTCTTTCTTCCTAGTCTGTCTTACTCTGGAAGCTTATAGTGGATTCAAAATAAGAGATTATTTATATACTATACAAACATTAGGTCCCTGGGTTGTGCAGTTTGTGCTCAACTACTAACCCAAAGGTTGGCAGTTCCAACTCAGTGGTATTGTGGAAGAAAAGGCCTGTCAATCTGCTCCCCTTAAGATTACAACCAAGAAAATCCTATGGAGTACAGTTCTATTGTGCACACATAGGTTGCCATGAGTCTCAATCGACTCAACAGCAGCTTGTTTTTTATACATTTTAGGGTTGTCTTTATTTTTATTAACCAATTTCATTACTCCAGTACCCTGTTATTTTTAATGGTCTTTTATATTAAACTCTCACTGTGCAAGTTATGGCATGTTTTCTCTCTCCTGATTGGCCCTGATTGATACGTCGTCTTATGAGCTATTAAGGAAGTATGTTTATGTATGCTGCAGCAGTACATCGACAGGGAAGTGCCCGAAATTCAGAAAAGAATGTGGAATGAGGAATGTCATTGCTGATGTCAGGTGGATATTGGCTGGAAGCAGAGATTACCAGAAAGATGTTTACCTGTGTTTTATTGACTGTGCAAAGGCATTCAACTGTGTGGATCATAACAAATTATGGATAACATTTTGAAGAATGTGAATTCCAGAGCACTTAATTGTATTCATGAGGAACCTATACGTAGACCAAGAGGCAGTCATTTGAACAGAACAAGTGGAAACTGCACGGTTTAAAAACAAGAAGGGTGTGCGTTAGGGTTGTATCCTTTCACCATACTTAGTCAATATATACGCTGAGAAATAATCCAAGCAGCTGGATTATATGAAGAACGCGGCATCAGGATTGGAGGAAGACTCATTAACAACCTGCGTTATGCAGATGAGACAGTCTTGCTTGCTGAAAGTGAAGAGCACTTGAAGATCAGACTACAGCCTTCAATATGGATTACACCTCAACATAAAGACAACAGAAGTCCTCACAACTGGACCAATAAGCAACATCATCATAAACGGAGAAAAGAGTGAAGTTGTCGAGGATTTCGTTTTACTTGGATCCACAAGCAACATCCACGGAAGCAGCAGTCAAGAAATCAAACGACATATTGCGTTGGGCAAATCCGCTGCAAAAGACCTCTTTAAAGTGTAAAAAGCAAAGATGTCACTTTGAGGTGTGCCTGGTCCAAGCCATGGTATTTTCAATTGCCTCATATGCATGCAAATGCTGGAAAATTGAATAAGGAAGACTAAAGAAGAATTGATGTCTTTGAATTATGCTGTTCGCAAAGAATATTGAAAATACCACGGACTGCGAGATCTGCCTTGGAACAAGTACAGCCAGAGTGCTGCTTGGGAGTGAGGATGATGACACTTTGTCTCACATACTTTGGACATGTTATCAGGAGGTATCAGTCCCTAGAGAAGGACATCATGCTCGGTAGAGGGTCAGCGAAAACGAAGAGCCTCAGTGAGATGGATTGACACAGTGGGTGCACTGGTGGGACCAACAATGGGTGCAAACATAGCAAAGATTGTGAGGATGGTACAGGATCGGGCAATGTTTTGTTCTGTTGTACACAGGATCACTATGAGTCAGAACCTACCTGACAGCATTAACAACCCACAAGTCTCCATGCAGTATTTTTGTCTCCTCACCTGCCATGGAGCCCTGGTGGCCCAGTGGTTAAGAGCTCAGCTGCTAACCAAATGGTTGGCATTTCGAATCTACCAGGTGCTCTTTGGGAATATTATTGGGCAGTTTTACTCTGTCCTATAGGGTCACTGAGTTGGAACCAACTTGATGGCAACGTGTTTGTTTTTTGGTTTTCAGCTGCCATAGTGTGTCGGTACCTGATGTCTCTCAGGTCCCTGGAGTGCTTTGCATCTGCCAGTTGTCTCATGTTCATCACTCACTTTTTGTGTTGTGGACATGGGATATGTGTTTTTGGGCCCAGGCTGTGTGAAGGGGTGTCAACATCTGTAAAAATGGTCTAGTAACGTCAAAAGCTGCAGTGCATTGAAACACTTAAGATGGCCCTTGTAACCATAGTCTTTGTGACTCCCACACAATGACTGGGTGGGACTAGGTGAATAAGGTGTAGGGATCCTGTGAAGGTTAAGTTTATGTGTCAACTTGTTTGGGCTGTTATTTTCAGTGGTTTGGCAGTTATGTAATGATGTCCTCCCCCTTTTTGTGATCTGATGTAGTTATCCCCTATGTTGTAATGTGTTGTAAATGCAGGCCTCTATGCCTGTGGTACATAGGGTCGCTATGAGTTGGAGCTGCCTTGATGGCACCTAACAACAACAAATGCCTGTGGTTATGGTCTCACTTGGGAGTTGTCCATTACATTAATAAGGCAAGATTACGGTGGGATGTATCGAGTCATGGCCTTACTAGAGGGTGTGACTCAAGCTACCACCCTTACCCCAGTCACCACCCTTCCTTATTCAAGTCATACCCTTGAGTCACACCTTTTTATCTTACAAGAGATAAAAGAAACTACAGGGTCGGGGGGACCTGACTACCACCAACAAGGACACCAATCATGTCCTTTGGGCCTCGATCCCTGAGTGATTGGTCTCAGAACTACAATGACAATGCTCTTTAGAAGTGAGGATGGTGAGACTTCAGCGTGCTTATTTTGGACATGTCATCAAAACAGACCAATTGCTACAAAAGGACATCAGGGTTTGTAAAGTAGAGGGTCAGTGAAAATGAGGGAAACCCTCGATGACACAGATTAACACAATGGCCGCAACAATGGGCTTAAACATACCAACGATCATGAAGACGGTGCAGGACTGGGCAATGTTTCATTCTCTCATACATAAGGTTGTGCTTAGTTATCTAGTGCTGCTGTAACAGCAATACCACAAGTGGATGGCTTCAACAAAGAGAAATTTATTCTGTCATAGTCCAGTAGGCTACAAGTCCAAATTCAGGGAGTCAGCTCCAGGGGAAGGGTTTCTCTGTCGGCTCTGGAAGAAAGTCCTTGTCATCAATCTTCCCCTGGACTAGGAGCTTCTCAGCGCAGGAACCTCAGGTCTAAAGAACGTGCTCTGCTCCTGGGTTGGTTTCTTGGTGCTATGAGGTCCCCATGTCTCTCTGCTTGCTTCTCTCTTTTATGTCTCAAAAAAGACTGACTTAAGACACAATCTAATCTTGTAGATCTCATCAACATAACTGCTGCTAATCTATCTCATCAACGTCATAGAGACAGGAATTACAATGCATAGGGAAATCACATCAGATGACAAAATGGTAGACAATCATACAATACTGGGAATCATGACCTAGCCAAGTTAACAGATATTTTGGGCAGACATAATTCAATCCATGACAGGTTGCCATGATAGGCCAACTCAATGGCAACTAGCAACAACAACCATACCAAGTAGTGGCAAGGACACAGAGAAGCTGGAACTCTCATATCCTGTTGGTAGGAAAAGCAGATCCATTTTAGATCACAGCTTGACAGTTTCTTAAAAAGTTAAACATTCATCTACCCTATGAGTCAGGCATTGACTTGGAGGTATTATCACAAGAGAAATGAAATATATCCAATAAATAAACGTACACAAGTGTTCACAGAGCTTTATTTGTAATAGCCCCAAGCTGGAAACAGTGTGCATAAACAGATAAATTGATCAGCAAACAGTGGTATATCCAGACACTTAGAGCAGACTACTACCCTGCAATAAAAAAAAAAAAATGAACTACTTACATAAGCAACATTGATGAATCTCCAAATAATTGTGCAGCACGAAGGAAATCATAAGAGTAATACTTTATGATTCCAATCATATAAAATCATAAAAAATGAAAACCGATTTACTGTAAAGGGAAGTAAATCAAAAGTTGCCTGGAGGGACAGAGAGGGCAGGGAAAGATTATTAAAAAGCATGAGGTAAATGTGGGGAGCAATATGTTCCTTATCATGATGATGATGGTGGCATAACGGGTCTATATGTGTGTCAAAATTTAGCAAAGTACATTCTAAATATGTGCAGTTTACTGCATGCCAATTATATCTTTTTTTTAAGTTCTTTTTTTTTAAAATCATACTTTAGATAAGGTTTACAGAACAAACTAGCTTCTCATTAAACAGTACACATATTGTTTTATGGCATTGGTTAACAACCTCACCAACATGTCAACACTTCCCCTTCTTAACCTTGGGTTCCCTATTACCAGCTTTCCTGTCCCCTCCTGCCTTCCAGTCCTTGCCCCTGGGTGCTATCAAGTCGATTCTGACTCATGGTGACCCCATGTGTATTAGAGTAGAACTGTGCTCCATAAGGTTTTCTTTTTCTTAATGCTGTGTTTTAAGTGAAAGTTTACAATTCAAGTTAGTCTCTCATACAAAAATTTATACATATTGTTATGTGACTCTAGTTGCTCTCCCTATACTGTGACAGCACACTCCTCCTTTCCACCCCGATTTCCCGTGTCCACTCAACCAGCTCCTTACCCTCTCTGCCTTCTCATCTCGCCTCCGGACAGAAGCTGCCCATTTAGTCTCATGTAACTACTTCAGCTAAGCAGCACTCTCTTCACAAGCATCATTTTATGTCCCATAGTCCAGTCTAATCTTTGTCTGAAGATTTGGCTTTGGGAATGGTTTTAGTTTTGGGCTAACAGTCGGGGGGCCATGTCTTCCAGGGTCCCTCCAGTTTCGATCAAACCATTAAGTCTGGTCTTTTTACTAGAATTTGAGTTCTGCACCCCACTTTTCTCCTGCTCCATCAGAGACTTTCTGTTGTGTTCCCTGTCAGGGTTATCATTGGTGGTAGCCAGGCACCATCTAGTTCTTCTGTTCTCAGGTTGATGAAGTCTTTGGTTTATGTGGTCCTTTCTGTCTCTTGGGCTAATACTTTCCTTGTGTCTTTGATGTTCTTCATTCTCCTTTGCTCCAGGTGGGTTGGGACCAATTGATGCATCTTAGAGAGCCGCTTGCTAGCCTTTAAGACCCCACTTGCCACTCACCAAAGTGGACTGCAGAACATTTTCTTAAACTTTGTTATGCCAGTTGACCTAGATGTCCCCTGAAACCTTGGTCCCCAGACCCCCACCACTGCTACTCTGTCCCTCGAAGTATTTGGTTGCATTCAGGAAATTTCTTAGGTTTAGTCCAGGTGTGCTGACTTCCCCTGTAGTGTGTGTTGTCCTTCCCTTCACCTAATTCTTGTCTACTATCTAGCTAATGAATACCCTTCTCCCTCCTTCCCTCCTTACCCTCATAACCATCAAATGTTTTCTTCTGTGTTTAAACTTTTTCTTGAGTTAGTATAATAGTGGTCTTACAAAATATGTCCTTTTGCGACTAAATTCACTCAGCATAATGCCTTCCAGATCTTCCATGTTATGTTTCATGGATTCATCATTGTTCTTTATCGTTGCATAGTATTCCATTGTGTGAATATAACATACTTTGTTTATCCATTGATCCACTGATGGGCACCTAGGTTCTTTCCATCTTTTTGCTATCGTGAACAGTGCTGCAATGAACATGGGTGTGCATGTATCTATACATGTGATGGCTCTTATTTCTCTAGGATATATTCCAAGGAGTGGGACTGCTGGGTCGTATGGTACTTCCACTTCTAGCTTTTTAAGGAAGCACCAAAGCCAGTTATATCATAACAAAGCTTTAAGAATTATTCACAGGAAAAATCTAGCTCTTTTCAGAAAATCAGGTTTGACAACTCTATATTGACTCCACCATCTCTCCCATGCCCTGGGAGAGGCAGCAAATATTGGCAAGCAATGAAAGCCACTGCCACCTGAGTCAACAGGAATGCTGGCTGGGTCATAAAAGCCACATCCTTGGACAACAGGATCTCCCTTTTCTATACCCTCAAGTGCTTTGCACTTATCTGCTAACCCAAAGGCTGGTGGTTCTAACCTATCCAGCAGTTCTGCAGAAGGCCTGGTGATCTGCTTCTGTAAAAATTACAGCCGAAAACCCTATGGAGCAGTTCTACTCTAACACATGGGGTTGTCATGAGTCTGAATTGACTTGATGGCAATAGGTTTTTTTTTGTTTTGTTTTGTTTTGAATAGTCCAGGGAGGCCACAGGAATGCATAAAAGTTTTAGCTTATTTTCTGGCAACGGCCTCAAGTATGTGAGACCCAAAAATGGAGACAGGGAGAGCTAATCTCTGCTATTATACTGTGTACCCTTTGAGCCACACAAAGTTGGGGACCCCCCACACAAGCTGTTTACCCCTTCATGATTTTTTCAAAGCAACCCCACACAGTAAATAGAATCCTCAAGATTAAAACCAAAAACAAAACAAAACCCATTGCTGTCGAGTCGATTCTGACTCACAGTGACCACATGACAGTAGAACTGCCCCATAAGGTTTTCTAGGCTGTAATCTTTATAGGAGTTCACCAGGACTCTCTCTCGTGGAGCCACTGAGTAGGTTCGCAACACTCACCTTTTGTTTAGCAGCTGAGCAGTTAACCACCGTGCCAGCAGGGCTCCCTCAATGTTAAAGGTGGCTTAAACAAACAACAAGCAATCAGGCCTTTATTATTGCACAAACCAGAGATAGTGAGGCAGGCAGCCCCTACACTGATGACATTCCAGTTACCAGACTGGAAAAATCCATCACAAGCATCATATGACCAACAAGCTGCCAGCAGAACCCAGATCAGGTCTTAAGGGATAAAACTGGGTTAGGTTCATGTCCTTTCTAAAGCTAGATAAAAGAGAAGGAGGTCCCCCTAGAGGCTCAGGCTGTTCATTATTTCCTTCAGAGAATGGGAAAGCATAGAGGTCCGCTTCCCTGAGCAGGATGGAATGACAGATGCACACTGTGGGGACTGCCAGATGGCAGAAGTGAGATGGCTTGTGCCACAGAAACTGGCAGTGACATAATTTTGGTAACGGCCCTCGGCAGGTTAAAAGTGTAGCACGCCTAGATTCTAGCACAGTGTTTGTGTAAAGGAAAGAGAATCATATAATCCTTATGAATCAACAAAAAGTACCTCTCTTTTTGTTTTTACTTTTTTATTTTGTTGTTGTTGAAAATACACACAGGAAAACATACACCAATTCATCCATTTATACCTGTACAATTCAGTGACACTGATTACATTCTTTGAGTTGTACCACTCTCAACCTCCTTTTCTGAGTTGTTCCTCCCCCATTAACATAAATTCACTGCCCCCCCATCTGAATCTTTCAAGTTGCTGTTGTCACTTTGATTCCATATAGACAGTTTTTAAAAGAGCATAATTCTCTAGGCAGATATTTTTAACTACTTAAGCTAAACTACTGTTTGGTTTTAATAAGACTTCAAGGCATATTTTTGTTTTAAGGTTTAAGGATTATCTCAGGGCAATAATTTTAAGGGCTCTATCTCTTAATAATTACCATTACTATAAATGACATAAGTTAGAGACTTTTAAGTCTTTGTGATCAAGTCTTTAAAGATCTTTAATTTCAGATCATTTCTGGGAGAATTTCTTTGAAATTAAGAGATAGTTTGTTGACATTTCCTGAACACTCTGTAGCAAATTATAAGATTGTATATAGGCACTATGGTTTCTGACCTAACTGTATTTGGTTTATTATTTTTTAAAAACTTACCTGCACGTGCCCTAGTTGCATTCATTGTGCTAATCCTACATGAATTCTGTTTCCAAAGTTAATTTGGCAAAGGTCTGCTGCCAGAAAATGGTCCATACGGTTTCTGACATGTAGTGATAAAAAATATGTGGTCCTTTTCACATTTGAAAAAAAAAAGTGCAGTGCAGCTCCTGAAGGTTTTCCCTATATATGAAATCTCCCCACTGTGGATGTTCAAATGTAGGCATGTCTATTCAGGTAGATCAGTCCCTCACAAAGGGGCCCCTCTAGTGTCATTATTCTGAACAAAAGAGCACGTTCTTGCACAGCTAAGGACCTTCTCCTCTGTGAACTTTCTGGTGCCCAGTGACTTGAGAACTTCAGCTGAAGGCTTTCCCACACTCACTGCACTGATAAGGCCTCTCTCCAGCGTGGGCTTTCTGGTGCCAGATGAGGTTACACCTTCGGCTGAAGGCTTTCCCACGTTCACTGCACTCATCATCAAGCCTATCTGGGTTGTCAATTTTCCGGTGCTGAATCAGAGCAGACCCGTCACTGAAGGCTTGCCCACATTTGCTGCACACATAAGGCCTTTCTGCACACTGAACTTTCTGGTGTCGAATGAGGTCAGACTTTCGGCTGAAGACTCTCTCACATTCACTGCACTTGTGAGGCCTTTCTCTGATGTGAAGTTTTTGGTGCCGAGTTAGGTGGGTGTTTTTGCTAAGGAATTCCCCACATTCCCTGCACTCATGAGACCCCTCTCCAATGTGAACCCCCTTGTGTTGAATGAGATCAGAGTTGCGGCTAAAGGATTTCCTACATGCATTGTACTTGTAAGGCCTTTCTGCAGTATGAACTCTCTTGTGTTGAATGAGGCCAGAGCTTTGGCTAAAAAGTTTTCCACATTCATTGCACTCATAAGGCCTTTCTCCAGTGTGAATTCTACAATGTTTAATGAGGCTGGAGGTGTCACTAAACAATTTTCCACATTGCTCACACTTATAAGGCTTTGCTCCAGTGTGAACTCCTCGATGTTTAATGAGGCTAGAGCTTTGGGTAAAGGATTTCCCACATTCACTGCACTCATAAGGCATTTCTCCAGTGTGAATTCTCTGGTGTACAATAAGGCTGGAGCTTTGGCTAAAAAATTTCCCACATTTGTTACACTTATAAGGCCTTGCCCCAGTGTGAATTCTCTGATGTTGAGTGAAACTGGAGATGTGAGTTAAGAATTTTCCACATTTGTTGCATTCATAAGGCCCTTCTCCAGTGTGGACTTTCCAGTGCTGAAAGAGGTTAAACTTTCAGCTAAAGGCTGTCCCACATTTGTTGCACTCACAAGGTCTTTCTCCAGTGTGGACACTCTGGTGCTGAACAACTATGTGTTTGAGGCTGAAGCCTGTCTTGTCTTCACACCAACTGTAAGGACTTTTCTTGCTGTGAAAGGTGGCCCCACGCTTGGTGCCACTGTGCAGCTTGTGCTTATTATGAGTAGCCTGGTGCTGGAGAAGGGCCAAGCTGGCCAGGAAGTCCTTCCCAACCTCTCCACAGGTGAAGGGCTGCCCTGACACTTGGAATCTGCAGCTCTTCACAAACAACCGCATGCCTATATCCCTTCTGAAGGATTTCTCTCTACTGTGCTGCTTCCAGCGCTGGTGAACGTTTGCATTAAAACAGATTTGCTTCCCAGCTGGCCCACATGTATAGAGTTTCTGTCCAGGATCTATTCCCCAATACTCAGTCAAGTCCAAAATGTCTTTTAAAACTAGGCCACATGTCTCACAGGAATTGGCCTTCTGGGGATACGAACCTACCTTGAGGATCCTGATCCGTGACACTTCTTCTACAAGAACACTCTCTTGAGAAGGTGCCTCCTTATCCTTCACCCCATGACAAAAACCTGTAAGTGGAGAAATTCTAGAGAAGTTCATGTGCACTTTGGTGGTAAGGGGCAGACTGAACATAAATTATTTACACACCACGCAACAAGTGCATCGGGTTGTTTTCAAGATGACAGAGATGGGGGCAGGTTGAGGAAGCGGCTGCTCTGCAGTACTGAGCTTCTAAAGACCACAGAATGAGGGAGGCCTTGCCAGGTGAAGAACACAAAGATGGAATGTGGCACAAGGAAGAGAAGCAGGGTGTCCAACTGACTCCTCTGCTAATGGCTTTCAGTAAATCCTTGCTGCTGAAAACCCATGAACGCTGTGCAGAAGGATGTCTTCCAGCCCAGGAAAATTCAACTGCAATAGAATAGTTTGTGTGCAAGGACTACTTAGGCATATGTGCACACCTCGTCATACAACAGGAGCCCGAGTGGTGCAAGCTGTTTGCAATTAGCTGCTAACCGAAAGGTTGGCGATTTGAACCCACCCAGCGGCTCTGTGGAAGAAAGGTCTGGTGATCTGCTTCTGTAAAGATTACAGCCTAGAAAACCCTATGGAGCAGTTCTACTCTGTTACACGTGGTGTCGCCATGAGTCAGGGGCCAACCTGACAGCAGTTAACAACAACACGATATAATAAGTGCAGGCTAATGTTGGAGAGCACTGCAAAGGGAGTAGGGAGAGAAACTGGAGAGACATGAAGTCCACAGAGGTAGGCATTAGCCAGAAGTCAGAGTAGAAATGACAAGTCGGCAAAGTGTTGAGACTGGGGAAGAAAAGGTAGATACGAGGTGTGGCCACTGGAATTTGCTCCTAAATACTGATGGATTCAGGACAGGTTTCTGGTATGATTTGAACACAGCCCCGCTGCTGTGCCCTCCTGCAGCTGCAGCTCAGTAGGGCCAGGCCTCCTCTGAGACCATCTGGCCATATCCACCCTGAGAAATAACCAGCGTTGTACTTCCAGACCCAGTTCTGCAACTACATGGGCCCTCCATACGGCAAAGTCCCAAGAGAAAGACAAAACAGATGAGTGGCCAGCACTGGCTCACAGCAACTCAGCACACAACGACCACAGGACAGAAAATTAATACTACAAATAAAAACCTCAGAGGAGGGTCTTGTAAGAACAGTCCATGGTCCATGTCAGCAGTGACTATGAGAATGCCTGCAATTTCTGGCAGTCAGACAGGAAGAAACGTCAGCTAGAGTAAGGGGCAGAACCTGGGGCACACAGGTTGTGTGGATGTGGACACATCACCCAGGCAGAGAGAGACAAGGGTGGGATCCACTGGCTTGAATGGAAGACTCCTAAGCTTGAATCCTTCCCTGTGAGGCTTCAGGCAGCATGGGTTGGGGATGCAGGGGAAGAGAAACGGACAGTACACTAGTCCAGCCCTAGCATCCACAGTGCTTAACCAGTGAAGTGGGGAACAAAGCAGTGCCCACAGTCCTGTGTGGGAAAGACAGAGATGGCCCTGGGGGAGGGGAAGGGGAGAGCCCAGCCCAGGGCGATAGGGTAGGTATGAGGGTCTTAACCAGTGAGGCCATGAGTGCAAAGGTCTCCAGCATCACATCATGGTACAGGAGTCTCTAAGCCTCATCAAGGAGCCCCCACTCTTCCTGGGAGAAGTACACAGCCAAGTCTTCAAAGATCACACAGCCCTGCCAGGATGGGGACAGATGAAACTATAAACAGCCTCTCTTCTAAGGACCCCCAACCCATCTCCTTACATAGCCACCCATGTCCATCCCCTTCCCCAGTTCAGAGGAGATACCAGGCCCAGTGCCGACGGTGCTGTTTTTATCTCATGTTTCTGTTAAATACTGTGTCCAGCCCTGAACAACTATAGGCAGGTGGGCACCTGCCGGGCCCCACCCCTCCTGCAATTCCCCCAGGGACCTCTAGATCCTGCTGTCCAGACACAACCAAATTTGGGCTTTCCCTTAAGTCCTAACGTTGGTGGTGTTAGCCGCCGTCTAGTTGGCCCCCAACTCATCGCAATCCCATGAACAATGGGATCAGACATTTGTGATCCATAGGTTCTCATGGGCTGATTTTCAGAAGTAGATCACCAGGCATTTCTCCCTAGTCTATCTTAGTCTGGAAGCTCCACTGAAGCCTACTCAGCATCTTAGCAACACACAAGTCTCCATGGACAGACAAGATCATAGAAGGCAAGAAGAATTCTACCACTTAACCACCACTGCCCTAAGTCCCCAATACAAAGAAAAAAAAACAGAAACAAACCAGTTGCCGTCAAGTCCAACTCACAGCAAATTGCTCCATGGGGTTTTGCTGGCTGTAATCTTTAGGGAAGCAGATTGCCAGACCTTTCTTCTGAGGTGCTGCTGGGTAGGTTCAAACCACTAACCTTTCGGTTAGCAGTTGAACTGCAAACCGTCTGTGCCACCCAAGGACCTTAAGTTCCTAAGAGTCCCTAATGCTTCACCCTTAAGTCCTTAACACCAGGGCCCTGGGGCCATGAGTCCACACTCCCTGCCCACATGACATCGTTCTTTAGACTGCACCACTTTTACATCTCTGGAGCCCACAGTTACACCCTCTTCGCCACCACCACCTCCCTGCCCTACAACGTAGGCACCTCCCTAGCCTTTTGACATATTCAGCACATGACCTCAAGAGAGTTCTTGGTAAGCCCAAACAGGACCTAATACTACTCCAGACCTCCAACAGTGATCACTGACAGGAGCAGCTCCAAGTCCTGCTGTGAAGGCCTCTCTGCCTGACGACTCTATTCCTGGCTTCAGCCTCAGCCACCCAGAACCACCTGTGGATGTCAGACACCCCCAGCCCGCTTCCACCTGAGCTGCAATTGCTGCCCCCTCAATAGCCACAGCCTTCCTCTCTGCACCCAACCCTCATTCAAAGCCTAGTCACCAATGCCCATACTCCAAGCCTACTGACTCTCACAGATGGCCACACATGCCCCTGAGCTTATCCACCAGCCTGAATGAATGATCCTAGGCTGCACCGAAGGTCACCACAAAGTCCTGGTGAGTCCACAGAGTGGTGACTGAGCATCAGGCCCAGCCTCAGTGTCATCTTGCTTCATTACTCCTATGTCCCCATATCTACCTCATGTCCACCCCTCCCTTGGAAACCGTGGCCACCTGCCAAACCATCTTCTCTTCCACACCACCCCTTCATGGCCACTTCTCTCCCTCACCTGTATTTGTGACGGCCACTGCCCCTAACCAGGTACCCAAGCAAGAGGCCCAGTTCTTGACTCCCACCCTTGTCTCCCTGGCCTACTAACAGCATTACCACCATGACCTGAAGATTGCCCCTCTGAAATGTGACCCATAGTCTCATCCTGGTCCACACACTGGCCACCACCTTTTTGATGTCTCCATTCATCTCTCCCCAAAGCTCCAGACCTGTGTGTCCAGCTGCCCACTTGATGCCTCCACTCAGTGGTTTCTGAAACACCCAAACTCTTAACATGGCCAAAACAAACCTCCTGATTTCCCCACTGAAAATCACTTCTACTACTGACTTCCCTATCTCAGTTGATGGAGATTCTATCCTTCCAGCTGCCAAGACTTAAAAGCTGGAGTCATCACTGACTCCTCCCATTCTCTCCCTCACCCTCCACATGTGAAAATCCAGTTGGTTCACCCTAAAACACAGATCCACGATCCAAACTCATCTCCTACCTCCACAGCAATTACCTGGACTATTGCAGTAACCTCCTTCCTAACCCTAGATTCTGTTCTGTTCTCCACTGTGGAGCCAGATGGAGCCTCCTAAGATGTGGGGCAGATCACCCTCCTCCTCTGATCCAAACTTCACATTGCTCCCTTCACCTCCAGGATAGATGCCCACCTTATTAGGCAGCCATTCCAGGCCTGATGCCTGCCCGTTTCTCTTTGTTCCCACGATTCCCACTGGCCTCACCTCCTAGCATTTGCACATATTGGTACCTTTTCTTAGGAAAATCTTCCACACTTCTTTCCATTATTGCCAGAAATGGGAACCCTGGCAAATAACCCCCAGCCTTGACTCAAGACCCTGGACTTGGGGTTTTTCTAGGATCCTCAGATGCATGGGTTGGGAGAATGGCAAGTGAAGTGTCCCAAAACCCCACAATCACAGAGACCATATGGGAGGCTTCAGGAGCAGTGAGATTCTGGGACACCCGCCACTCACCTGTGTAGGATCCATGAAAGGTTCTCCAGTCATGGGAACCTGCGGGAAGAGGCAGATGTGAGAGGCAGGCAACCACGGTGGGCTCTCTGGAACCAGGTGACTTTGAGATGAACGTATTATCTCCGGTCCCCAGCGCTGTTCTTACCAGCTGTATAACCTTGGTGAAAGACTCAATTTCCCTGGGCCTCACTGTCATCATCGTCCCCCTTCCAGTTTGTTTGTCCTCTGAGCAGTTTTTGGAACCATCTGTCTGTTCACAACCCTCCTCAGAATGAAGGTACAACTCCAGGCGTAATTCCTAACACTCTCTGTTCCCTGCAGACGCACAACGGTTTCCCTGTTGCTTCAGCTTAGCTGCACCTCCAGCCTTTACCCTGCCGGTCCCTCTGTCAGGGGCTCTCTCCCACCCCCATCACACTGTTGTTGTTAAGTGCCATCCAGTCGATTCTGACTCATAGCAACCCTACAGGACAGGGTAGAACTGTCCCACACAGTTTCCAAGGAGCGGCTGGTGGATTTAAACTGCCGACCTTCTGGTTAGCAGCCGAGCTCTTAACCACTACGCCACCAGGGCTCCAGTCAACTCATACCACTAGTTCTCAGGAAAAGGGGTATCCGCCACGAGCGCCCCCTTGTACAGGACCAGGGTCTGGCGGCCAGAGACCCGAGCAGGCGCCCCTTTCGGGGCTGGAGGATTGGGAGATTAGGGTCAGGACGAGACGGCCTGGAGGACACAGCACTTACCAGAGCCGGGTCCCTCAGCGCACCGGCTCCCATGGAGCCTGTGGGCGGAGCTGGGACGGGAGCGGAGGGACCCGAGCACCGCAGTCCCCAGTCCAGCCCAGCGCCACTGCTGAGCCCCAGACCCGCCTCTGGGCAGTGAGGGCAATTCCTCTGAGCCTTCTCTAATGCCTTCTCGATCCTATCACCTAAGTACCGACCCAGAGACCTGGGAATGAAAAGATGGATGAACGCAAATAAGCCAAAACGACGGCCACAAAAGTGGCCCCGGAAGTCCCGCCCCCACGTGATGCACTTGCCCTGAACACTTCTCTACCTTGCCTGCGCCTTCTGGGTAGGGTAGTTCCCACATCTCCACAGAGCGGAACCCTGTGGGTAATACCATTCCCACAGTTCCACCGGTGTAGCCAAGGGCGCCTCACCCCCGACACGCCCCCCTCCCCTCAACCTGTAAAACCATTGCAGTGGATTCTGACTCACGGGGACGCCATGTGTTCCCGAACTGTTCCATACGGTTTTCTTCACTGTAATCTCTGTTGGTGCAGTGGTTAAGAGCCACGACTGCTAACCGAGAGATCGGCAGTTCGAACCCACTAGCCGTTCTTTGGAAACCCTATGAGGCAGTTCTACCCTGTCCTATAGGATCGCTATGAGTCGGAATCGACTCCATGGCAACGGTCTTCCCCGCCCACCAATCTTCAGGAAAGCAGATTGCCAGGCCTTTCTTCTGCAGATTTAGATTAGCAACCCAGTACCTTTGCTCCACCTAGGGACTCCTTAGAATATCTTTGTTGTTGTTGTGTGCCCTCAAGTGATTCTGACTCATGTGACCTCATGTGACAGAGTAGAACTGCCCGGTAAGGTTTTCTTGGCTGTCATCTTTAAAGGAGCAGATGGCCAGGTCTTTTCTCTCGCGAAGCCACTGAGTGGGTTTGAACTGCTGACCTTTCAGTTGGCAGCTGGGCGCTTAACCACTGCACCACCCGGGCTCCTGTAGAATATCTTACTCTCTAACTTTTCCTATCAACGTTTTCATTGTGACTATTGTCTCCCCAAGGAGCTCTGGTGGTGCAGTGGTTAAGTGCTTAGCTGCTAAGCAAAAGGTTGGAGGTTCCAACCCACCAACCACTCCAAGGGAGAAATATATGGCAATCTGCTTCCTTAAAGATTAGTCTAGGAAGCTCTATGGGGCAGTTCCATTCTGTCCCATAGGGTCGCTATCAGTCAATATCCACTCAAAGGCAATGGGTTTTTTTTTTTACTGTTTCCCCTGACTGATACTCTTTGCCCCAGGCAACGGTGTACACTTAATTTGCATTTCCATGTTTTGGTGACATGTCCTGAACACAGTCACTTCTCTGCCCAGGAAAGTTTTCTTCAGGTGGCCCCCAGACGGGTCAAAACAGACAAACATATTTCTGTTAGAATAAGATCTCTACTCCCTCCAGAACAAGGAACCCACACCAGGAACTCAGGCAGCTATCTTCAAACTGACACTGAGCAGAGGTGGGGAACTGGGCATGGGTAAGTGAAAACAGGAGCTCTGGTGGTGCACTGGTTAAAAAGCACTTGGCTGCTAACTGAAAGGTCAGTGGTTCAAACCTACCAGCTGCTCCACGGGAGAGAGATGTGGCAGTCTGCTTCTGTAAAGATTACAGCTTTGGAAACCCTATGAGAAGTTCTACTCTGTCCTACAGGGTCACTATGAGTTGGAATCCACTCGACAGCAGTGGGTTTCACTTTGGTTTGGTTAAGTGAAAACACCACAAAGTTCTAGGTGTTTCAGTGGCCTTTTTCTTGACTAAGTGTACAAATGCATGCAAAAACTGCACAATGAACAAGGAAGACTGAAGAAGAATTGATGCCTTTGAACTATGGAGTTGGCGAACAATACTGAATATACCATGGACTGCCAGAAGGAACACATCTGTCTTGGAAGAAGTACAGCCAGAATGTTCCTTAGAAGCAAGGATGGTTAGACTTCGTCTCACATACTTTGAACATGTTATCAGGAGGGACCAGTCCCTGGAGAAGGAGATCGTGTTTGGTAAAGGGTCAGAGAAAAAAAGGAAGACCCTAGACGAGACAGACTGACACAGTGGCTGCAACAGTGGGCTCAAATGTAACAACTGTGACGATGGCACAGGACAGGACAGTGTTGTACGCTGGGTTGCTATGAGTCAGAACCGACTCAATGGCAACTAACAAGTGTACATGTGGCTGCTGTAAATATTTCACTGTTTCCAGACTTGTGATGAAGTTGATTCTATTTTTGCCAGTTTTCAGTGTTTCTGTGGATGGAAGGGCCCTTCGTCTTCCCTACTCTGCCATTTTTGCTGACATCATTCCCTTGTGCACCACTATAATCATTCTATCCCTGTTTTCACCACCCTTTATCTATATGAAACCATTGATTTATTTTCTTCCATTACAGATTTGTTGTCGGGTGCCATCGAGTCCATTCTGACTCAGAGTGACCCCATAGAATTTCATATAAATGGAACTAAGTCTTTACTCTTTTTTGTCCAGTTTCTTTTAGGGAGCATAATTATTTGAGATTCATCTGTGTGGCATGTACGAATAGTTCTTTTTATTACTGAATGGTATTCTATTGCATGGCTACACCACAATGTGATTATTCAGTCATCTGTTAATGGGCATTTGAGTTCTTTCCAATTTTTTGGCTATCACAAATAAAGCTTGTCTTGGTTATCTAGTGTTGCTATAATAAAAGTACCACAAATGGTGGCTTTAACAAACAGAAATTTATTTTCTCACAGATTACAAAGCTAGAGGACCAAATTCAGGGTGCTAGCTCTAGGAGAAGGCTTTCTTTCTCTGTTGGCTCTGGGGAACGGTCCATGTCTGTTTTCAGCTTCTCTTTCTTGGTTCCTTGGAGATCTCATGTGGTGTGTCATCTATCTTTCCCCAACTGCCCCTGCTTGCTTCATTTGCTCTTTTGTATCTCAAAAGAGACTGACTTAAGACACACCCTACACTAATACTGATCATTAACAACTATAGTGGTTAGGATTTACAGCACTTATATTTGGAGGACACAATTAAATCCATAGCAAGTTTCAAAGAACATTTATGCACACATTTTTCTTTATTGTACTTCAGGAGACGGCTTACAGATCAAATCATTTCTCATGAAACAGTAGTACACATATTGTTTTATGACATTGGTTAACAACCCCACAACATGTCAA
>NW_004444112.1:4164432-4201601 GCF_000243295.1 Trichechus manatus latirostris
GCATACCTGGTATGAATCCTACTTGCTCGTGGTGTATTATTTTTTTGATATGATGCTGAATTCTATTGGCTAGAGTTTTGTTAAGAATGTTTGCATCTATATTCATGAGAGATATTGGTCTGTAATTTTCTTGTTTTGTATGCACACATTGTTTTATGGACATGTGCTTTCATTTCACTTGGTTTAATATCTAGGAGTTCAGTTCCTCTGTCAGAGTAGATGAATGTTTAACCTTTTAAGGAACTGACAGTCTGACTTCTAAAGTGTACCAGTTTTAATTACCAACAACAATGTATTAGATTTCCAGTTCCTCCATATCCTCTTCAATACTTGGTATAGTCAACGTTGTTTTGTTTTGTTTAATTTTAATTATTCTAATAGCTGTGTACCTTATTTTTATTATAACTCACATTTCTCTAGTGACTTACGATGTTGAGCAGTTTTCATTTTTTATTTGCCAGCCATGTATCTTCTTTGGTGAAATATTTGTTCGTATGTTTGTTCCTTATTATTGCATTTTGATATTTTTTAATATAATCTCAATTAAAGTCTTGTATTAGATATACTTGCCAGTATGTTTTCCCAGTCTGTAGCTCGTTGTTTCATTATTTTTATGGTGTCTTTCCCAGAAGAAATTCAGAGAAGAAAACTAAGAAGTTCTTAATTTTCATAAAGTCTAATTTATTCATTTGTACTTTTATGGACTGTTCTTTTGATGTCATATATACAAAATAGATGCCTAATTCAAATACAGTTTTTACCATATTTTGCTATGAGTTTTATAGTTTTAGGTTTTATGTTTTTTGTTCTATGATCCATTTTAATTTTTATATTGGTGTGTGATGTGTATCAAATTTTTTTCTTTTTTGAAATTTTAAGTTATGGATACACAACTTCTTTAGCAACACTGGCTTAAAAGACTATCTTTTCTCAATGGAGTTACTTTTGCAACTTTGTTGAAAATCAATTTATCTGATTCTCAACACAGTTGCAAAAGCAATTCCACACACGTATACATATACATCCACTACGAGTCTGTCAGTTTGTTGCACTGTGGTGGCTTGAGTATTGCTGTGATACTGGAAGCTTCGCCACTGGTATTTCAAATACCAGAAGGGTGTCACTCTTGGTGGACAGGTTTCTGCAGACCTTCCAGACTAAGTCAGACTAGGAAGAAGGACCTGACAGTCTACTTCTGAAAAAACTGGCCAGTGAAAACCTTATGAATAGCAGCGGAACACTGTCTGATATAGTGCTGGAAGATAAGCCCCTCAGGTTGGAAGGCACTCAAAATACGACTGAGGAAGAGCTGCCTCCTCAAAGTAGAGTCGACCTTAACGACATGGATGGAGTCAAGCTTTTCGGACCTTCATTTGCTGATGTGGCATAACTCAAAATGGGAAGAAACAGCTGTAAACATCGATTAGTAATCGGAACTTGGAATGTATCAAATATGAATCTACGAAAATTGGGAGTCATCAAAAATGAAATGGAACGCATAAACATTCATATCCTAAGCATCAGTGAGCCAAAATGGACTAGTATTGGCCATTTTAAATCAGATAATCATATGGTCTAGGTCTACTGTGCCAGAAATGAAAATTGAAGAGGAATGGGGTAACGTTCATCATCAAAAAGAACATTTCAAGATCTATCCTGAAATACAACACTGTCAGTGATAGGATAATATCCATACATCTACAAGGATGACCATTTAATATAATTATTATTCAAATTTATGCATCAACCAATAAAGCCAAAAATGAGGAAACAGATGATTTTTACCAACTTCTGCAGTCAGAAATTGATCAAACATGCAATCAAGATGCATTGATAATTACTGGTAACTGGAATGCAAACGTTGGAAACAAAGAAGGAACAATAGTTGGAAAATATGGTCTTGGTGATAGAAATTATGCCGGAGACCGCATGATAGACTTTTGCAAGACCAATGACTTCTTCATTGTAAATACCTTTTTTCAACAACATAAACAGTGACTATGCATATGGACCTCACCGGATGGAGAACACAGGAATCAAATCAACCATATCTATGGAAGAGACAATGGAAAAACTCAACATTGTCAGAACAAGGCCGAGGGCCAGCTGCGGAACAGACCATCAATTGCTCAAATGCAAGCTCAAGTTGAAGTTGAAGAAAATTAAAACAAGTCCAATAGAGCCAAAATACAACTTTGAGTCTATCCCACTTGAATTTGGAGACCATCTCCAGAATAGATTTGATGCATTGAACACTAATGACCAAAGACCAGATGAGTTGTGGGAAGACATCAAGAGCATCATACATGAAGAAAGCAAAAGGTCACTAAAAAGACAGGAAAGAAATAAAAAACCAAAATGGATGTCAGAAGAGACTCTGAAACTTGCTCTTGAACATAGAGTAGCTAAAGTGACTGGAAGAAATGATGAAGTAAAAGAGCTGAACAGAAGATTTCAAAGGGAAGTTCGAGAAGACAAACTAAAATATTACAATGCTATGCAGAAAGACCTGGAGTTAGAAAACGAAAAGGGAAGAACACGCTCAGCATTTCTCAGGCTGAAAGACGTGAAGAAAAAATTCAAGCCTCGATTTGAAGTACTGAGGGATTCTATGGGCAAAATATTGAATGACACAGGAAGCAACAAAAGAAGATGGAAGGATTACACAGCGTCACTGTACCCAAAAGAACTGGTTGACATTCAACCATTTCAGGAGCTAGCATATGCTCAAAACCGATGGTACTGGAGGAAGAGGTCCAAGCTGCACTGAAAGCACTGGCAAAAAACAAGGCTCCAGGAATTGACAGAATACCAGTTGAAATGTTTCAGAAAAAGGCTGCAGTGCTGGAGGTGCTCACTCATCTATGCCAAGAAACTTGGAAGACAGCTACTTAGCCAACCAACTGGAAGAGATCTATATTTGTGCCCATTCCAAAGAAAGGCGATCAAACAGAATGCGAAAATTATTGAACAATATCATTAATATCACACACAAGTAATATTTTGCTGAAGACCATTCAAAAGAGGTTGCAGCAGTATATCAACAGAGAACTGCCAGAAATTCACGCCAGATTCAGAAGAGGATGTGGAACACGGGATATCATTGCTGATGTCATATGGAATTTGGCTGAAAGCAGAGAATACCCAAAAGATGTTTATCTGTGTTTTATTAAGTATGCAAAGGCATTTGACTGTGTGGATCATAACAAACTATGGATAACGCTGCAAAGAGTGGGAACGCCAGAACACTTAATTGTGCTCATGAGGAACCTGTACTTAGACCAAGAGGCATTCATTCAAACAGAACAAGGGAATACTGTGTGGTTTAAAGTCAGGAAAAGGTGTGCGTTAGGGTTGTACCCTTTCACCATACCTATTCAATCTGTATGCTGAGCAGATAATCTGAGAAGGTAGACTATATGAAGAAGAATGGGGCATCAAGATTAAAGGAAGACTCATTAACAACCTGCAATATACAGATGACACACCCTTGTTTGCTGAAAGTGAAGAGGACTTGAAGCACTTACTGATGAAGGTGAAGATCAACGACCACAGCCTTTAGTATAGATTGCACCTCAACATAAAGAAAACAAAACTCCTCACAACTGGAACAGTAAGCACCATGATAAACAGAGAAATATAAAGGTTGTAAAGGATTTCATTTTTCCACAATCAACAGAAGTCAAGAAATCAAAAGACGCATTGCATTGGGAAAATCTGCTGCAAAAGACTTCTTCAAAGTGTTAACAAGCAAAGAGGTCACTTTGAGGACTAAGGTGTGCCTGACACAAGCCATGGTGTTTTCAATTGCCTCATATGCAAGTGAAAGCTGGACAATGAATAAGGAAGACCACAGAAGAATCCATGCCTTTTAATTATGGTGTTGGCAAAGAATACTGAATATATACTGCCATAAGAATGAACAAATCTGTTCTGGAAGAAGTACAGCCAGAATGCTCATTAGAAGCAAGGATGGCGAGACTTCATCTCACATACTTTGGACATGTTACCAGCAGGGACCAGTCCCTGGAGAAGGATATCATGCTTGATAAAGCAGACAGTCAGTGAAAAAGAGGAAGACCCTCAATGAGATGAATCGACACAGTGGCTGCAACAATGGGCTCAAGCATGACAATCGTGAGGATGGCGCAGGACACGGCAGTGTTTAGTTCTGTTGTACACAGGGTCGCTATGAGTCAGAACCAACTCGAAGGCACCTAACAACAACATGCATTTGATCTATAGATCAATTTAGAAATAGTATCTAAATGTTGAGTGCTTCAATTCATAAACATAACTGTCCTTTTATTTAGACCTTAATTTTTGTCAGCAATCGTTTTTGTTTTTTTTTAATTTTCTGTGTATAGGTCTTGTAACCAACAGGGTTAAACTCTTCCCTCTCTTCCCATCATACCTGGGTCTGTGAGTTCCTGATAAGGCATTCTGTGTAGCAGCTCAAGGCTGTCTTACTGCTTCTCTGCTCAAGGCTGCTTCACTACCATCCGCCACCAACTCCATTCAGACATGAGCAATAAGCCGCAAAGCTGTCCTTAAATGAAGTTCATGTCATATCCCCCCAAAAACACATGCCCCCTAGCTGCCATATTGCACCCCCACACACTACATTTCTATACATGTTAGTTCCTGGAATTGCCCATCTATTCCCAGAAACTTCACATATTATGCATAAATTCCCAATCCTGAACCCTATAACTGCCCTAGAATCCCAAAACTCAGAGAGCTTGATTTGAGACTTAGTCTCAGAGCTCCTTGCTTGACTGGCTTGCAATGTAGTCTACTTTCTCTTTCTCAAAGTCCTGGTGTCTCTCAGTTGACTCGAGGGGTCCTGCTGGGCAGGACCCACCCGCATCATATTAGTCTTACATATCTTCTTTATCTATAAATATTTTATATATGTGATATATAATGTTTTACTTTAATTTCCATTTATCCATTGCTATTACACAGAATTACAAAGTTTTGTATATTATTCTTGTATCTTGAAAACGTTAAGTCTCAGGAAGGTGGGCGGGAGAGAAAGGATGTTACAAAGGGGTAACAAATGAGTAATGCTAACAAGAGCTGACATTTGAGCATATCCAAACACCACCAGGCAGTTGACAACACCGTGTCGTCTGATCGGCACACCAGCCCCAGGAGGTAGTTCCGTCCACACTCTCTCTCTTTTCACAGATCAAGGAGCCCAGGCTTCCAACGGTGATTAGATTACCCAGATCGTTGTTGTTGTTAGTCACCATTGAGTCAATTCTGACTCCTGGTGACCCCATGTGTGCAGAGTAGGGTATTCAAGGCTGTGAACTTTCGGTAGCAGATCACCAGGTCTGTCTTTTAAGGGACCCTTGGGTGCGTATGAACCGCCAACCTTTCAGTTAGTAGTACAGTGCTTAATCATTTGTGCCACCCAGAAACTTCTTCCCCAGTTTACTCATTGTCATCGAGTTTATTCCAATTCATAGCAACCATACAGGACAGAGTAGAACTGTCCATAAAGTTTTCTAGGCTGTCATCTTTACAGAAAGGAGCTCTGGTTGCACAGTGGTTAAGCTATTGACTGCTAAATGAAAGGTCTGTGGTTCAAACCTACCAGCCCCTCCATGGAAGAAAGATGTGGCAGTCTGCTTCTGTAAAGATTACAGATTTGGAAACCCCACGGGGCAGTTCTACTCTGTCCTATAGGATCACTATGAGTCAGAATCGACGGCAATTGGCAAATTATATGAAAGCAGACTGCCACATCCTTCTCCCGCAGGGCAGCTGGTGAGTTCGAACTACCAACCTTTTG
Organism: Trichechus manatus latirostris; assembly: GCF_000243295.1. Taxonomy (NCBI): domain Eukaryota; kingdom Metazoa; phylum Chordata; class Mammalia; order Sirenia; family Trichechidae; genus Trichechus; species Trichechus manatus. The sequence goes on from NW_004444112.1 coordinate 4,170,236, forward strand.
GTTAGCAGCCAAATGCTTAACCACTGTGCCACCAGGGCTCCTTTTGCCCACTTTACAGAGGAGAAAACCAAGGCCCCCAAAGACCCCTGAGTTGCCTTGAGTCATGGCTGGGATGTAGCATAGCTGGGAACGAAGCCCACAGACCTGCACCTCTACCCCACAGGCCTCCTGCCCAGTGTCACTGAACATGGTCAGGGCCAGGGCTCCTTCTGTCTTGGCTAAACAAGGCTATGGACAACTCAACTGCCCATTTTAACCATCACAGGGACAAGGAGGAGACCTAATTTTTCTGTGTCTCAGAAAACAGCACTTTGGCTTCTCTCATGCAAAGCAATCTAAACAGGAGTCCAGGCCATACTTCACACTCCCACAAGTGGGAAGGGTTATCTCTTGCGCACTGAGGGAGGGGAAGAAGGGTCATTCCTAAGCTGAGGTCTCGCCTCCTCATCCCATCCATCCACATATCCTGTCACTTCTGCCTCCTCGCAAGTCCCAGGTCACCCTCTCCCACCACCGCCAATGCCACCATGCTAGGACAGTTTGCCATCAACTCACTGTTGGAACCTACATTGGCCATCACCCACACACTAATGGAAAGGTCGGCAATTCGAACCCACCCAGTGACTGTATGGGAGAAAGACCTGGCGATGTGCTCCTGTGAAAGATTACAACAAAGAAAACCCTATGGGGCAGTTCTACTGTCCCATGTAGTTGCTATGAGTCGGAATTGACTCGATGGCAACTAACAACGCCGAAGAGGTGTAAAACAAAGCAGATAGTGTCCCAACCTACTGACCAAGCCCATTGCTGTGGAGTTAATTCAGACTTACAACGACCGTATAGGACAGTAAAACTGCCCCATAGTTTCCAAGGCTGTAATCTTTACAGAAACAGACTGCCACATCTTTGTCCCATGGAGCCGCTGGGTGGGTTTGAACCACTGACCTTTCCGTTAGCAGCTGAGCGCTTAACCACTGTGCCACCACAGCTCCTGGTGATGTCCTGGTTCTGCTTAATTTCTTCCTCAGCTGCCTCCCAGAGCAGTTAGAACAAAACCTAGATTTCTCATTACGACCTATGAAGCCCTGTCAGTCTTGTCCTGCCCCCCTCTAGACACGCATGATGTTCCCTTTGCCAGTAATGCTCTTTCCCACCTTGAACCTGGCTAAGGCTCCTTCATCGTTCATGGGGTGCACACGTCTCCTTATCTTCACCTCCTCTTCCCATGCTTGAACATCCGTCTTGCCACGCTGACAGAAAAGAGATGCCCGGGAGAAGTGACAGAACCAAGGTAACCTGGTTCATGACAGGCACAGTTCAGAAGGGCTGGAATCCCGATGTAGCCCAGTATCCAAGCACTTAGCCACCAGACCACGCTTCCAAAGGCACATCTGTCCTCCCACTCCCAAGTCTTGCTTTTTAATATTTTATCGTATTTTTGGTGAAAATACACACAGCAAAACAGGTTCCTATTCAACAGTTTCTTCAAATAATGTTCCAAGATATTGGATACAATCTTCAGTTTGTCAACATTCTCATTATTTCCATTCTAGCTGTTCCACCCCCATTAATTTAGTCTCACTGCCTCCCCGCCCCAACCCCCACCCCGGCCAAACTTCTCATCTGTGCTTTAGAGTAACTGTTGTCTGTTTGGTCTCAAATAATTTTTTAAAAACCACTGTTCTCAAGGGTGAAATTCTTTACTTTTAGAGCTAACCTGTTAACACTAGTTCCTGACTTACAATGGGGTTCCGTTCTGATGACTCCATCGTAAGTTGGTTCTGATATAAGTCTAATACCTCATTGTTTTTTAGTTTTCATTATTGTATCTTTTTATTATCAGTATCTTTACAAATTCGATCTCTGAACATCTGCAAGTGAACACCTGAGAATGATAACATCAGCAACGTAAGCAAATTACACGCTGCAACATTGTATGTAGTACGTATTCCTAATGATAAGATGTACAATTAAAAAAAGGGCGGTTGTAAGTGCAGTGCATTGTAGCTCGAACACGTTGTACGTTGGAGATTACCTGTATTTAGTTAAAAGATGACTTTAGGAGATTGTTTCTGCTCAAGGCTTAAAGCTTATCTCAGGGCAATAATCTGGGGTCTCTTCCACCTCCAAGTTTTGACCCTGCTCTTCATGTTGTTCTGTGAGGACGATGGTACACTGTTGTCATAGCACAGATGAGTTGCCTGATCGTACCTGTGTTTTCATGTGTGTTTCCTACCCTAGATGGTGAGCTCTTGCCCTGCTCAAAGGCAAGGCCCATGTCTCCAACACCCATGTGTCCCACTGCCCAGGACAATGTGTGTGGTTGTGTGGATGAGGAGCAGCCTCTCACGACTCTTGCCCACCATACGAGCAACAGCAGAGCTGACCCCTTGAACACAGAAGAGTGGACGGTGAGGGAGCAAAGCCCAGGGGCTCCTTCCTCCACTGGACTGCCTGTCACTCCTGCTTTGGGACAAACAGAGGCTCAGGTCTCTGTGTGGGCCATGTTATACCAAACAGTCCTCAGCTGTGGAAAGAAAGGCTCTTTTCTGAGAACCACAGAGTGTTTGGGGAGCAAGATCAGCCTCCAATCCCTGCAGTGCAGAGGTTCCGCTAGGGGTAGAACCATGCTTACAGCACAGCCTGGGCACCTGAGGAAAGAAGGGGTTTCTCTTCCACATGAATCGCCAGATGTTATGTTTAAGATTTTTTTCTCTAGCCTGATGACTTGCCACAGTTGATACTTGTTATTTTGTTTTTGTTGTTGATTTGTGACTTAGGAGACCCAGTGTGCGACAGAGTAGAACTGCCCCATAGGGTTTACTTGGCTGTGATCTTTACAGAAGCAGATTACCAGGTCTTTCTTCCAAGGTGCCGCTGGGTGAGTTCGAACCTCCAACCTTTCGATTAGCAGCTGATTGCTTAACCATTGTGCCACCAAGGCTCCTAGACATGTGTACATATATGTATACACACACACATATATATGCCAGGCAACTTTTCATTCTGTTATTCATAAGGTCATCATGAGTCACAGGAGCTGGCTTGACAGCAACATACATATACACACGTGTATATATATAATACGTATAAATATGTTATACATATATATTTACAAATGTTATATATATGTACTGTATGTAAATGTATGTTTACATATACTACATATATTGTTGTTGGGTACCATCAAGTAGATTCTGACTCATAGTGACCCCTTGTGACAGAGTAGAACTGTCTCACAGGGTTTACTTGGCTGTGATCTTTATGGAAGCAGAGTGCCAGGCCTCTCTTCCAAGGTGCTGCTGGGTGGGTTCAAACCACCAACATTTTAGCTAGTAGCTGAGCATAAACCATTGGTGTGCTACCCAGGGATCTTCACGGTCCTTGTTATTTTAACAAGGTCTTTGCCTGACATGAATTCTCTGATGCCGACTGAGGTCTGCCTTCTGATGAAAGGCCTTCCCACACTGTGTACACTCATAGGGCTTCACCCCACCATGAATCTTCCGGTGGGTACTGAGGGATGAGCTATAGCTGAAGGACTTCCCACATTCGCTGCACTGGTAGGACTTCATCTGCGAGTGGCTCGTCTTGTGTCGGCTGAGGGAAGAGCTGTCGCAGAAGGCCTTCCCACACTCGCTGCACTCAAAGGGTTTCTCTCCCGTGTGGGTCCTGCTGTGCCGAATGAAATCAGAATTGTGGCTGAAGGCCTTCCCGCACTCGTTGCACATGTAGGGCTTCTCCCCAGTGTGAGTCCGCTGGTGGTCAGTGAGATGGGACCGGCGGGTGAAGGACTTCCTGCACTCGTCACACTCATAGGGCTTCACGCCACTGTGAATCCGCTGGTGCTCTGTGAGGTGGGACCTGCGGCTGAAGGCCTTCCCACACTCGATGCATGCATAGGGCTTCTCCTTGGTGTGGTTGCTGCAGGGTCGCGTGGCAGCTGCCCCCTCAAGAAAGGCTTTGCCGCACTTGCTGTATTCCGGTGGCTTCGCACCAGCCTGAGTCCATTGACTTCGCACGAAAAGATTCTTGTCAAACATGTCCTGTTCCTTGCACTTGTGTGGGTTCTTCCCTCCATGAATCAAGCGGTCTTGGCCTGTCTCATGTGAGTCACACTCATAGAGAGCATCTCCTGGAGGGACTCGTTCCTGTGAATCCTCAGAGCACAGAATGTCACCTGTCTCCATGTCGTCACATTCAGGGCTCATCTCCCCAGAGGAGGTTTCCTTCTGGGGGGCTCTCCTTGTCCTCAATTGGCCTCTCTGTATTTCTGATGGTCTTTCCCATCTCCTGGATCGCCCCAACCTGGAATCACCAGAGTCTCCCTCAGTCAGTCGCCCATGGAGTGAAGGTCCCTCAGACAAAGCCAGGTAAGAAAGTGTTGGCTCAGTGGTGTCCAGTTTTGCTCTGTCACCTGAAGGGAATCCAATAAAGGGCCCTGTTAGTGATGCCAACGTAGATGAAACAAAGTACGTCAGGGTGAAAAGGAAGATGCAAGCAGTGTCTCTTGTGCCTGCTGAGTTTTGCCATCTCTGAAACTCAGGTTTGCAGTTTCTTTCTTTGCTGGTCCTTGGACTCTTGACACCTTTAAAGGGGAAGTAGTGAGGAGGCAGGGGACAGAGGGATGGAGGGCAGCCCTCTCCTCACTGTCCAGAGAGGGGCTGGGTGGACAGAACAGCAGTGACATTGTGTGTGCTGGGTTTGCTCTAAGAAACAATGTCCCTCCAAGATACAACAATCGGTCTCTAATCGCCTGGAGCAACAGGGAGGAGATCTGGGAAACAGAGAAGGAAACAGACTACAGGTCTAATTGCCTCCATGAACTACTACCTCCTTTGCCATGAGACCAGAAGAAATGGATGGTGCCTAGCTACCATTACTGAACACTTTGATCAAGGATCCAATAGTTGGATCCAATAGTTGGATCCTTGATCAAAGGGACAGAAAAAAATGTGGAACAGAATTTCACATTCTTACTGGAAACCAAGACTTACTGGATACATTGTGACTGGAGGAACCTTAAATCTATTACCTAAAAACAACTTTTTGTGTGTGTGTGTGTGTGTGTGTGTGTGTGTGTGTGTGTGTGTGTGTGTGTTACATTGCATTTTATTTGCTTATTTCCCATCTAGGTTATTCCCTAGACTCTCCCAGGGCAAGAGCATGATGTCGTGCATTTTTGTCCCCCCGCCCCCCCAACAGCCTGGGGCACTGAGGTACGGGAAGCGCTTGGGTGAACAAATGTCTGGGTAAGGAAGTGAACGGATGGATGCAGGAGGTGCGGTGAGGTGCTGAAACACCGCAACAAAGTCTGCCCATGTGTAGGAGGAGGGGGTGCGAGGCTCAGATTAGACCCATACATGCAGGCTCAGTGATAACCATCCATGTCCAACAGCACTCCTGGAGTGCAGACCACGGCAGCCACGCAGTCATGCCAAGTGGCTTCACCTGGCTGTGCCTCGCTGGCCCTCCAGAGTGGCTGTGAGGCTGAGGAGAGACGGCAGAGCGCTGCCATGGGCTGAGGGTGCATCCTTAGCCGGCATGAGACCTGCTGCTTCCTGGCTGTGTGTGAAGCAAGGGGAGGAAAGTGTGCAGCAGAAGGGGGGAAGGGTCATGTGGCTGTGTGTTGAGGCCTGGGACCAAGGGTGAAAATGACTGAAGGGGCCACGGCCAGCTCTCAGGCCACTTGGGGCTGCAGGGCCTTCTGGAGCAGGTGCTCATCCGCCACCTCGTGTGGGAGTGTCACCACCAAGCCCTTGTTCTCTTGCATCGTCTGGCAGATGATATCATAGGCCTTCCGATTTCCAGACCAGCAGCGCCGGGCCACCCCATTGGAGACATCCCAGCTGAGCATCGCCTTGGCTCTCTGCTCAGCTTCTTTGGTTCCGTCCAGCACAAGGCCAAACCCCCGCATTGATCACCTCACCCCAGCCCACGCCCCCTCCGTTGTGAAGTGCTACCCAGATGGCTCCTCGAAAGGCATCTCCCACGAAGTTCTGCACAGCCATGCCTGCACAGAAGGCAGAGCCATCGTAAATGTTGGAAGTCTCCCTGAAAGGGCTGTCCATGCCACTCACATCATGGTGGTCTCAGCTCAGGACCACTGGTGCCTTGATCTTCCCCTGGGCAACGGCATGGTTGATGGCCACCGCAATGGCTACACAGCCCTTCTGGTCAGAGTACAGGATCCTCGCCTGCGAGCCCACCACCAGCTGGTGCTTGGCAGCCTCATGGATCCAGCGGATGTTGTCCATATACTGCACCTTCACGGACGAGTTCACTCCACCAGCAATGGCCTCTTCCAGCACAGACGTGGCCAGCCGGTCTGTGACAGCCAGGTCCTGGGGGTCCCCTGACGTGCACACCCAGCAGAAAGGCCCAAATCCCTGGGAGAAGATGTCCCCCATAATGTGCTGGACATACGAGGGGTAGTGAAATTCTGTCTTATTGGCCCGTTTCTTCTCCACGTCAGCTCCTGCTCACTGGGCCTCCAAGAGGAAGGCGTTGCTGTAGTCCCAGAAGAAGAAGTTCTCCTGAGCCAACCTGTTGATGGCTGAGACCTGCCTCCTCAGGCTCTCCTGCATCAGGCTCTTGAATGCTTCAGGGTTGGAGGCCAGGAGGTTCTGGGCCTCCAAGAAGCCAAGCTGCACAGAGTAGTAGCCACCATTGAAGGGGGTGTGAGAAGATGTCTGATCTGACCAAGGTCCACCAGGAGATCCCGTTGAATCCAGCTCATGTACCAGGTGCTCTCAAAGATCCACCACGTTGCCATGGTAGCCAAGGCTGAGCACCTCCTTCTTTTTCCTTGCTTCCCTGAGCCTCTGGATGCAGTGGTCCAGGCTGTCAGTCACCTCCATCATCCAGCCTTGCTTGTGGTGCTTCTCAAGCGCTACTTTATCCACCTCTGCTATCACCCCAATGTACCACACAATGACGGCAGCCTTGGCCTGGGCCCCACTCATTCCACCGAGTCCAGAGGTGACAAAGACCTTCCCAGCCAAGTCCTCGATGCCCAAGTACCGGCACCCGGCGTTTAGCAGGGTGAGGACTGTGCCGTGGACGATTCCTTGGGGACCAATGTAGCAGTAGCTGCCTGCTGTCATCTGACCATACATCGTGACTCCTAAGGCAAAGAGCTTCTCATACGCTGCCCTGGAGAAGTAGTTGGGAATGACCATTCCGTTAGTGATGACCAGTTGCGGGGCGTCAGGCTTGCTAGGGAAGAGGTCCAGAGGATGTACACTGTACATGACCAAAGTTTGCCCCTCTGTCATCTGTGCCAAGCAGGACATGACTAGCCAGAACTGAGCCAAGTTGTTGAACACCTGCCTACTTCCTCCATAGGTCACGAGCTCCTGGGGAAACTGAGCCACCACTGGGTCCAGGTTGTTCATGATCATGTACATGATGGCTGCAGCCACCTTGGTCCGGCACAGGTACTGCTCGACGGGGTAGGCCCTCGTTTCAATATTGCAGCAGAACCGGTACATGCAGATGTGCCCATACAGACGCAGCTCTTGGGCAAACTCAGGGGCCAGCAGCTCCTGGACGTGCGCAAGCAAGCAGTGAAGAGCATTCCTCAGCACCAGCTTTTGAGACTGAAGCAGCTCGACTTCCTGTGTCCCTTGTTTCTTCAGCTTCTGCTTCCTATGGCTTCTTGGCCCTCGGGCCTCATGCCCGCATCTGCCCTGCTGGGGCAAGTGTTCCAAAGCTCAGGAGCTCCATCGGTATAAGTGACCGGAGGCACCCCACTCCACCGGAAAGCCTCGTGCACACAGACACTCAGCTCTCTCGCTCTGTGGGTCGGCAAGCCTAGCTCCACCGGTAAGTGCCCAGAGGCACCCCGCTCCACCAGGAAGCCTCCTGCTCACAGGCACTCAGCTCTCTCGCTCCGTGGGTCAGCTCCAGTGCCGTCTTTCACCGGTCTCCTGGTTCTGCTGCTGCTGCTTCTCTGCTGCTGTAGGTTCTCTGCTGCTGCTGGTCCTCTGTCACTGCCACACATCTATCCATTCACAGTTTTAAAACCGCTTCCACATTTTAGGTATCTGTTAGAGCAGCACCCCACTCTCTTGGTACCAAATTCTGTCTCAGTCATCTAGTGCCACCATAACAGAAATACCACAAGTGGATGGTTTCAACGAAGAGAAATTTATTTCCTCACAGTCAATGTAGGCTAAAAGTCCAAATTCAGGGCGTCAGCTCCAGGGGAAGCCTTTTTCTCTCTCTGTCGGCCTTCTCATCAATGTTCCCTCGGACTAGGAGCTTCTCAGCACAAGGACCACAGTCCAAAGGATGCGCTCTGCTCCCGGAACTGCTTTCTTGATGGTATGAGGTACCCCCTGGAAACTTTTAGGTCTTGAACCGAGACTATCACATGAAGTCACCTTTAAACTAAACAAAAATTTAGCTCATTTAATAAAGAATGTTCACCTTGAGCATTGCACTCTTTTAAAGAATTATCTATATGGGATTAAATAAACAAGGGTAACTAAAACACAGACAAGGATTTTAAGGGGTAGACAGCCTGGGTTAACAGTGGTGAAACAATAGGGGCAGAGTCAGGGAGAATGCTGACACAATGTGAAGAATGTAACCACTGTCAATGAACTGTACCTGTAAAAATTGTTGAGGGGTATATGTTTTGTTGTGTATGTTTTCACCAAAAATAAGAAATATAGGAAGGAAGGGACGAAGGGAGGGAGGGAGAGAGAAAGTGAGGAAGGAAGGAAGAAAAGAAAGACAGAAGAAAGGAAAAGGATGGAAGGGAGGGAGAGAGGAAGAGAGGGGGGAAGGAAGGCAGGCAGTCAGTTCCATGGTGCTACACAAGCCCAGGGAAGGGGACACCTAACCCAGCCAGATAAGAGCGAGAAAGAGACGTGTCAGAGGTGCCTTATAAGCTGAGTCGTAAAGGAGAAGTAGGTATTACCATGTATAGAAATGGGGACACTGCAGGCAAAGGAGACAGAATGTCCAGAGAGAATCCTGGATGCCCAGGGAATTGTAGCGGCAAAAGAGGATGGTGGGAGCATGGAGACAAAGGCAGGCAGGGAACGATACAGCACTGAGTCCCAGGGTTCTGATGCAAGTGACAGTGAGGATGGCCACTGCCATGCCCAGGACAGGGTCAACATGGCGGAGGAGGAGGAAGATCTAGGGGGATGTATTACACCTACTGTACACAAGGAAACACTAGGAGAATGGATAGCAAATTAGACAAGATCTAGAGAAATTATAAACATGTACCTCAAGATAGTAAAGAAAACCTATAAAAATGGAGAAATTACTAACATAAAGTTGTCAATTCTCCCCTAAATCGATCTACACATTCACTGTTGTTATTATAAGGTGCCATCAAGTCTATTTATGACTCATAAAAACCCACTGCCACTGAGTTGATTCCGACTCACAGTGACTCTACAGGACAGAGTAGAACTGCCTCATGGGGTTTCCAAGGCTGTCATCTTTATGGAAACAGACTGCCACATCTTTCTCCCACGGAGCAACTGGTGGGTTTGAACTGCTGACCTTTCAGTTAGCAGTGGAGTACTTCACCACTGTGCCACCAGGACTCCCGTCATACATACATAAGTAAATAAATTTGGACTACAAAGCCCTACAGTTCCTACTAGGAACAAGAAACAGAAGTACAGAGTCTTTATTTTCAGCAGGAATTTGGTCCAAGCCTGGGACATCAGTGTTTGGGGCATGGAGAAGGTTTGAAGTGATGGCTGAGCGGCTGGGGGAGCAGGTGCGGGAGGCTGAGGTGATCAGAGGCACAGAACAGATGTGGGCAGACCTGCCAGGAGCTCAGGGAGGGGGGTGGACACAGGTTCAGGAGACATATCTGATGAGAAATGGACAGGAGGTAAGCTGGATGTGAGGTCTGACAGAGGCCAATGTCTAGAGGGACTGTTGTTGCTCAAGGTCATTCCTGGCCTTCACTTCTTGGGTGGAAGGGCCATTTATTAAAACTAGGGTCCCCAGGAAGGACATAGCATGAAGCTTCCTGTAGAATTCCAGAGGCTGTGCCTCACTCCCAGTCAGCAGGGTGCAGCAACCCTCACCTGCTTGGGTCTCAGTCACTCACCTGGACAGGTGCCTTGGGAGGGACCTCTCTTCACCACCCATAGCTCCTGCCTGTGCTCCAGTAGGTCAATCAATTCTGGTTTAGGCACAGGACGCCCTGTTTGTGGAGAAATAAGACACAGGTGTTTTGGTAAACACACACACACAAAAAAAAGAAAAACCTCTACGGAGGAGTCCCTGGGTGATGCAAAGAGTTAAGTACTCAACTATTAGCTGATTGGTTGGCGGTTCAAACCCAACCAGAGGCACCTTAGAAGAAAGGCCTGAGGATCTGCTTCTGAAACATCACAGCCTTGACAACGCTAGAGAGCACAACTCTACTCTGCACAAATGAAGTCGCCATGAGTCAGAATGGATTTGTCAGTAACTAACGAAGATAAAACATGGTATTCAGGACTGAGACACTTTCCAACTGATGTTGCTCCCATGTACTCAAAGCCCTGTGGTGCAAATGGTTAAGCACTCAGCTGCTATCCAAAAGATTGGCAGTTTGAACCCTCCAGCAGCTCCGCAGGAGAAAGATCTGGTGATCTGCTTTCATAAAGATTACAGCCAAGAAAACCCCATGGGGCAGTTCTACTCCGTCACACGGGATTGCTATGAGTCAAAATTGACTCGGTGGCACCCAACAACAATGCAAAGAAAATGACCTATGACCTGGAAGTTAAGGGAACCAGCACGATCTTTGGGGCTGCAGAGGTGAAGAGGATAGTGCTGCCTATCTACACAACATTCTTTCTGCTTGGTCTCTATCCTACACACTGTCCAGGTGCACACTCTTCACAGTACCCATGGGATGCTAGGAAGGTGACACCTCCTTCGAGAGCTGTTTTCTAATTCATCGAAAGTCCAACACGAAAAACCAAACCCATTACTCCACGAGCTTCCTTGGCTGTAATCTTTTTTCTTTTCAGAATTTGAGATTTTTAAAATTTTTTTATTTTTTACCAAATACGGTTTCGTTGCTTACATTTTATTTTGTTGTTGTTGTGAATATACACAGCAAAACATACACCAATACAACAGTTTCTACATGTACAATTCAGTGACATTGATTACATTCTTTAAGTTGTACAAGCATTCTTACCCTCCTTTTCTGAGTTGTTCCTCCCCCATTAACATAAACTCACTGCCCTTACGTTTCCTATCTAATCTTTCAAGCTGCTGTTGTTTAATATCTTTTAAGAGATATTAAAAGAGCATAATGCTCAAGGAAGTCATTTTTTACTAGTTAAGCTAAACTATTGCTTTGTTTTAAGGAGACTTCAGGGGACATTTCTGGTTTAAGGTTTACAGAGTATCTTGGGGCAATAGTTTCAGGCATTCATCTAGCCTTCATGGCTCCAGAAAGTCTGGACTCCATGAGAAGTTCTCTTCTATATTTTGTCGCCTTTGATCAGGATTCTTCTACAGAATCTTTGATCAAAATGTTCACTAATGGTATTGGCTGTAATCTTTACGGAAGCAGATTTCCAGGTCATTTCTTCCATGGTGCCACTGGGTGGGTACAAACCACCAAACTTTAGGTTAGTTGTTCTTGTTAGGTGCTGTCGAGTAGGGTCTGACTCATAGCAACCCTATGTACAACAGAACGAAAACACTGCCCCGTCCTGCACCATCCTCACAATCGTTGTTATGCTGGAGCCCATTGTTGCAGCCAGTGGGTCAGTCCATCTCATTGAGGGCCTTCCTCTTTTTCGCTGACCCTCTACTTTACCAAGCATGATGTCCTTCTCCAGGGACTGGCCCCTCCTGATAACGTGCATATGAGACAAAGTCTTGCCATCGTTGCTTCTAAGGAGCATTCTGGCTGTACTTCTTCCAAGACAGATTTGTTCGTTTTTCTGGCAATCCATGGTATGTTTAATACTCTTCACCAAAACCATAATTCAAAGGCATCAATTCTTCTTTTGTCTTCCTTATTCACTGTCCAGCTTTCACATGCATATGAGGCAACTGAAAACACCATGGCCTGGGTCAGGTGCACCTAAGTCCTCAAAGTGACATCTTTGTTTTTTAACACTTAAAGAGGTCTTTTGCAGCAGATTTGCCCAACGCAATGCAATGTTCCATTTCTTGACTGCTATTTCCATGGGCGTTGATTGTGAATCCAAGTAAAATAAAATCTTTGACAACTTCAATCTTTTCTTGGCTTATCATGATGTTGCTTATTGGTCCAGTTGTGAGGACTTCTGTTTTATGTTGAGGTGCAATGCATACTGAAGGCTGTGGTCTTTGATCTTCATCAGTAGGTGCTTCAAGTCCTCTTCACTTTCAGCAAGCAAGGTTGTGTCATCTGCATACTGCAGGTTGTTAATGAGTCTTCTTCCAATCCTGATGCCCCATTCTTATGCATATAGTCCAGCTTCTCCGATTATCTGCTCAGCATACAGACTGAATAAGTATGGTGAAAGGATACAACCCTAACACCCACCTTTCCTGACTTTAAACCACACAGTATCCCCTTGTTTTGTTTGAATGACTGCCTCTTGGTCTATGTATAGGTTCCTCATGAGCACAATTAAGTGTCCTGGAATTCCTATTCTTCGCAATGTTACCCATAATTTCTCAAGATCCACACAGTCGAATGCCTTTGCATAGTCAACAAAACACAGGTAAACATCTTTCTGGTATTCTCTGCTTTCAGCCAAAATCCATCTGACATCAGCAGTGATATCCCTGGTACCACATCCTCTTCTGAATCTGGCTTGAATTTCTGGCATTTCCCTGTCGATGTACTGCTGCAGCCACTTTTGAATGATCTTCAGCAAAATTTTACTTGTGTGTGATATTAATGATATCGTGTGATAATTTCTGCATCCTGTTGGATCACTTTTCTTTGTAATGGGCACAAACATGGATCTCTTTCAGTTGGTTGGCCAGGTAGCTATCTTCCAAATTTCTCGGCATAGACAAGTGAACACTTCCAGTGCTGCATCAGTTCGTTGAAACATCTCAATTGGTATTCCATCAATTCCTGGAGTCTTGTTTTTTGAAAATGCCTTCAGTGCAGCTTGGACTTCTTCCTTCAGTATCATCAGTTCTTGATCATTTGCTACGTCCTGAAATGTCTGGATGTCGACCAATTCTTTTTGGTACAGTGATTGTGTATTCCTTCCATCTTCTTCTGATGCTTCCTGCGTCATTTAATATTTTCCCCATAGAATCTTTCAATATTGCAACTTGAGGCTCGAAATTTTTCCTCAGTTCTTTCAGCTTGAGAAATGCTGAGCGTGTTCTTGCCTTTTAGTTCTCTAACTCCAGGTCTTTGCACATTTCATTATAATACTTTACTTTGTTTTCTTGAGCTGCCCTTTGAAATCTTCTGTTCAACTCTTTTATTTCATCATTTCGCTTTAGCTATTCTACGTTCGAGGCAAGCTTCAGAGTCTCTTCTGACATCCATTTTGGTCTTTTCTTTCTTTCCTGTCTTTTTAACGACCTCTTGCTTTCTTCATGTATGATACCCTTGATGTCAATTCTACAACTTGTCTCCAGTCATTAGTGTTCAATGTGTCAAATCTGTTCTTGAGATGGTCTCTAAATTCAGGTAGGATATATTCAAAGCTGTACTTTGACTCTCGTGGACTTGTTCTATTTTCTTCAGCTTCAACTTGAACTTGCATATAAGCAATTGGTCTTTTCTGCAGTCAGCCCCTGGCCTTGTTCGAACTGATGATACTGAGCTTCTTCATTGTCTCTTTCCACAGATGTAGTCAATTTGATTCCCAAGTATTCCATCTGGCAAGGTCCATGTGTAGAGTTGCCATCAATGTTGATGAAAAAAATGTATTTACTATGAAGAACTCATTGGTCTTGCAAAATTATATCATGCAATCTCTGGCTTTGTTTCTATCACCAAGGCCATATCTTCCAACTACTGTTTCTTCTTCATTTCCAACTTTCACATTCCAATCATCAGTAATTATCCATGCATCTTGATTGCATGTTGGGTCCATTTCAGACTGCAGAAAGTTGGTAAAAAATCTTCTACTTCTTCATGTTTGGCCTTAGTGGTTGGTGTGTAAATTTGAGTAACAGTTACATTAACTGGTCATCCTTGTAGATGTACAGATATCATCCTATCATTGACAGTGTTATATTTCAGGATAGGTCTTGAAATGTTCTTTTTGATGATGAATGCAATGCCATTCCTCTTCGTTATTCTTGGCATAGTAAATCATATGACTGTATGATTCAAAATTGCAAATATCAGTCTATCAGCTCATTAATGCATAGGATATCAATGTTTATGTGTTCCATTTCATTTTTGATGATTTCCAATTTTTCCTAAATTCATACTTCATACATTCCACGTTCCGATTCTTAATGGATATTTGCAGCTGTTTTTTCCCATTTTGAGTCAAGCCACATCAGCAAATGAAGGCCCCAAAAGCTTGGCTCCATCCACGTCATTAAGGTCAACTTTACTTTGAGGAGGCAGCTCTTCTTCAGTCATATTTTGAGTGCCTTCCAATCTGAAGGGCTCATCTTCCGGCATTTTATCTGACATTGATCTACTGCTATCCATAAGGTTTTCGCTGGCCAACTTTTTCAGATGTAGACTGCCAGGTCTGTGTTAATCTGGAAGCTAAGCTGAAGCCAGTCCACTATAGGTGACTCTGCTAGTATTTGAAATATTGGCAGCATATCTTCCAGTACCTCAGCAACATGCAAGCCACCACAGTAAGATAAATCGAGCACTAACCTTGATTAGGTTAATAATCAAATGAATGCATTCACAACACCCAGGGACCTATAATCTAAGTCAGTGTGTCTCCACCACCCTGTCCATCAGAACCACTGGGCAGGCCTGGTTCTGCCCAAAGAACAAGGGAAACTAAATCTCTGGAGGTGAGGCAAGGAAAGCCATAGTTTTGAAAGCTCCACAGGTGATTCTGGGGCCCAGGAAGGGTGAAAAGTACCAGTCTTCACAACTTGGAAATGACATTGCCTGATTGCTAGTAGTCATTCGGAAGAGAAAGCCTTAAAGTCCCTGGGTGGTGCAAACAGTTTGTGTTCGGCTGGTAACTGGTCGTTTGAACCCACCTATCCAACAGCACCATGGAAGAAAGGCCTAGCTATATTCTTCTGTAAAGACTGCAGCCTAGAAAACCCTATGGAGAAGTTCTACTCTGACACACGTGGGGGTGCCATGAGTTGGAGTCAACTCAATGGTAACTGGTTTTTGGCTTTATTCTTTCATTCATTATGCAAATATTGATTAATGACCTTAGTATAGACTAGTCACTCTTGGCTCTTGGATATCCTAGAAACAAAATTCTGAGCAACTCTTCTGTGAGGGAAGACTACCTAGTAACATCTGAAAGAAAGAAGAAAAGGTGAATATTGGCCTCTTGGAAGACTCTTTGTCTGAAAAATGGAGGTTGCCTCTGTTTGTCCTTGGGTAGCTATCATGGATTGAATTGTGTTCCCTAAAAATGTGTGCTAACTTGGCTAGGCCATGATTCCCAGTATTGTGTGGTTGTCCACCATTTTGTCATCTGATATTGTCCTGCTGTTGTAAATCCTAACCTCTACAATGTTAATGAGGCAGAGTTAGAGACAGTTATGTTAATGAGGCGGGACTCAATCTAGATTATATCTTGAGTCAATTTCTTTTGAGATATTGTAAAAATGGCATGGGGGCAATGTCTGACCTCTTCTAATTTCACAAGGGGGAAGGAGAACTAAGATCAACAGGCTAAGGGTGATTCCTGTGAGGCGGAGGTCAGGCATACCTTCTCTGTCCACCATCTTTACCAATTATGACACCAACTGTCCCTCCCATGACACTCTATGCTTCTCTGCTGGGTTCGATAATTCATTGCAATGGCCACACAGAACTCGCAGACAATAGTCAGGATCATTGGGTTTATTAGGGAAGTAACAGTCACAATTCAGGCTCAGGAAGACTCAAGGTTACAGTTCTTCCATCAGGACAGGCTCTTCTCAGCCATGCTTGCAGGCATGCCTCTCCCTGGCCCTAGGCGTCTACTGGAAGGCACTGAGCTTTCCTGCTCCATTGGCTAGGAAGCCCACTGCGCTGTCTCTTGCTGCCAGGTCTCTGCTGCCAGGTATCTCCCCTGTCACTGCTTCTCACTGTCTTCAGGTTACAGGTTGCTCTCTCTCTAAGTCTCCTGCTTCCAGGAGCTTCTCAGCACAGGGATCCTGGGACCAAAGGACATGCTGGCTCCTGGCTGTTCTTCCTTGGTGGTGGTGGGTTCTTTTCTTTCCTGCCTCTAGCGTGGCTCATTTCAAGCTCAGTGGGATGGCAAAACTGTCCAATCCCTTTGGTGAACCACAATTATCCTATCACACAGTACCACCCAATCGCTTGAGTGGGAGTTACAACACCATGGCTAGAAAGGACACACAAAAGTGATCATCATGCTGCAGGTATAAAAGAGAGAAGCAGGCAGAGAGACAAAGGGACCTCCTACCACCAAGAATGAAGAACCAGGAAGGGAGCACGCCCTTTGGACCTGAGGTTCCTGCGCTGAGAAACTCCTAGACCAGGGGAAGAATGATGACAAGGACCTTCCCCCAAAGGCGATAGAGAAAGCCTTTCCCTGGAGCCGGCACCTGAATTCAGACTTCTAGCCTCCGAGACTGTGAGAGAATAAATTTCTGTTAGTTATAGCGGCACTAGATAACTAAGACAGTGACACAAACAGTTAATGTGCTTAGCTGCTAGCCAAAAGGTTGGCGGTTAGGGCCCACCCAGAAGCTCCATAGAAGAAAGACCTGGCAATCTGCTTCTGTAAAGATTACAGCCAAGAAAACTACGGAGTAGTTCCATTCTGTTAACACATGGCATCTCTTAAGTCACAAATCAACAATAAAATCAACAACAAAAAACAATGGAAGAGAAAGTCTTAATTCTGAGGTGGAAGAAAAAGGTGAGCAAGAGGGTCCCCTGCCCCAGTCACTGCTCAACATCTGGTGGCCCCGTGAGTGACCCAGACATGGACATTCTGCCCTTGGGTTCTGTAAGAAACATCCAAATCCTTCCATGAGGGGACCACGTTTCTTAACCAATGGTCTCTGAGGGATAAAAAGGGACAGCAGGCAGGAGGAGGTGAGACCAGACTCAGTAGATACTGTGCAGACTAGGGCAGAACTCCAGAGGAATGCTCCACCAGCCAGGCCTGGATGAAGAGGACAGAATCAAGAAGGGAGGCTGCAATGAGACCAGAAGAACTGGATGGTGCCCAGCTACCAATACTGAACATTTAGATCAATGATTCTATGGAATAATCCTGATCAAATTGGGGTAAAACACGGAACAGAATTTTCAAATTCTTACAGAATCCAGACTTTCTGGAGCCATGGAGGCCGATGATCCCCTGAAACTACTACCCTGAGGAAATCTTGAGCTGAAACTGTCCCATGAAGTCATCTTTGAACCAAAAAATAGTTTAGCCTGACTAGAAAAGAATGTCTGCATTAAGCACACTATATTCTGCGTCTTAGGCTGGGTTCTCTAAAGAAGTAAGACCAGTGAAGCATATTATATATATGTATGGGGGGAGGCCGAGGAAGGAGGGAAGGAAAGGAGGGGAGGGGGGATGAAAGGGGAAGGGAGGAAGAAGGGGAGAAGGAAGGGGAGGGATGGAGAAAGGGAGAGAGAGATTTATATTAAGGAAATGGCTCACGCAGTTGTACAGGCTGGAAAATCCCAAGTTTGTGGGTCAGGCATCAGGCTGGAGGCTTCTCCTGACTCAAGAAGCTGCAGGGGCTGATGAACCCAAGATCAGCAGGTTAGCTAACAGGCTGCTGGCTCGTGGGCTGCGAAGGCTAACAAATCCAAGATCGGCAGGTAAGATGGCACACTGCTGGCTCAGGTCCCAAGAACCGAAGGTCAGATGATGATGGGCGGAATGCAGGATCCATAGCAGAGCAAAAGTCGGCAAGCTCTACCAAAAAGTCCGAGCCAAGCTGACAAACAACCTTAACCATCACACTCTTTTAAATAATTATCTATATGTGATCAAATTGACAACAGCAACTTGAAAGGATAGATGAGAAGCTTAGGGGGGCAGTGAGTTTGTGTTAATCATGGTGAAATAGTTTGGGAAAGGTTGTTGAGAAAGGTGGCACAACTCGAAGAATATAACTAATGTCACTAAATTGTACATGTAGAAATTGTTGAAGTGGTGTATGTTTTGTTGAGTATATTTTCACCAATGAATAAACAGGTAGATAGATAATAGATAGATTATAGATAATAGACAAATAGATGATAATAGATAATAGACAAATAGCTGATAGATAATAGATACACAGACAGTAGATAGACAGATGACAGGGAGATAGGTAGGCAGGTACACAGGCAGACAGACAGGTAGAACAGATAGACAAATAGAAAAAAAATAAAGAAGGGAGGCTGTGCATCCCCCACCCGGGAGAGAGGTGAGGTCTTACCCAGTGAGATGCTGAGCCTCCAGGTCTCGAGCATCACCTCCTGGTACAGGCTCCTCTGCGCCGGGCTCAGCAGCCCCCACTCCTCCTTGGTGAAGGTCAAGACCACATCCTCAAAGGTCACCGATGATTCCTAGAAAGTCAAACAGAGGCAGCATAGTGGGTTTGGGGCTGCTAGATAGGAACAGTCACTGTCACTCCATTACTGGACAAGGTGCAGAGAGATTCAACGCCCAGGTAACAGAACATCTCTCGATGCCGACCTGTGTGCTGGGCTGAGAAAGGAGGCAGATGCTGCCCCTGACGGAATCCAATGGGAGTGTGGGAGAAAGAAGCCTCCTACACAAGAAACCTTTGGGGAACAACAGGAGGGTAGGACAGCCCCATGTGGGCTGTGAGGGGCAGACAGTAAGTGTTCTGGGACGTCAGACTCTCCTGTTATCCAATTTTTCCACGACCACAGGCAACTACCAGTCCCATCCACCCTCATGCCAGATACTTGACCCTAGAACCTCAGACTTACAGCCTAGAAGGAAAGGGTGAGTTACAGGTAGGAAAGCTGTTGATGTTGCACCCAGTCACATTTGTAGACTTTTCAAGTTATGCCATGGTTATCTGATGTTTCAACTTTTTATGTTATTGTTGAGTGAAATTAAGTAATTTATATTGTGTAGAAAATCTTTCATGTTATCGAGATGTTCACATCTGGGAAATGATGACTCCAACAATGCCAGCAACAGGAGCCGGGCTTCACTGGTCCTCTGTGTGTGTCCGCCCTAAGCTGAGGGTTTTCCCACTCAGGAGCCAGACTCCCGGGTTTGACTCCAGCCTCTCAAATCGGGAACTGGGCAGCTGTATGATCTTGGGGAAGTCATCTCACTTCTTTGAGTCTCAATTTCTGCATCAATACACAACAAAGAGTCCTCACTTCAGCAAATGGTTGTAAGAATTAAAGCAAACACGTTCACAGAGCAAACACGGGAGTGCCCGGCTCCTGCTGGTGATGGATGCACCTTGCTTGGTTTCTTTTATTCATCCTTCCATAAACCAAACCAAGGAGCCCTGGTGGTGCTGTGGTTAATCAATCAGTTGCTAATTAAAAGGCCAGTGGTTTGAACACACCAGCCGCTCCATGGGAGAAAGATGTGGCAGTCTGCTCCTGTAAATATTACAGCCTTGGAAACTCTATGGAGACATTCTACTCTGTTCTATACGGTCACTATGAGTCAGAACAACAAACAACATAAAACAAACCAGTTGCTTTTGAGTTAGTTACAACTCGTGGCAACCCCATATGTGCAGGGTAGAATTGCCCCATAGGGCTTTCAAGGCTGTAAATGTTTACAGAAGCAGACTCCACATCTTTCTCCTGTAGAGTAGCTGTGTCAAACTGCCAACCTTTCAGTTAGCAGCCAAGTGCTTAACTACTGTGCCACTAGAGCTCCTTATGTAGTAGTAGAGATGCTTTATTCTGGCACTCAACAGTTCTGGGGCTCCGTTCTCCAGACCTCTCCCAAAAATATAATCCCAGTTTTCTGTATGGCATGTAAGGTTCTTAATTGAGGGACCTGGCTTTGTGTGAGTCACACTCCCTTCCGTTACCCAAAGCATTGCCCCTTAATTTCTACCTGTTCTATACATTTGGAAATCCATACACAAGGTTTTCTCTAAATAAAACCAGTTGCCTTTGAGTTGATTCCAACTCATGGTGACCCCGTGTTTGCAGAGTAGAACTGTTCCATAGAATTTTCAAGGATGTGATCTTTCAGAAGCAGACTGCCAGGCCTTTCTTCCTAGGCACCTCTGGGTAGTTCTGAACCACTGTCCTTTCAGTTAGCAGCTCAGCGCATAACCAACTGTACCACCAGGGACTCCCAATCCTTCTCCATCCATGAGATGAATGCCACCATCAGCTCCTTGTCTGCGGTATGATGGATTGTTTTTGAATGGCCTCTCTCGACATGATCTTGTAACTCCCACCCAAGAGATGAGGTACGACTGTGCAAATAGGGTAATTGTGGCCCACCAAGGGCATTGGTCAGTTCTGCCATTCGCTGGGCTTGAAATAAGCCATCCCAGATGCGGGAAAGAGAGGATCCCACCACCACCAGGGAAGGACAGCCAGGAGTGAAGCACATCCTTTGGACCTAGGATCCCTGCACTGAGACACTCCTGGAACCAGGGGACAGAGAAAGAGAGAGAGAGCTATAACACTGAAGATGGCAAGAAGCGGTGGCAGAGAAACAGCTGCAGGAGAGACCAGCAGGAGACGGTGTGGTGGGCTTCCTGGCCAATGGAGTGAGAAAGCTGAGTGCCTTTGGGACGAGGCTTACTGGCAGAGTTGGGTGCTTCTGGGCACTTATTGGTGGAGCTAAAAGAGCTTTGTAACACTTGCCTGCACAGGACTGAGGCCAAACGACCAGAGGGAGGTGTGCCTGTGGCTCGCCTGGGAAGAGGCTGTCCTGATGGAAGAACTGCATCCTGAGTGTTCCTGAGCCTGAATTGTAACCTGTTACTTCCCTAATAAACCCCATAATTGTAACTATTGTCCATGAGTTCTGTGTGGCCACTGAAACGAATTACCAAACCCAGCAGAGAAGTAGAGAGTGCCATGGGAGGGACAGTTGGTGTCAGAATTGGTAGAGATGGCAGAGAGAGAGAGAAGGCATGTCTGGCTTCTACCTCACAGGAATCAGCCTTGGACTGTTGATCTTAATTCTCCTTCCCCCTTGTGGAGTTAGAAGAGAGGGGATGCCGTCCCCACGCCGTTTTCACAACTGGCATCAGAAGCAGGATTTGTTACAATGGCTCCAAGCTCATGCAAGCTTGGGACTTTATAAGAGAAAGAATGAAGGGGCTTTGGAAGTGAAACTTTTCTTAGGTGGTTACTTTGGTTGTTGAGGGGAGAAAAGCCGCATCTAGAGTGGCCTGGGACAAAAGCCAGGCCAGACAAGCAGAATGATTGATAGGGGGGCAGGGTCTACTGATTCCACCCAGCCAGAGGCCCAAGACCATACGCATATAAATGGGAAAATCATTAAGGTATGGAGAAGATGAAACTGGAATGTTTTAAAAAAGGGTTATATGTTTCTCTGAATATACTGTGGATATTGACCTAGTATTGCAAAGCAGACCTAAATGTATGACAGAAACGAATACCGGGTATTACAGATTACATAAAGCATGTAACTCTGCCTTCAGCCAATACTTGATTTGGTATGCTAAAAGGGGAACGAGAGTTGCCAAAGAAACACAGGCTGTTTGAATGCAGTAGCCCTGTGTATACCTGAGCCCCAGGGGAACTCTTTGGAAGTCAGGAAATTTGTATTTGAAAAGACACGCAGAACCACAACAGCTCTGAGACAACAGAAAATATGCATTTGAAGGAAGGACCTGCAGAAGAAAAAAGTGACTGTTTTGCTTTTTGAATTTCCAGCAAGCAGTTTGTAGTTGGATGCATCCAGGCAGAAAAAGTCACTGTCTATCAGAAGGAACCTCCTTCCCGGACTGGAAATGAAAGGGAGCTGGTGAGTAGACAGCTTGGTATGCTTGTAGTGACCACCTGAGTCCACTCAATGAGTGGAAGTGGGGTAAAACGCAGCAATGAAGAGATGGGCAGAGTTTGGACATGTTCCACTGGCACCCGTTGACTCAGCCAACAAAGGCTAGGGATGAGAGGGAGACAGGAGGGGCTGGCTGGTCAGAAATAAAAGGAGTTGTATGGACTCCTGAGTTTACGGTGAAACCCACAGACCTACCCCAAGGGGGCTAGGGATGAAAGAGTGGGAAGGGGCTGTCTGAAGTGCTGGGAGGTGTGCATGAACTCTCAAGTCTAAAGCTGCTACCCACTGTGACCTAACTGAATGGTTAGAGATAAGCTGACCAGAACACAACCAAATGAAGAGAAAGATATTGACGGTGTGAGCTGGTGTACATTGCTGCAATTTGATGGCTTGCTTTGGACTGGACTTTGCTTATGAATGCAGATCCTCAAAGTTCCAACAGGAACAGAAGATTCTTTGAAACCAAGGAACATGCTTATCTCCTCAGAACACTGGTTTGATTGGGACGGCCAATTTAAAAAGTGGCTATCTAAAACAAGGGGAGATAAAAAAAATCAAGTGACTGGCTTACATGCTTTTTGGGGTATGCTTATACTCAGAATGAGAGGGACAAGGGAGGATCCCCACTGAATAGATTCCTCTTTTCCTGATGGGTCTGCAGAAGGCGGGGGGGAATGCTGATAATTTATATAATTCAGCTGTGAGTGTTGATTGTTAACAGGGTTAACTGTGACTGTAAAAACTAATTGTAGAAGCTATAACTGTGACAGAGTGGAACTAAGGGGTAGGCACTGATGGACTGGAGCACAGTGGTTGAATCCAAAGTCCCTTAAAGGTTTTGCTATGCTGCTACCTCTTGAGGCTCAGAGCAAGGGAATAATCTTGTCTCAGTTAAATTTTATCAGAGACCAGAAAGGATGAAGCTGAGATGACTTCTGGAAAACCTGACTAGATCGGGTGGATGCCTGCAGCAGACCTGAAAGGCTGGTACCTGAGTAACTTCACCCTGAGAACTCTTTTGCCTACTGAAGGACTAATTGTTAATGACAGTTTTCGACTGGTAAAATGATTGACAGGGGGAAGTTATCCTCCAAGTATGAAAGAACCAAGGCTAGAAAAGTGAAGGGATGGTCTGTAGTGCAAGGGATCACTTTTGTGTGGCCTTTCTCACCATGGTCTTGTAACTTCCATGCAACTGATTAGATGAGACTGTGCAAATAGGGTTATTGTGGCCCACAGGGGGATTGGTCAGTTTTGCCATCCTGTCAGGCTTGAAATGAGCCATCCCAGAGGTGGGAAAGAGAGGATCCCACCACCACACCAAGGAAGAACAGCCCGAGCAGAGCGCGTCCTTTAGACCTGCGATCCCTGTGCTGAGCTGCTCCCGGAACCAGAAGACAGAGACAGAGAGAGAGCTGTAACACTGAAGATGGTGAGAAATGGCAGCAGGAGAGACCGGCAGGAGATGGTGCAGCGGGTTCCCAGCCCACAGAGCGAGAAAGCTGAGTGCCTTTGGGCCGAGGCTTACTGGTGAAGTGGGGTGCCTCTGAGCACTTATTAGCAGAGCCAGAAAGGGCTTTGTAACAGGGCAGCGCAGGGCAGAGGCCGAACGACCAGAGAGACATGTGCCTGCAGCACAGCTGGGAAGAGGCTGTCCTGATGGAAGAACTGTATCCTGAGTGTTCCTGAACCTGAACTGTAACCTGTTACTTCCTGAATAAACCCCATAACTGTTAGTATTGTCTGTGAGTTCTGTGTGGCCATTGTAATGAATTATCAAAACCAGCAGAGAAGTAGAGAATTATCAAAACCAGCACCATGAGAGGGATGGTTGGTGTCAGAATTGGTAAAGATGGCGGAGAGAGAAGGCATGTCTCACCTCCGCCTTGTAGGAATCAGCCTTGGACTGTTGATCTGGATTCTCCTTCCCCCTTATGGAGTTAGAGGAGATCAGATACCACCCTGCCATTTTTACCATGTCACAGACAGTGACTGGAGGCTCAGGGGCTCCCACAAGTCACCCAGACTCCTATGTAAAAAGCAACATCGGGACTTGAACTTGGGTCTCTGTGGTCCAGGGTCTATGGGAACATCCATAGATCTCCATCCCCACAATGAATCAGCCTTGACAAGGAGGGTATTATGGATTGACGTATGACCCCCCCCAAAATAAGTGTTGTAAATCCCAACCCTTATACCTGTGGAAAGGAGCCCTGGTGACACAGTAGTTAAATGCTTGAATGCTAATCGAAAGCTTGGAGGTTCGACCCACCAGCCGCTCCTCAGGAGAAAGACCTAGTGATCTGCTTCCATAAAGATTACAGCCTTGGAAACTCTATGTGGCAGCTCTACTCTGTCCCATGGAGTCGCTATGAGTTGGAATTTACAAAGGGTTTTTTGGTTATACCTGTGGATATAATCCCATTTATGAATAGGGCTTTCTTTGCTATGTTAATGTGACATGTCAGTGTAGGGTTTGTCTTAAATCAATCACCTTTGAGATACAAAATGAGTAGATTAGGCACAGAGAAGTGAGCACAGATGGGGAAGACAGATACCACGCCACATGAACATGGCCAAGGAATCCAAGAACAGAAGGTGAAAAGAGACAAGGGCCCTCCCCAGAGCTGACAGACAGCAAGAGCCTGCTCCTGGAGCCATTCAAACTTCTAACCTCCTAAACTGTGAGAAAATAAATTTGTTTGTTAAAGGCACCCACTTGTAGTATTTCTATTATAGTAGCACTAGGAAACTAACACATATGGGAAGCATTTCTAATCATTCTTGCTGTGAAATCCTTTTCAGTCACCCCTGCAAATATTTCCATGGATCTGAACAGAGGGGCGGAGCCATCACCACCCACCTAACAGGTGAGCCACCACTAATCTGGGGACCGGCAAAGCCTGGCCCAACTCCCGTGTCCCCTGAGTTCTTCTGGCACCAGCAGACTCCCTGGGAGATGACACAATGAGACATCAGCCTCTCTTCCCTTCCTGAGTCCTACCAGCATATGGCCCGATGGCACTGGTACTTTCGGGACCAGGAGACATGAGGGAACAAGGATTATGTGGTTGTGACCATGAGAACATGGGCAGCAGCCTCTGACCAGCTACAATGTCTGTCCTGGGAGAGGGTTGGGCGGACAGCCGGCACACACTCTTGCCTTCTGAAAGTGGAGGAATCTTTGAGAACCAGAAGGCCCTCTTGTGCCTCCTTGAAAAACAAATGCTCCCTGCCTTTGTCCATAAGGGTCCCTCTATCCAGAATTGCTCCCCTTGCCCTCCTTGTGAAGGCCCCTGGATGGTGCAAATGGTTGCACTCGGCTACTAATTAAAAGGTTGGCAATTCAAACCCACCCAGTGGTGCCATGAAAGAAAGGTGTAGCAATTTGCTTCCATAAAGCTTGTTGTTATTAGGTGTCCAGTCGATTCTGACTCATAGTGACCCCATGTGACAGGACAGAACTGCCCCATAGGGTTTTCTTGGCTGTAATCTTTACGGAAGCATATCACCACATCTTTCTCCCATGGAGCCACCAGATGGGTTTGAACTGCCAACCTTTCAGTTAGCAGCCCTGGTGGCACGAGAGCCGAGTGCTGAACCACTGCACCACCAGGGCTCCTTATAGGCCACGGTGGAAGGTTTGAACTTCTCCTAAGTGTGCAATATGCCCCATGCAATACAGCACCACGCATTCTTCATGACCTATTGAGCACCTGTTATAGATGTGCACTGTTCTAGACTGGGGGTCCGGGGAAGAGGGAGGGAGGAAGCAGCAACCAGGAACTCACATTCCTGGGGCTGGAGACAGATCCTCAAAAAGAACCTGAATCCTTGAGCAAGATAATGTCAAACGGCACTAAGATATCCAAAGACAACAGAAGAGAGTGAGGGGGTCAGAGAGACTGGGGGCGACTTTAGAAGAGGAAACCCAGGAAGGTGTCTCTGAGCAGGGGCACTGGAGCGAGACTGGAATGAAGTGAGGGAGCCACGAGGACAAGAAGTGAATGACTAAGGCCATGTCCTGAGGATGACTGGGGCTCTGACGAGAGGAAATAGGGTGCTGGCTAGAGAGGAAGCCAGGCCCATTGTGTGCTTCCATCCAAATGCACACCTCGCTACTGCACTGAATATTTAAATATCAACCAATATTTAACTGACTCACTTTTCAGATACAAGTAAATGTCTTACATAGAAAAATGGAGTCACTGCTAAAAGTAGCAAGCCACCTCAGCTTGCAGTAAACGGGTGTTGTTGAATGCCATCAAGTAGATTCCAACTCATAGGGAGCCTATATGACAGCGTAGAACTGCTCCATGGCGCTTCCTAGGCTGTAATCTTTACGGCAGCAGGTCCTCAGGTCTTTCTTCCGTGGAGCCACTGGGTGAGTTCAAACTGCCAACCTTTTGGTTAGCAGCAGAGTGCTTAACTATTGTGCCACCAGGATTCCATCAACAGATAGTAACTGCAAAAATGAATCCAGTGACCTTCTTGGCTCCCAGCCTGTCTGAGGGCCCTCTTCATTCTAGCAGAAGAGCAGCAATTCCAAAAATGCTGCTCCTACTCTGCATTTGCTCCCAGGCTCCCCTTTCTCCTTTAGCCCACCGTTGGATACATGTCTGAGGCTGGGGAGACCCCCCAGGGCCGCAGTCCCCCAGGGTCCTAAGATCATCCATTAGGATGATCCTTATTGTTGTTGTTAGTTGATTCTGACTCATGGCAACTCCATGTGTGCAGAGTAGAACCTGCTCCATAGGGTTGTCAAAGCTATGACCTTTCAGAAGCAGATTGCCAGGACTATCTTCCGAGGCACCTGTTGGTGGGTTCAAACCGCCACCCTTTTGGCTAGTAGTCTAACGCCTAACTGTCTGTACCACCCAGGGACTGGTGTATGATCCCTTAGCCCCTAAAATCATCCCGGGGGAGAGTCATCCATCCCTAGAAACAGCATCCTGAGCAATGCTACCTGGCAGTGCCAAGCAATCGGAGACAAACAACAAACACATGCCCTCTCCAGTCCCACACTGCCATGAGGGGTGCCCTTCCAAGTCAGGGGGAGAAAGAAGTACAATTTCCATTCTAGACCCAGAGAGATGGCGGACAAAGGGAGTGATAAGACTTGTTCAAGGTCACAGCCCTGGGAAGAGACATGGCCAGAAAGGACACTGAAGTTTCCAGACTGTGGCACAAACACTTTCCTGAGGCTCTGTCCACTCAGATGGTGCAGGGACCAAGGGGTTCTGAGAAGCACAATTTCTCTCTTAATTGCATCATTGTGAAGACAAGGCCAGGGAAAAGGTCTCCCTGGACTCCATGTTGTTGCTGTGTGCTGTTAAGTCCATTCCAACTCATCGCGACCCTATAGGACAGCATAGAACTGCCCAATAGGGTTTCCAAGGCTGTAATCTTTATGGAAGCAGACTGCCACATCTTTCTTCCACAGAGCCACTGGTGGGTTCGAACACCAATCTTTCAGTTAGCAGCCAAGTGCTTA
Source organism: Trichechus manatus latirostris (assembly GCF_000243295.1). Classification (NCBI taxonomy): domain Eukaryota; kingdom Metazoa; phylum Chordata; class Mammalia; order Sirenia; family Trichechidae; genus Trichechus; species Trichechus manatus. The sequence goes on from NW_004444112.1 coordinate 4,197,806, forward strand.
CCGACGCACCACCAAGGCTCCTTTGGACCCCATAAATAACAGTAACGACCACAACCAGTACTCACAAAGCATTTTCTGGTTGTACTGAGCCGCATTCAGTGCTTGTCATACCTCGCCTTCCTCACCTCTCACCAGGACCCGAGAGAAGACCCTGCGATCAACCCCATTTCGCAGATGAGGAAACTGAGACCTGAGAGGCTTTGGACTCAGCAGACAGTCCTGCTGCTGAGCAGGGGCAAAAGGGGAAGCTGAAACCAGGTGGTCACTTCATAACCTGTTGCCCTGCTAGGACAGACTCACAGGCTGGGAGGGTGGCCGAACAGAGGGTGCCAAGTACTGCATGGAGGATGCAGAAGCCTTCCCCCCACCACACACACAGTCGACGCTCCACTCTCCATCCAGAGAAGTCTAGTAAGATGTAGGTCAGACAAAGGGTCAACAGCTATTTTAAAGCCTAGATGAGAAGGCTGGGGAGCAGGGAGATTAAGTAAAGGAAGTGAAATCAACTAGAACAGAAATAAGGAGAACATTGGCACAACATGAAAAATGTAACCAATGTCACTGATCAGGATGTTTAGAAGCTGTGGGATGGGACTGGGTTCTGTTGTGTATATTTTCACCAAAAATTAAATTAAATTAAAAAATAAACAAAACAAATGATCAGATTTAAAAAAAGAAAAATCTGGGTCAGAACACTGCCCTCCTGAGCTCCAAACCCACTGCCATCCAGCCAATTCTGACTCACAGCGACCCTATACGACAGAGTAGAACTGTTCCATAAGCTTTCAAAGGCTGCAATCTTTCCAGAAGCAGACTGCCGCATCTTTCTCAGGGGGAGTAGCTGGTGGGTTCGATCCTCTGACCTTTCAGTTAGCAGTCGAGGGCTTAACGGCTGCGTCAGCAGGGCTCACGCCACGGCTCCCACTACTCTCAAAATAGCACCAGCTCTGTCCCCTCGCTCTCTGTTCCCACCAAACAAAACGGAGACCTATTTTTCCATGAACACTTCCACCCAGCGCAGTCACATCTCCAAGCATTTGCACATGCTGGTTCCCGTGCCAGGGGCACCCTCCCACCTCGTTCCACTAACAGAGATGGAAACCCCGCTGTATAAACCATCCTCCAAGGGTCCCAGATTCAAAGGCATAGTGAGGGGAGGTCGCAGGGACTCAGGACAACAAACACCATGCTCTCAACGAGGCGCCGCAACAACATGGCTGAGCGGTGGAAGGAGTCCCTCACCTGCACCGGGTCCATCTGTACCACCGCCGCCGCCATGAAACCCTGTGGGCAGTGGGAGACCAGGGAGGGTCCCAGGGTTAAGCAGAGCCCGTACACTGCTCTGCCCTGGCGCTGGATCACCCCGGGTAGCACCACCGCAGACCCTCGAGCCCGCCTCTGTGCACCGAGACCTCGCTTCTCCTGGTGCCTTCCCGCTTCTGCCGGCTCCGGCTGCACCTAACGTGACTGCATACACCCCTGATCACGAGGACCGCACCAAGCTCAGCCAAAATGCACGCCACGAGGCTGACTCCGGAAGTCTCATCTCGCCTTTCACGTGGCCGGAAAGAGCCGGTGCCGACAGTCCTGGGCTATCATTGGTCTAGAGCTACTGCCTCTCTCACTGCCGAGTCTACTTACCGGCTAATGTAATTCTCACAGCTCCATCAGCCTCTGCGAGGGGCGAACTTCTTAAATTCCCGGGCAAAGGGCAGGGGCACAGAGAGGGCCTCTAGGAAATGTTTCAGGCGGGCAGGGATTCTAGGAGTCTTCTTAAAGCACCTTTCCCACTTCTAGGCAATGTATTCTGTAACTAACCAGAAATGTTTGGAGACTTAGTGTTTCAGATATTCCTAAAGGGAAACATTCCACATGGAAGCACCATACTACAGCGACGCTAGAGACAAGGCAAATAGACTGATGTAAAGGAATAAAACAGACTCACTTATATATGAGAAGGTCCCTGGGTGGAGGAAACAGTTTGTGCTCAACTGCTAACCAAAAGGTTGGTGGATTGAACCTCTCCCCACTCCCCCAGCACTGCTGCAGAAGAAAGGCAATCTGCTTCCATAAAGATGACAGCCAAGAAAATTCCATGGACCTCTGTTCTACTCTGTAACACACGGAATCTCAGTGATTGGGTATTGACTAGAGAGCAATGAGTATATATGAGAGATTGTCTTAGGCTGGGTTCTCTAGAGAAGCAAAGCCAGTAAAGCATATAAATAGAGACATTTTTATCAAGGAAACAGCTCATGCGATTGTAGAAGCTAGAACGTCCCAAGTCCGTGGATCAGGGTAGGGGCCTCTCCCAGTTCACGCAGCCACAGAAGCTGGAGAACCAAAGGTCAGCAGGTCAGAGAGCAGGGCTCCTGCTCACAGGCTGTGAAGGTCGACGAAATCCAAGATCAGCAGACAAGACCGCAAGGTTTCTCCTGATTCACGTAGATACAGGGGCTAGTGCACCGAAGATCAGCAGGTTGAGGAACAGGACTCTTGGCTCGCAGGCTGTGAAGATAGATGAATTGCTAGCTCAAGTCCCAAGAACTGGAGGTGAGACAAGAGGCAGCTGCTGGGTCTGGAACAAGCCAAAAAACTTGGCAAGACGAGCAGGAAGGAAGTAGCTGGCAGAGGGTGGAGAGATGAAGGCTGAGGAGGCGGTGAGCTACCACAGGCTCTGCCCCCGCTGGTACCACTCAGCAGATTCCATCATGGGGGTGATGACATATCAAATTTCAACAGGGAAGTGATCACAACATTATACAACTGCCAAAACACTGAGAATCATGGCCTAGCCAGGTTGACATACAATCTTAACCATCACAATCCACCCCTTGTCAACTTGGCACCTGTACACATCTCCTGAAACCATACATAATCTCTGAATAAAGACAATTACAATGTCATACTTGCACCTAACATGATACAACTAACGCGTACAATCGAAAACACACTAGCCCTGTTTACGTCTTATATTTTATAAGTGAAGGAAACAAAAATATTTGATGTACACATACAAAGCAGAAATACTCATGACAGTTACAGTCCCTGTTTCTGCAATTAGTCACATGACTGTAACTGGTATTTAGAACTACCTTCTTCACCACCAATTCTGTATTCCCTTTGCCCTCAGCAAGGACCTCAGCTGGTCATGGTTCTTTGTCTTGTGTGGAGACCCAAACCTTCATTCCTGAAGGGTCTGGGTTGTTAGTAGTCATGTCGGAATTGGGTTGCTGTAGTTTTCCATTGACTTTAATCACAGGACATAGTAGTACTAGGAGACACCCTAAAGGATCCCCTGCATTCCAGACATGCTCTTCTTTACCTCCATTATGTGATATCAATCCAATTTCCTCTTGGTAATCAGGATCGATCATGCCAGCCAGTATGGTAACTCCTTTCTTTGCCTGTAATCCAGAGGCATAAGGAACCCAAAGTAGCCAGGTGGCATTCTTAGCTTCCAGTTCAACGGAATCAGTGATGTGTCCCCAGGTGGGAGCGTTCCTCCCTTTGGAACTAAGACCTCTAGACCCATAGAGCATAAGGTCACAGGGACAGGAAGCGAAAATTTTGCAAGTGGGTCACTAGAGGTAATAGTGAGTGGTGCCACTCCCATTTCCACCGCTTGATTCCTGGACCTATGAATCCTAGCTATGGGAGAAACAGCACCATATATTGGACACTGGTTTAGAGCATATACAGCCTCCTGGAGAACACTACCCCAACGCTGCAAGGTATTGCCACCTAGATGGCACTGTAATTGTGTCTTTAGAAGGCCATTCCACAATTCTATCAA
>NW_004444112.1:4202524-4204629 GCF_000243295.1 Trichechus manatus latirostris
AAGGGCTGTAGTGCTGCCGCTGTCCACTTTTGAGTGGTGCCTGCATATTGTGCAGAACCATCTATAAACCAGGCATGAGTTTCTCTTCTTCAGTCAACTGATCATAAGGAACTCCCTATGAGGCTATCGGTGTGGACTGGGAGATGGAAGGTAATGTGACAGGAGTGGAGACCATGGACATTTGGGCCACTTCCTCATGCAACTTGTGCCTTCAGGTCCTGCTTGGGCCCAATCTCATATATACCACTTCCATTTAGTGATGGAGAGCTGCTGTGCACTTCCAACTTTTTTACTTTGTGGGTCAGACATCACCCAGTTCGTGATGGACAGCTCAGGCCACATGGTGACTTAGTGTTCCATGGTTAAGCATTCAGTCTCTACTAAGGCTCAGTAACAAGCCAAAAGCTGTTTCTCAAAAGGAGAGTAGTTATCTGCAGAGGATGACAGGGCTTTGCTCCAAAATCCTAAGGGTCTGCACCGTGATTCACCAATAGGGGCCTGCCAAAGACTCCAAACAGCATCTCTATCTGCCACTGACACTTCAAGCACCATTGGATCAGCTGGATTATATAGCCCAAGTGGCGGACCAGCTTACACAGCAGAATGAACCTGTTGTAGACTCTTCTCTTGTTCTGAGCCCCACTCAAAACTAGCAGCTTTTTGAGTGACTTGATAAATAGGTCGGAGTAATGCACCCAAATGGGGAATATGTTGCCTCCAAAATCCAAACAATCCCACTAGGTGCTGTGCCTCCTTTTTAGTTGTGGGAGCAGCCAGATGCAATAACTTATTCTTCACTTTAGAAGGAATATCTTGACATGCCCCATGGCACTGGACCCCTAGAAATTTCACTGAGGTGGAAGGCTCCTGAATTTTTGTGGGATTAATTTCACACCCTCTAGCATGCAAATGTTTTATCAATAAGTCCAGAGTCATTGACACTTCTTCCTTACTAGGTCCAATCAGCATAATGTCATTAATGTAACGGACCAGTGTGACATCCTGTAGAAGGGAAAGGCAATCAAGTTCCCTGCGGACTAAATTATGACAGGGCTGGAGAGTTGATGTAGCTCTGCAGTGGGCAAGTGAAGGTGTATTGCTGGCCTTGCCAGCTGAAGACAAACTGCTTCTGGTGGTCCTTTGAAAGAGGTATGGATAAAAAGGCATTAGCTAGATCAATAGCTGCATACCAAGTACCAGGAGATGTATTAATTTGCTCAACCAATGAAACTACATCTGGAACAGCAGCTGCAATCGGAGAAACCACTTGGTTAAGTTTTCGATAATCTACTGTCATTCTCCAAGATCCCTCTGTCTTTTGTACAGGCCAAATAGGCAAGTTGAATGGGGATGTGGTGGGAATCACCACCCCTGCTTCCTTCAAGTCCTTGATGGTGGCAGTAATCTCTGCAATCCTTCTAGGAATGCAGTATTGTTTTTTATTTACTGTTTTCTTAGGTGGGGGCAGTTCTAATGGCTTCCACTTGGCTTTTCCTACCATAATAGCCAGCCCTTACTCCATTTGTCAGGGACCCAATGTGGGGGTTCTGCGAGTTGCTGAGTATATCTATTCCAATTATGCATTCTGGAACTGGGGAAATCACTACAGGATGGGTTTGGAGACCCACTGGACCTACTGTGAGATGGACATAAGCTAAGACTCCATTAATAACCTGACGTCCATATGCCCACATTCTGACTGGCCACAATGACGTTTTGGGTTTCCCAGAATTAGTGTCAGTTCAGAGCCAGTATCCAGTAATCCCAGAAAAGTCTGATTATTTCTTTTTCCCCAATGAACAGTCACTCTCATAAAAGACCGTAGATCTGTTTGGGGAAGGCTGGGAGAAAGATTAACAGTAAAAATTTTTGGCATTGCATTGGAGTCTTTCCTCAAGGGGACCCAGACTCCCCTTCATTCAAGGGGTTGTGGGTCTTGAAACTCACTCAAGTCTGGGAATTGATTGAGGGACCGTGACCTGGCAATTGGAATAGACTGCTGTTCAGCTGACCTAGAATTCATCCGTTTGTACACATCAAGTAAATATTTAGTAGATTTCCCATCTATTTCACTCCTAGGGACACCATGACTAAGTAGCCAATGC
>NW_004444112.1:4206930-4207997 GCF_000243295.1 Trichechus manatus latirostris
TTCCAAGATCAGCAGACAAGACCACAAGTTTTCTCCTGATTCACGTAGCTGCAGGGGCTAGTGCACCCAAGATCAGCAGGTCAGGGAACAGGACTCTTGCTGGCAGGCTATGAAGATTGATGAATTCCAAGATCGACAGGTAAGCTGCTAGCTCAAGTGCCGAGAACTGGAGGTAAGATGACAAGAGGCAGCCACTGAGTCTGGAACAAGCCAAAAACCTTGGCAAGACGAGCAGGAAGGAAGTAGCTGGCAGAGGGCGGAGAGATGAAGGCTGAGGGGGCGGTGAGCCGCCACAGGCCCTGCCGCCACTGGTACTACTCAGCAGATTTCATCGTGAGGGTGATCACATGTCATATTTCAATAGGGAAGTGATCACAACATTAATCAATTGCCAAAACACTGAGACTCATGGCCTAGCCAAGTTGACATACAATCTTAACCATCACAGATATCAAACATCTTCATTAGTGGGAAAAGAGTAGTCAATGATAGTCATTTAGGTCAAATGATGATCTATATAAAGAAAAACTTAAGTTATATCATTATCTCATAAAATCCACCAAAAAGTTATGAGACTAAAACAACACATTGTTCTGGGTCTATAATGAAAGATTTTTGTGTAAAATGTTTGGAATTAATTTCTATTTCCAATTTTTCACATCCTTAAGGGGTAAGAACCACACAGCCTGAGGTCCACACCCTGTCTTTGGGTCTTGAGGCCACACTTTTTCAAGGTATGAAACCCCACTGCTCCTTGACTGGGAAGTGTGAACCTCCTCAGAGTACGTGATGGTGTAGATGAGAAATGAACGTGGCACTGTCCACTGAGCATCATGCAGTGCCCAGGAACCCATACATCTAATCACTAGGCAATTGTGATTATTCAACAATAAAACATAAATAGTACTATTTTGAGTTTTGTATATTTTATTCTCATGGATACTAAGATGTTAAGACATAAATGCTTATTATTTGGACCATACTACATAATGGAACTGCTGGGATTTCTTAGCAGTGCCACAAAAAAATAACTAGGACATTAAGGATGTTGTGACTTGGGAAAGTTT
>NW_004444112.1:4210030-4212650 GCF_000243295.1 Trichechus manatus latirostris
TTCTTTTTTAAAAAATTAATGTTGAGTGTCGTTTTCTATTATTTATTAAGGAAATACTACACTATATACATTTATAAAATAGAAAGTGAAAAAAGTCTCTGATAATCCTACCCCCTGGAGAAAAAAAGTTTATAGTGTAGTATTGTGCTTCCTGGACTGTGTTTACATGTGTGCTCCGCTGTGTGTCTGTGTGTTCAAATAGATTCCTAAACACTCTGTTTTTTCTATTTCAAGTCAAGTCATACTTTGTAGATGGATCTGAAGTGTGCTTCCTTCACTTAATCTCAGACAACCTAATGCTTCTTCCTCATCTTACACCTGATACCACCTTATCTCGACACCTGGTAAAACCCAATGATGCCTCCTTCTTTTAGAAGCTGCATTCAGTTCCTTGTGTGCATGCACCATGGCTGGCTGGCAGTGCCCAGCTTGGGGCTGCCTATGGCCCTCCATCTTTGCAGGGCCCCTCCTCTAAGACCAAGTCTCTGGGGCTCTTCGCCTGCTTGTTCTGCCTCCCAGCAATTTTCCCGACCCTATAACCAGGGTCATGAAGTGTTGGGGTGGAGTCCAGGGTGCCAGGGGTACACCACCACCTCAGGATCTTGATCCATTTGGGTTGCACAAGTTGAGGAGGGTTTAGCTGTGTGGCCTGCCATGGAGTCCAGCACGAGGGCCACATTGTCTTGACAGAATCCTGCCCTCTCGGCTGGTCTCTGATGTTGTCCCGACAGGCGTGCAGGAGAGGGGCTGCCTCTCATCTCTGCTCCACGTTGGGGTCCTGGGTTCACAAAGTATGCTCGACCCACACGTGGGGACCCACTCTGCCAGCGGGACAGACTAGGACATTGAAAATGACCAAGGGAGGTCTCCCTGAGAGCAGACTGGGACCCACATGGGGCCCAAGAACAGGAAGTGTCTTTGGAAAAAATGTTCTGAGTTCCCACCCAGAGTGCTAGAGCCAATCCTGCCAATCTCCAACGTCCCAGGGCCAAGAACCAGGTTGAGAAACAACTGGGTTGGGGTCAGAGCCCCTAGCTGGTTGGCCCGTGTTCCAGTGGGCTTGTCTAGCACTTCCTAGCGACTTCTGAGAGATTCAGCCCTCTGTGATGGAAAGTCGGGACTTGGCCTCAGAAGACTGAGAGAGGAAAGCCAGGATGCAGCCACCTAAGCAAGTGGTGGGGACGTGGCCTCAGAGAGGAAAGCAGGGACTCTGTCCTGGAGGCCCAGGTATATGCCTAAGTGACTCATTGGTCAGATTTTTCTTTTGACAACGGCAACCTTAAGCAACCACTAAAGGAAATAACTCAAAAAATACAGTGAAATAAAACTCTACATTAGAAAATATTCACTTAATGCAAAAAAAAGAGGAATAAAGGAACAAAATGACATGAGATGTATAGAAAACAAAAAGTAAGACAGCAATCGTAAATCTTACTAACACTATATATATACTAATAATAACACTAAATGTAAATGGGTTTAAGAATTTAAAAAAAAAAAAAAAAGAAAACCCTAATGCTGCCTCTTTCTTTTAGAGGAATGGACTTGTCGGCAATTCCACCACCACCAATTGGTTGATTCTGCCACCACAAATTGCCAACAAGTCAATAACAGTTAGCAAATGATGCACACTGTGGAGATCAACCAGCTGGAGAGTTGAGATGGCCATTACATACTCTGATAAAGTCCTTGGGCAGGTGATAACATTCAGTACAGCTCCAGAAGTCTTCCATCACACCTAACATTCATTGTAAATCTTCTTAGTGTGCATATTTGGGTTAAGTTCAATTGATGGCTCCCTAGTAAAAACTACTCTCAGAGCTTTTCTCTGTTCTAAATCAGGTTACATTGAACAAGACAGTGAATTCCCTACACTCCTAGGGGCTTTCTCAAGTCTGAACTTTCTGGTACCAAACAGGTGATGCTTTGGCCAAAGCCTTTCCTCACATTCACAGTGATCTTAAGGCCTGTTTCAGTTGCTGAATCAGAGAAGACCTTTAGTTCAAGGCTCTTCTACATTTGCTACATTCATTAGACCATTCTCTGTGGAAAACTTGTTGGTGCTGAATCAGATGGGGCCATTTGATAAACCATTTCCACACATTAGCTGCATTCATAAGGCCTTTCTCCAGTGTGAACTCTCTAGTGTTGATGAGGCTGGAGGTGTGGCTAAAGAATTTCCCGCATTTGCTGCATTAAGCCCTTTCTCCAGTGTGAATCCTCTGGTGCCCAATAAGCATGGAGTTGTGCCTAAAGGGTTTCCCACGTTTGCTACACTCAAAAGACTTTTCTCCACTGTGAACTCTCTGGTGTTGCACGAGGTTGAATTGCTGACTAAAGGATTTCCCACAGTCGCTGCACCCACAGGCATTTCTCCAGTGTGAATTCGCCGATGTCTAGCAAGGCTCGAGTTGTGGCGAAAAAATTTGCCACATTCGCTGCACTCATAAGGCTTTGCTCCAGTGTGAACTCTCCAATGTTTAACAAGGCTGGAATTTTCACTAAAGAATCTTCCACATTCATTGCACTTAAAAGGCTTTTCTCCAGTGTGAATTTTTCGGTGTTGAATGAGGGTAGAGTTTTGACTAAAGGATTTCCCACATTCGCTACACTCATAAGG
>NW_004444112.1:4212981-4219347 GCF_000243295.1 Trichechus manatus latirostris
GCAGTCATAAGGCTTTTCTCCAGTGTGAACTCGCTGATGTTTCATGAGGCTGGAGTTGTGGCTAAAGAACTTCCCACATTCACTGCACTCATAAGGCCTTACTCCAGTGTGAACTCGCTGATGTTTCATGAGGCTGGAGGTATTACTAAAGAACTTCCCGCATTCACTGCACTCATAAGGCCTTACTCCAGTGTGGATTCTCTGGTGCTGAACAAGTGTGGAATTATGCCTGAAGGGTTTTCCACATTCACTGCATGTAAACGGCTTTTCTGCAGTGTGAACTCTCTGGTGTTGAATGAGGTTGAAGCTCTGGCTAAAGGATTTCCCACAGTCACTGCACTCATAAGGCATTTCTCCAGTGTGAATTCGCCGATGGTTAGCGAGACTTGACTTGTGGCGAAAAAATTTGCCACATTCGCTGCACTCATAAGGCTTTGCTCCAGTGTGAACTCTCCAATGTTTAATGAGGCTGGAATTTTCACTAAAGAATCTTCCACATTCATTGCACTTAAAAGGCTTTTCTCCACTGTGAAGTTTTTGGTGTTGAATGAGGCTTGACTTGTGAATAAAGGCTTTCCCACATTCCCTGCAATCATAAGGCTTTTCTCCAGTATGAACTCGCTGATGTTTCATGAGGCTGGAGTTGTGGCTAAAGAACTTCCCACATTCACTGCACTTATAAGGCCTTACTCCAGTGTGGATTCTCTGGTGCTGAACAAGTGTGGAATTATGCCTGAAGGGTTTTCCACATTCACTGCACTTAAACGGCTTTTCTCCAGTGTGAACTCTCCTGTGTTGAAGGAGGTCGGCATTGCGGCTAAAGGATTTTCCACATTCACTACAGTCATAAGGCCTTTCTCCAGTGTGAATTATCTGGTGTATATGAAGGTTAGATTTATTGCTAAATGACTTTCCACATTCGCTGCACTCATAAGGCTTTTCTCCAGTGTGGATTCTCTGATGCTGAACAAGTAAATATTTCTGACTGAATGCTTTTCCACATTCGTGGCATTTGTGATGCTTTTTTCCAGTGTGGAAGGCCTCCCCACACTCAGAGCTCACAGTTTCATGCCCACTGTGAGTCCCCTGATGCTTGGGAAGATTTGAGCTGATCAGGATGTCTTTCCTACCCTCCCTGTACTGGATGGGCTTCTCTGACAAGTGAACTCTGCAGCTCTTCAAAACTGAGACCCGGCTCTCTTCTCTTCTGAAGGGTTTCTCTCCAGCATGCAGCTTCTGGTGCTGGTGAAGGTTTGCATGGAACCAGAACCCTTTCCCACATGTTCCACATGTGTACGGTTTCTTTGTAGGATGTGTTCCCTGATGCACAGCCACTTGCTCAATCTCCTTGACAACGGGACTACATACTGCACCAGGGTGGGTCTTCTGAGTAGATGGGCCTGCCTTGGGAGTCCTGACCTGTGATGTTCCTTCTACAGAAACACTTTGCTCAGAAAGTACCTCCTTAGCCTCCACTCCACGCCAACAACCTGAAAGCAGAGAAATGCTGGTGAAGCGCAAGTTGATGCTGGTGACAGAGGGAAGCCATGTCAAAGACATACGTCTGACACACCCAGTAATGAGTCCATGACATTGGTGACAGAATGAGGGGGCCAAGGTCAGGGTGAGGAAGGGCCAGCTGTGCAGTGAGGCCTGGTCAATCTCACAGAATGAGAGAGGGCTCCCAAACAGCAAGGACACAAGGATGGGGGCAAACATGAAGGAGAAGTACAGCCTTCAACATACTTTTCTCCAAGAGGCTTTATGCTTGGACTTGCCCATAAATGACACATGAGAGTTGTACAGAAGGGTGCGTCTGTGCCCAGGAAAATCACTCCAGCTGGATAGGTGGTGTTCCAGGACTACTTAAGGATATGTGCACATTTCATGACACATTAAGTGAAGGTCAGTGCTGAGGAACACTACAGAGGGAGCAGTGCAGAGGAATGGGTGAGACATGGAAGACAGAAAGGTGGAGGGTAGGCCTGGGTCAGAACTCGGAATAGAAATGATATGTGGGTGACTAGGGAAGGAAAGATGGAAATTAGCTGCGGACACTTGCCTTGGCACTGAAATATCAGGCACACTGGAAAGATTCCTGGTATGAATTGAGCCCCTCCCTGAGTTCATGCCCTCCCCCATCTCTCACTTATTGGGGCCAGGACCCCTCCAAACACCTCTTGGCGTGTCTGGGGCCATGGCCTCTTGGTCAGGCACCCAGGGCTCGCTCCACTGCTCCAGTTGGGTGATTTCATGGGTCCTGGAAGATACCAGTCCTAAGGGAAAGACAGAACAAGTGAGTGGGCAGCACTGGGACAGAGTGACCCACTCCATGACAGACCACAGGACTGAAAACTAAATATTACGAGAAGAATTTCAGAGGAGGGTTTTAAAGGAATGACTCAGGTAAGTAGTGACCATGTCGGTGCCTCAACTGCTGGCATGGGCAGACCTCACTGTGTGTTAGTTCGAGGAAGGAGGCAGAACCTGGGACATGGAATTGCCATGGAGCCACACATTGCCACCAGACAGGGTGAGATCCACGAGGTCGGTTATCAAGATTCATGACCCCCAAACTCTTTCCTGCAATGCTTTGGAGCAGCAGGTGTTGGGGCAGCTCAGGGAGTGAACGGTGTAGTGAACACAGCCCCGTCACCCACAGTGCCTCCTCCAGGAAACTGGAAAGGAAGGTGTACCCATGGCCTAGCTTTGGGAAGGACAGAATGGCCCCGAGGGAAAATGGGAAGGGCAAAGCCCAGTCCAAGACACAGGGGTGGGGTGTGAGGGACTTACCCAGTGAGGCCATGAGTCCAAAGGTCTCCAGCATCACATCACGGTACAGGAGTCTCTGGGCCACATCAAGGAGCTCCCACTCCTCCCGAGAGAAGCACACGGCCACGTCCTCAAAGGTCACACAGCCCTGCCAGGATGGGGCTAGCTGAGCTGATGTTGAGTTGATATTCAGCCTCCTTCCTCAGGTATCCCCCAATTATCCACCCCTGCTAGTCTTCCTGCCTAGCTCACCCCCTTGGGGAGAGCTCACCAGTGTCCATTCTCTCCGCAGTTCCCACTGACCACTGACTCAGCCCACCGCAACAGGCAGGTGGTCAGAGAGATGACATCTAAACTGAAGATCTCATCCTTCCCCTGCCAGACAATTCACCTGGGATCCTATCATAGCCCACTAGACCAGTGAGAGGAGAGGCCTCGAGGGGCAGTTCTACTCTGTCACGTGGGAGCACATCATTGTTTGCACCACATCTTCCTACATCGCCTACCCCACACTACTACCTCCACCCCAGTACCACACCACACACACCTCCCTGGCCTCCCCACATGCTCCTCTGCACATGGCATCCAGAGTGTGCTTGGCAAATGAAGTCAGACACCCAACTTGTCCCAGAATGCCAACGGCCCCCATTGTCGGAGGCAGCCTCCAGCCCTGCTCCAAAGGCCCCCCTGCCTGGCCCTTTTCCTGATTCATCCTCAGCCACCCTGAACCATGAGCACGTTTCAGATGCCCTCAGCCCTCTCCCTTTCCTAGGCTGCAGAGCTCTCCCCTTGCCAGTCTCAGCCTTTCTCTCACCACTTAACTCTCATTGGGATTCCAGACCCACTTGTCTCTTGTTATGGATTGAATTGTGTCCTCAAAAAACATGTGTTGTAAATACTAACCCCTGTGCCTGGTGGCACAGTGGTTACATGCTCAGCTGCTAACAGAAAGGTTAGTGGTTCAAACCTACCAGCTGCTCTGCTGGAGAAAGATGCAGCAGTCTACTTCTGTTAAGATTTACAGCTTTGGAAACCCTATGAGGCAGTTCTACTCTGTCCTATAGGGTCGCTACGAGTCAGAATCGACTTTACTGCAAGGGATATGTCCGTGGTTATAATTCCATTTGGGAATAGGTTTTCTGTTATGTTAATGAGACAGTATTAGTATAAGGTGTGTCTTAAATCAATCTCTTTTGAGATATAAAAGAGCAAATTAAGCAAGCAAGGACAAATGGAGATGATACCCTCCACATGATCACCAAGAAACCTAGGAACAAAAGCTGAAAAGAGACAAGCACCTTCTCCCAGAGCTGACAGAAAAAGCCTTCTCCTAGAGCTGGCATCCTGAATTTGGACATTTAGCCTCCGACAGTGTGCAAAAATAAATTTCTGCTTGTTAAAGCCACCGATTTGTACTTCTGTTATAGCAGCACTAGCTAAGACATCTCCCAAACCAGGCCTAGTGATTCTCCCAGGTGACCCCACTGGACTTTTAGCGAATCTGCCTGACACTCCCCAAGCCCCACCAAGGCTCAGAATAAAAGCCTGACAGGCTCGTGGTGGCATGAATATGCAGTGGGGCTGGCCTCACTTTCACCTTCCCTTACTGCTTGGCCTCTGTAGCCACCTCATGTCCACTCCCCCTTGGGAGCCCTGACCATGCGCGAGACCCTCCTCTCTCATACCCCTCCCCCATGACCACGGCTCTCCCTCATCTTTGTGAAGCACACCTCCTCCCCAGATGTGCAAGCAAAAGGCCCAGTCCTCAACCCCTGTGCTCCCCTCCCTCATTCCCTAGCAGCATTGCCACCATGACCTAAATATCCCCTTCCTAAGTCTAATCCCCAGTTCCATCCTGGTCCATGCACCAGCTGCCCTGTGGGTGTCTCCCATCTGAACCCTTCACCTGAACTCCAGACTGGTATATCCAGATGCCCACTCAACAAACCACTCGGGCATCTCTGGAACATCACCAACTTCCCATCCCACCAGATGGCACTTCCTTGCTTCCAGCAACCAATGCCAACCACCTCGGGGTCCTCCCTTACTCTTCCATTTCTCCCTCCCACCCTCCACATCAGAAAGTCAGCTCTGGACCTACTTTAAAAACAGATATAGATGACTCTGATCAGGAAAACCATAGATGAATCCAGATGAAAGGGAGAAAAATATGGAACAGAACTCCAAATTCTTAAATAATTCAGACTTACTGGACCTATTGAGGCAGGAGTCCCCGAGACGATGGCCCTGAGTTGGTCTTCAAACTTTGAATTAAGACTATTCCTAGAAGTCACCTTGAAAATAAATAACATTTTAGCTCAAAAAGTAAAGACTGTCACCCTTGAATATTGCATTCTTTTAATAAAATTATCTATAGAAGACTATGGGGTCAATCAACAGCTATTTTAAAGCATAGATGAGAAGGTTGGGAGGCAGGAAGATTAAGAAAATGGAAATGACAACTAGAACAGAAATAATGAGAATGTTTACATAATGTGAACAATGTAACCAATGTCATTATGTTCAGAAAGTATGGAATAGGAGCAGGTTTTGCTGTGTACGTTCTCACCAAAAATAAACTTAAATAAAAAATTAGATTTAGATGAGAATTTTAGGGGGTAGTGAGTCTAAGTCAATGGTGGCGAAACAGTATGGGTAAAGACAGCAAGAATGGTGACACAGCATGAAGAATGTAACGAATGTTATTGAATTGTACATGTAGAAACTGATGAATGGGTGTATGTTCTGCTGTGTATATTTTCACCAAAATTAAACAAACAAACAAAAAAAGACCAGATGCAGAATCCAACCACTGCTTCACAGCCACTGCTCTGGTCCAGTCACCATCAACATTCAACCAGACTATTATAGTAGCCTCCCTCCTTCTACCCTCAACCCCACAGACCATTCTCTACTCTGCAGCTGAGGAAGCTGTTAAGACTGGGTCAGATTACCTCCTTACTGTGCTCTAAACCTTCCATGGCTCCCGCCACCCTCAGAACAGAGGCCCAGCTCCTCAGGCTGCCATTCCAGACCTGCCTCCTGCCTCATGTTTACATTGGATGTAATGGACAGCTGAGGTTGTGTGAGCACTCTCAGTTCAGCCTTACCTCCCAAGCATTTCCTAATGCTGATCACTGTGCCTGTAATATCTTCTACCCTTCATTCCATTCATTGCCAGAAATGGAACTATCTATGTATAAGCCCTTGACAACTTCAATCTCCAACTTCAACTGAAGTTGTCAAAGATTTCATTTCACTTGGATCCACAAGCAACGAACATGGAAGCAGAAGTCAAGAAATCAAATGATGTATTGCATTGGGCAAATCTGTTGCAAAAGACTTCTTTAAAGTGTAAAAAAGCAAAGATGTCACTTTGAGGACTAAAGTGCACCCGATCCAAACCATGGTATTTTCAATTGCTTTATCTGCATGTGAAAGCTGGACAGTAAAAAAGGTAGACCGAAGAACTGACACATTTGAATTATGGCGTTGGTGAAGAATATTAAACATTCCATAACTACCAGAATTAAAAACAAATCTGTCTTGGAGGAAGTACATCCAGAATGCTCCTTAGAAGTGAGGATGATGAGA
>NW_004444112.1:4220995-4231490 GCF_000243295.1 Trichechus manatus latirostris
TGGCAGTCTGCTTCCATTAAAGATTACAGCCTTGGAAACTTTATGGGGCAGTTCTACTCTGTCCTACAGGGTTGCTATAAGTCGGAATCAACTCGATGGCAATGGGCTTGGTTTTTGGGACCTGAGAAGACTGGGCAGACACTACTCCTTTTGGTAACTTGGCTGTCTGCTACCTACTCCCCTGCAGGCCAGCCTGCTGGGTACCCTTCCATTGAGCCAGCTGGTCACACCTCCTGCCTGGAGGGCTGGGGGAGCTTAGGCATCATGTGCCTGGCTGACCTCTCCTTTTCTCCACAGAAGTGGCCACTCCTGCCTGCTGAGCCTGGAATAGCCAATCCATACCACCCCACACATCTGTCTCCATCCCAGTCCTAGTTTCTTACACCCAGTAGGCCTCTACTCCTGCAGATACCAGGCAGAACCAAATTCCTCTGACAGCAGCCTTACCCTCCAGGTCCATCCACCTCTCCCCTCCCTCACGTCAGGATCTATCTGAAATACAAACCTGAAGATGCTTCCTCCTGAATATAAGCCCCAGGCGTTGCCTGGTCGAGGCCACCACCCACCACCCCTTGGATATTTCCAGCCCAGACCCCCCCACCCCAAATTCTAGACATGAGTGACAAGCGACCCATGTGACACTTTCACTCTCTGAATCGCTAAGTCCAAACCCTAACTTCTAACACTTCCCCTGAAACCTGCTTCCTGCACCCTGCATCGACTTTCCCATCTGCATCCTTCCATATATTCAGCAAAACGAAACAAAGCAAAACAAATCGGGGTAGTCTTTCATTCCCTACTTTCTCTCACAGCCACACCTGATGGAGCAGAAAATTCTGTCTGCTCAGTTTATAAAATCTGTTGGAGATTTGACCCCTCCTCCCCCCTCTATAGGAGCGCTGGTGGCTCATCGGTTAAGCACTGGGCTGAAAATCAAAAGGTTGATGGTTCAAACCCAACCAGAGGCTCCACGGGAGAAAGACCTGGTGATCTGCTCCCATAAAGATTGTTGTTGTTAGGCTCTGACTCATAGCCACCTTACGTACAACAGAAGCAAATGCAGCCCAGTCCTATGCCATCCTCACAATTGTTGCTATGTTTGAGCCCACTGTTGCAGCCACTGTGTCAATCCATCTAGTTAAGGGTCTTCATCTTTTTCGATGACCCTCTGCTTTACCAAACATGATGTCCTTCTCCAGAGACTGGTTCCTCCTATAATCCTTAAAGATTACAGCCTAGAAAACCCTATGGGGGCAATTCTACAACGTCACATGGGGTCACTATGAGTCAGAATGGACTCGACAGCACAAGAACAACAACATGGGTTCTTGTCTTCATGACGGTGCGATTGCCAGGTCTTTTTCCCACAGAACTGCTGGGTGGGTTCCAATAGCCAACTCTTCGGTCAGCAGCTGAGCACTTAACCATTGAGCCACCAGGACTCTTTCTGTTAGCATGACAGCCAAGAAAACCCTATAGGGCAGTTCTACTCTGTCACATGAGTGGCTATGAGTCTGAATCGACTTAAAGGCAACCCAACAACAACCTTCCCCCTCTATTGCCACTACTATGGTCCAGTCCCCAGGACTCTTAATTAGTCTGTAGTCTTAGCCTTGGCACAGGTCTCCCTCCCTCCACCCTTATCATCTCCGACCCCTCTCCATCCCTTTTGCCCCCCACCCCCCAACAGCCTTTAAGAAACCTTGGGAAACACGGATCAAGTCCCTCCTATTTTCACAACCCTCCAAGGTCATCAGCGCCCTCAAAAGGAAAGTCCCGCTGCTCAGGCTGCCATTCTAGGAGGAATTCATCCTCTCACAATCTGTTCCTTGCAGACAGGAGACGGACTTCAGGTTTGGGATCGCCAAGCCTTTGCACGTGCTGGTCTTCCTAAAACATTCTAACACGCCGCATACCGCAGGCGGTCGGGAAGGGGGACCACCACCCACGAGCACTCCACTGTGCTGAGCACAAGGGGCTGAACAGAAGGGAGATGAGTCGGGGTTTCTCTTTCCGGGCTTTAGATTCGGAGGTGAGGGCAGGTGAGGGCCGGGGGAGCAGAGAACCCACCAGCGCCCACACCACCAACGCGGCCGCCGCCATAGGAGCCTGTCGACCGAGTAGGGCCGGAAGCGGAGGGTGACCAGGGCGAGACCCTCAGTCCCTCCGGCCTACGCCGCCGCTGACCCTCAGACCCGCCCCTATTGTAATGGGGACAACGCCTCCTTTCGCGCCTCCCGCTCCCATTACCTCAGGCCTGACCCAGAGCGATGGAGCTTCAGACGGCGCTCGCAAACTCGACAGAAGTCCAAATGTCGCCCCGATGACGACACTGGAAGTCCCAACCTGGCCGTTGTCGCACGCATGAAAAATCTTCATTGGTTGAGCCCGCTGCCGAGTAGCCATCGCCTTCTGGGTAATGTAGTTCTCATATGAGCGACTAATTTTGCAGAAGTGGATCCGAAAAACCCTTGCTGTGGAGTCCATTCCGACTCATGAGTTGCTCCATAAAGTTTTCTTGGCTTTAATCGTAATAGAAGGAGCCCTAGTGGCTTAATGGTTAAGTGCTAGGCTGCTAACCGAAAGTTCTGCGGTTTGAGCCCACTCAGAGGCTCTGCTCGATAAAAGACCAGGCAGTCTGCTTCTGTAAAGATTGCAGCCTAGGAAACCCCATCGGGCAGTTCAACTCTGTCATATAGGGTCTCTGTGAGTCGGAATCGACTTGACGGTATACAACAACAATAAATATTTGGGTGATTCTACTCTGTAACTCATGAGATCGCCATGAGTCAGAATCTTCTACACTGCAAGAAGTTTGCTTTTTTATTTTGGTTACAGACTACAGTACAGGACACTCCCAGGAAATATGGTCGCTACCCCTTTAAGAGGAAGCGAAGCCGCGCCTTGTTCTCAGAGAAAAAACATGCCGTTTCCCAACGCCTCCGCTAAACGCTTAGCGGTAGCTTTGGACCGGAGGGGCGCCCCACCTCACGGCCTACGGCACTGTGGGAACTACAGTACCCCGAACACTCTGCGCCGTGCTACCTGGTTGCGTTGGGCCACTGAAAGCTCTGGAAAGGCACATTTCCTTTCGTTCGGTAGACGTTAGGACTGGACCTCCGCTGCCCTCCTTGAATTGACGTTTTATTTAATTTTGGCTTAATCCAGTGTGTCAGACGCTCCAGATCGCTGTGTCCGACCCAAGGTGACAAGAGAGGGAAGACGCGAGAGGAGACGTTGTCCCCACTGCACAGAGGCGAGTCTGAGGCTCGGCGATCCCCGCCCTTGTCGCCCGTCCCCCTCACTCTCACCCCCACCCTCGATCCTAGGCCCGGATGGCGGCGGCAGCAGTAAGGGGCCCGGCGCAGGTGGGTACTGCGTCCCTCGGGTGCTTGCCCGCCCCTGCCCACACCTCGGAATCCAAAAGCTCGATTGAAGGGCTCTTGCTCATGTCACTGAAGCCCAGGCCCCTGTATCTAGGACAGTGTGACACTCGTGGGTGGGGTCCCCATTTCTGACAGCCGGTGGGACGAGGTGGGGAAGAACGTTACAGTCTGAGGGACCAGCGCGTGCAAAGGCTTGGAGGTGCGACACAACGGAAGAATTCGAGAGACCTGGGGTCCTTCTGGGGTCTGCAGGGAGCAGAGAGGGTGGCCTGGAATGGCAGCCTGCGCAGCTGGCCCTTCGTCCTGAGGGCGTTGGGACCATGGACAGTTGTGAACAGAGGAGG
Organism: Trichechus manatus latirostris; assembly: GCF_000243295.1. Taxonomy (NCBI): domain Eukaryota; kingdom Metazoa; phylum Chordata; class Mammalia; order Sirenia; family Trichechidae; genus Trichechus; species Trichechus manatus. The sequence goes on from NW_004444112.1 coordinate 4,224,726, forward strand.
GACACGACTGGAGTTAGGGTTTTAAAAGTATCCCAGAGGCTGCTCTGGGCAGAATAGACTTTAGGGGAGGGCAGTGAAGAGGAGACAGTGAGGAACAGGAAGATGGATACCTAGCCCGGGGTAACAGCTGGTAAGAGGTGGCCCGGAAGACAGAGGCACAGAGGGTAGAGAGTCAGCCCAAAGTAGGTCATTTAGCTCCAGGGCAAAGCTGGAGTAGGGGATAGTGCTGAGCCTGTAGGGTTCCTCTGCAGTTGCTTACCTCTCACATCCTCCTTCTTCCCACAGGTCCGCATGAACTCAGAAGTAACTATGGATCCTAAACAGGTGAGGGGAGGATATCTGGACTCTGGGTCCCCAATCAGATGTTTTCCAGGACTGTGGTGTTCTGGAACGCTTTCCTGCTACTCATCCAGCTCTTATGTCTGGGGATGCTAGAGAAACTCTAAGCCCAAGGTCCTGAGTCCAGGCCAAGGGTTATAATGGAGGGGTTCCCACTTCTGCCAAACAATGGAATAAGATGTGGAAGGCTGTTCTAGGCACTGCAGCCAGCACGTGCAAATACTTGGAAGTGAGACTGAGAGGGCAATGTTTAAGAAACTGCAGGTCTCTATTTTGTCTGTAGGAAAGAAGAACAGGGGGCAGGCCTGAAATCACAGGCTGAGGAGCTGGGCCTCTATCCCGAGGGTGATGGGAGCCATGGGAGCTGTCGAGAAGAGGGTGGAGGTGATCTGACCGAGATCTTCACAGGCTCCCTTAACACGCTGTGTAGGGTGTGATGGGGGAGTGAAAGTGGAGGCCAGGAGACCAGGGAGGAGACCACTATGATATTCCAGGTGCATGGTGATAACAGAAAGCCCTGGTGGTGTAGTGGTGAAGCGTTCGGCTGTTAACTGAAAGGTCAGTGGTTCAAACCCACCAGCCACTCTGCGGAAGACAGATATGGCAGTCTGATCCCATAAAGATCACAGCCTTGGAAACCCTATGGGGCAGTTCTATTCTGTCCTATAGGGTTGCTTTGAGTCAGAATCAACTCAATGGTAACAGGTTCAGTTTGGTTTTGGTGATAATGGATGAACCAAAGCAGTGGGTGTGTAGGTAGGAGGAGCAATTGGATTCTGGATATGTTTTTTTTAAGGTAGGGCTGACTAGATTTTCTGATGAGAGAGAGAAAAGGGGAGGAGTCAGGGACAACCCCAAAGTTTTTGGCCTCATCAGCTGGAAGGGTAGACACTCTGTCAACTGAGAAGAGCAGTCAGTTGCAGCTTTGCATGTGGACGTGAGTTGATTTCTGGCCATGTGAAGAGTCTGGAATGTTCCAGAGAGTGCTGAGCAGAGGTGCCTGGGCTGATGGGCACGCAAGACTGGCATTCTGCAGAGGGGCTGAGGATGGAGACATTTAAAAGGTAGCAGATGTTAATTAGTAAAGAATGTCCACCTCAAGCATTGTGCTCTTCTAAGAACTATCTATGGAAGGTCATGGTGGTGTAGTGGTTAAGAGCTATGGCTGCTAACCAAAAGGTTGGCAGTTCAAATCCACCAGCTGCTCCTTGGAAACCCTATGGGGCAGTTCTACTCTGTCCTTATAGGGTTGCTATGAGTTGGAATCGATTTCTAGGTAGTGGGTTTGGTTTTCGGTTTTGGTATGTGACATCAAACTGACAATAGCAACTGGAAAGATTAGATAGTAACCTTAGGGGGCAGTGAGTTCATGTTAACGGGGGAGGAAAAATTGGGAAAAGGAGGGTGAGAATGGCTGCACAACTGGAAGAATGTAATCAATGTCACTGAATTGTACCTGTTGAAATTGTTGAATTGGTATATGTTTTGCTGTGTATATTCTCAACAACAACAACAAAAATTATAAATAAAATAAAAGGTAGCAGATGGTGTGTAGACTGGAGTTGAGGACCGGGAATCTGCACGTCATGGGGTCAGTACTATTAATGACCCAGGAAGGAGGCCACCAACCAAGTGGTGGTCCAGAGGTGTGAGGCAGGTGCCATCCAGAGAGTGGTGTGCACATTGAAAGGAGTGTGAACTGATAGCCCCAGGGCTCCAGGACTGAGGGCTTCAGGGAGAAAGGGGAGCCCAACTTTGGTTTTTTGGGAGGCACAGTCTTGGGGACTCTCAGGATATTAGCTGGCAGGAGACAGGTGGGAGCTTGCATGCCAGGCCAAGAGCTTAAATGGTGTCTGTCTGCCCACCTTCCTGTCCTTGCTGTGGGCTGACACAGTGATCAGTGGGACCATGAGGAGAGAGCGGGCACCAATGGCACCCAGGCCTGGATGCTTCTCAGAGTGAGGAGTTAAATAGGAGAGTGAGCAGGAGCTAGATGCAGGGGGCCTGGTCGTGGGTCCTTGGGAGACATGCTGCTCATGCATTTGGCTCTTTGCACTGTGGCAGGGGCAGGTGACCTTTAAGGACCTGTTCGTGTACTTCTCCCAGGATGAGTGGGGACTCCTTGATGAGGCTCAGAGACTCCTGTACCGTGATGTGATGCTCGACAACCTTGCTCTCATGGCCTCGTTGGGTAAGGCCCTCACACTCACCTCAGTGTCATGGACCAGGCTCTGTCCTTCCCCAGCCCCAAGGCCAGCTCTGGCCTTCCTACATCAGGACCATGAGCACTGCTTCCTTCCCCAACTCCCTGGAGGAGACATTGTGGATACGAGGGCTGAGCTGTGAGTACAGCCATCGCCTGTTCCTGTACAGCACCAAAGAGTTGCAGGGACAGAGTCAGGTGTCTTGCAGGAAGCCCAGTGGGTCACACCCTGCTTGCCTTCTCCCTGACTGGCTGCCTCTGTCCAGAGCCATGGCACTTCTGTGCCCCAGGTTCTGTCCCCAGCTAGCTGACATTTCCTATGTCAGGTACCTGCCAGGAACTCCAGGTACCAATATGGCCACTACTTTCTGGGACCACTGGACTACTCCTGCAAGACCCTCATCTGAGGCTGTAATGGTTGTTTTCTTCTCTGTGGGTGGGTCACCCAGACCATTGCTGGCCACTCACCTGTCCCGTCTCTTTCTTAGGACATTCACCTTCCATGTCGCAGGTGGTTGCCCCGCTGGAGCTGGGCAGGGAGCCCTGGGTCCCTGGCTGGGCAGACAGGACTCCAGCTGTGACACGAGAGGCTCAGCATGGGTTCAGCCCTGGTGAGTGGGGCTGGGGGAAGGTGTGAAGTACTTGAATTGAAAAGAATTTTCAGGTTGTACAGACCACATCGAGTGGAGCAAGGACAGTTTCTCCCATTCAAGTACATAAAGCCAAGAGAGGCTTCCAAATTATCAAAGTAGAACCAAACCAAACCTATTGCCGTAGAGTCGATTCCGACTCACAGCGACCCTATAGGACAGAATAGAACTGCTCTGCAAATCTTTACAGAAGCACACTGCCACATCTTTTTCCTGCGGAGTGGCTGGTGGGTTCAAACTGCCAACCTTTTGGTTAACAACTGAGCGCTTTAACCACTGCACCACCAGGGTAGGGCTGGACTCAAATCAGACCAGTAAACCTCTCTTGTGCCCACAGTTATTTTAGTGTCAACGCCACTGGCCACACTTCATTTTTACCTTTACTTTCCCATTTACACATTTGTCTTTTCTGCTCTGACCTTTGGCCTCTGGCTGTTCTCCACCTCCTGCCTCCATCTCTCACCTGTCCCTTTCCACTGCTCCCTCTGCAGTGCTCTCCGATATTGACCTAGATTACTGTGTCACAAGATGTGCACATAGCCCGAGTAGTGCTTTAGTACCAGCTGTTGTTGTTAGGTACCATTGAGTTGATTCTGACTCATAGGACAGAGTAGGACTGCCTCATAGGGTTTCCTAGGCTGTAATTTTTATGGGAGCAGACTGCCACATCTTTCTTCTGAGGAACCGCTGGATGGGTTTGAATTGCCAACCTTTCAGTTAGCCGCCGAGCTCTTAACCACTGCACCAGGGCTCCTTAAGTACCAGTGACTCAGTTGCAATTGGATTTTCCTGTCCCTGGACACACAAACCTGCAAAGGTTTGTAACCAGCAGCCAGGCCTGACTGCAACCTGTGTGTGGTTGACTTCATTGGAGGCACTGCCTCTCCTTCCTTTGTGTTTCCCACATTTGTATCCTCTCCCAGTTGAGGACTTCTCCATTTTGTGACCTCGTGTATGCCAACTACTGCATATTGTTGTTGTGTGCCGTCAAGTTGATTCCAACTCATAGCAACCCCATGTGATAGAGTAGAATTGCCCCATAGGGTTTCCTATGCAGTAACCTTTATAGGAGCAGATCACCATGTCTTTTCTCCTGCTGAGCTACTGGGTGGGTTCAAACCGCCAACATTTCAGTTAGTAGCTAAATGCTTATAGCATGAGCTCAGGCCCCTTGTCCTGTCAGCAGTCCTGTGAACTTGATCGTAGTTGTGTGAGACACACAGTTGAGATGGGCCTGCTCCTCCCAGTGTCAGCTTGAACTTCACCAGCATTTCTCTGCTTTCAGGTTGTTGGCATGGAGTGGAGGAGGAGGAGGTACCTTCTAAGCAGAGCGTTTCTGTAGAAGGAGTGTCGCAGGTCAGGACTCCACAGGCAGGTCCATCCAACCAGAAGGCCCCTTCCTGTGAGATTTGTGGCCCAGTCTTGAAGGACATTTTGCACCTGGCTGAGCAGCAGAGTACACACCCCATGCAGAAACCGTGCATGTGTATGGCATGTGGGAGACAATTTTGGATCAGCGCAAACCTTCCCCAGCACCAGAAGCAGCACAGTGGAGAGAAACCCTTCAGAAAGGATGACAGCAGCACCTTTCTTGTGAAGAGCTGCCGTATCCACCCATCAAAGACACTCGTTGTGTGGAAGGATGGTTGTAAGGACTTCCCAGCCAGCTCGAATATTTTCCAGCACCAGGCCCCTCAGAGTGAGTGGAAACCACGCAGTAACACCAAGCATGAGGAGACCTTCCCCACTGGACAAAAGCATTACCAGTGCAGCGAATGTGGGAAAGTCTTCAGCCGCAAAGACTCGCTTGTTCAACACCAGAGAGTCCACACTGGAGAAAGGCCTTATGAGTGTGGCGAATGTGGGAAAACCTTCAGCCGCAAACCTATACTTGCTCAGCACCAGCGGATTCACACTGGAGAAATGCCATATGAGTGTGGCATATGCGGGAAAGTTTTTAATCATAGCTCCAACCTCATTGTTCACCAGAGAGTCCACACGGGAGCCAGACCTTACAAGTGCAGCGAGTGTGGGAAAGCCTACAGCCACAAATCCACACTTGTACAGCACGAGAGTGTCCATACCGGAGAGAGGCCTTATGAGTGCAGCGAATGTGGGAAATACTTTGGTCACAAGTACAGACTCATTAAACATTGGAGTGTTCACACTGGGGCAAGGCCTTATGAGTGTATTGCATGTGGGAAGTTCTTTAGCCAAAGCTCTGACCTTATTGCCCACCAGAGAGTTCACAATGGTGAAAGGCCTTATGTGTGTGATGACTGTGGAAAAGCCTTTAGCCACAAACATGTACTCATTCAGCACCACAGAATTCACACTGGAGAAAAGCCGTTTAAGTGTAGTGAATGTGGAAAAGCCTTCAGGCAAAGGCCTTCCCTCATTCGGCACTGGAAAGTTCACACTGGAGAAAGGCTTTAGGAGTGCAGGGAATTTTCTGTCTCCTTATTCAACATCAAAGCTGACATCACAGAGAAGCTCTGAGAGGAGTCTTTGTGAGGGAGCCACCAGCCAGAAGTTGAACCTCATACACTTGAACACCCACCCTGGGAAGAGTCTTCTGAGTGCCAGGTATGTAGGAAGGTTTCTGGAGCTATGTTGCACTCTCAACCTGCCCATGGCTCTTCCCAGAATTATGTCACTGCCAGTGCCTATGGAAGAAGCCATCTACCCACTGGGAGGGTTCCGTGCATAGTTCACACCCATGTGCTCTGAAAGGCAGACCTCTGTGCTCTTCTTCCTTCCCTAGAGGGAATGATGAGTAGCCTGAGTCCATTCCCTCCTGATCCCTGACTGGTTTAAACATGGATGTGATCCAGTTTTGGGCAAGAGGACACACACTTTGTTCTTCTGGTGGCTTACAGAGAAGGTTTCCTTTCTTCAAGGACAGTGTTGATCTAATGTGGCACTCGTGATAGATATCTCCAGCCTCCAAGAATTGCCTGCCTCATGTTGTTCTGGTTTTGCAACAAATGCCTTAATTCTTAAATTACCCTTGATCTTGGGGGTTGTGCACTTTGTGGGTTGGGTTAAGAACAGCACTGGGTTCTGCCAGCATGAAGGGATGAGTTGTGGGAGCTCCAACTTCGTGTGTCTCCAAGATGATTGCAGGATGTCAGAGAACAACTCTTCAGTCTTATTTCAGCCTAGTTTCTAATGCTTACCAAGGTCCCCTAGGAAAGAATACTGGTCTATGTGGGCCTAATCTTGTGGCCTGTACACCAGGATTACTTGTATGACTGAGGTCACCCTGAGTAGTGTGTATTTGTTGTGACAACCTCTGGTGTATCTGGGAGCAACATGAATTGGATCCTTTGTTGCCTGGGGATGTTTCTTAGTCCCCAGCCCTCTTGAGAACTTGACACCACATTTATGTTTATTGACACTTGCTTTATGGGCCGTCTTGGTAAATATTCCATGTTCACTGGCTCTACCTTGCTTGGGGTTCGATAAGCATCTTGGATACATATCTTCTTATCTTTCACAATATCAGGAAAGTTTTCCGCCAACAAATCTTAAACAATTCTCTCTGTATTTTCTGTTATCCCCCCTGTTCTG
>NW_004444112.1:4232928-4257609 GCF_000243295.1 Trichechus manatus latirostris
CCTCACCCTCCCTCCCTACCCCCATAACCATCAAAGAATGTTTTCTTGTGTGTTTAAACCTTTTCTTGAGTTTTTATAATAGTGGTCTTATACAGTATTTGTCCTTCTGTGCCTGACTAAATTCACTCAGAATGATAAGTTCTAGCTTCCACCAAGTTATACGATGTTTCACAGCTTCATCATTGTTCTTTATTGTTGTGTAATATTCCATTGTGTGGATGTACCATAGTTTGTTTATCCATTCCTCCATTGATGGGCACTTAGGTTGCTTCCATCTTTCGGCTATTGTGAACAGTGCTGCGAGGAACATGGGTGTGTCCTAGCTTCTTGTTTTGTTTTGTTTTGATATGCCCAAATAGGCTGCTTGTGTGAGCTAGTTTGATTATTGGCACCATGGAAGTTCTAACATCCTGTCACCAGGTGGTTAGATCTGTTAGTAGGTATGTGAGCCCAGGATTCCGTTTACTTTTCTTGTATGGATTCAGCTCAGGTGTTCAGGTAGTCAGTCACCAAGTGTGTGGTGCAGGCTCTCACCTACAGTCCTAGGTGGGCAGGGGTGATTGGAGTAGGCACAGGTATCTAGCTGCAGTAGGGGGTCATGCACTGAGCAAGGCAGGGGGATGATGGCTGCCCCTGAGTGGGAGGAAAGCATGTCCCTGTTCCCTCGAGCGCATAGGTGGGTGGGTTTTATAGCCAGACTATGAGCACCCAATGCAGTTGGCTCTAAGGACTGGGGGGCACCACTTATTCTTGGACCCCTGTCATGGGTGGCTAGGTGGTGTGGGTGGAGCCACCAGTCCTCGGGCCCCTGATGTGGGTAGATGAGGACCCTGCTTAATGGGCAGAGCGGTGTCAAATATCACAAACTTGCCACTCCACCATATAGCTGGTACAGTTGAAGTTAGGCTTCAGGTATATACCCTGTTGTCTGTGGTAATGAGGGTCTATGCTGTTCAAATGGGCCCACACAGGTCTGTGCAGGGGTGAAAGGCATTCAAAGTCCATGGACCCCCTTATGCCTGTGCCTAGGCAAAGGAGCTGAGCCTACCCTAAGTTCCTGGCTTAGGGGAGCTGGCAGATTATTCCTGTTTGTTAATTTGTTCCCTCTCCAAGGCTGGGAGAATGGCTCAGGGCACATGATGGGTCCTTACTTCCGGTCCATGGGAGAGCAGTGGCTGAAGCTGGCCCCGACTCGGTGCAGAGCAGGGAGGGGCAGGTAAATGGGAGAGAGTTTTTTCCCAAAGGGGGTGTTTTTTGATCCACGTGGTAGGTTAGAAGCATGTACTTATCTTTTGCTGATTGAGCGCTGCTTTTCACTGGTTCTGGAGGCTTGAGTAGACTCTCCGCTGCTTGGGTCTCTGCCGATGTGGAAAACGCATCCCGAGCACCACTACTTGACTCACCATGTACGCCAGCTGCAGGGTGATGGTTCCTGCTGTGTCAGGTCTGGCAACTCTTCGCTGCTTCTGAACCGTCTTTCTTTCCCCCTGCTGCTCAGTCCAATTCCTCAACGTTGCCTTTGATGTTCAGGGATCCTAAATTGTCATATATAATCAATTCACTTGTTTTTTTGGGTCTTTGTTGTAAGAGGGACCACAGGAAGCGTCTGACTACTCCACCATCTTGGCTCTGCATCTCCATGTTCACTTGAAATGAACATATATTGTACTCTTGTATTGTACAAATGTCAACTAGATAATGTTGTCTATGTTTTCTACATCCTTACTGATATTCATCATCTGTTTTCTTGCTCTATCAATTAGAATGGATTGGTGACATCTCTGGATATAAAAGTAAATTTGCCTATTTCTCTGTGCAGTTCCATCAGTTTTTGCTTCATGTATTTTGAAGCTATTTATTAGGTGAATAAACATTTTCGATCGATATGTCCAAGGATTCCTGGTGAAACAATGGTTAAGTGCTCAGCTGCTAAGTGAAAGGTTTGTGGTTCAAACCCTCCTAGCTGCTCCACTGGAGAAAGAGTTGGCAATCTGCTTCCATAAAGATGAGAGCCTAGAAAACTCTGTGGGGCAGCTCTACTCTGCCATGTGGGTTGCTATAAATTGAAAATCAACTCAGCACCTAAGAACATTGTTATGTCCACTTAATGAGTTGACGTGTTTATCATTAAATGATAACCTTCTTTATCTATGGTAATATTTTTTGCTCTAAAGTCTACTTTGGCTGATATTATACCCGCTGTAACTTTCATTTGCTTACTGTTGTTGTGGTTAGGTTCTGTCAAGTTGTCTGTGACTCACAGCGACCCGGTGTACAACAGAACAAAATGTTGCCTGGTCTTGCACCATCCTCACAATCATTGCTATGCTTGAGCTCATTGTTGCAGCCACTGTGTCAGTCTATCTCAGTGAGGGTCTCCCTTGTTTTTGCTGACCCTCTATTTTACCAAGCATGATGTCCTTCTCCAGGGACTGGTCCCTCCTGATAACGTGTGGCAAGTATGTGAGATGAAGTCTTGCCATCCTTGCTTCTAACAAGCATTCTGGCTGTACTTCCTCCAAGTCTGATTTGTTCATTCTTCTAGTGTTCCATCCTATGACTTTTAACTTATTTATATTTTTGTCTTTAAAATGATCTTCTCCAGAATCACATGAAGAGCTTTAACAAAATCCTGGTGCGTTTCCAAGTACTCACTGAACTCTACACTTAAAATTGGAGAATTCTGTTGTAGAAAGTTTTCTCTCTCCTTTTCTGTATGCTGTATGGACTCCAGGCACTCTGGCATGCCCAGACTTCTAGACATTACAGTAGTCATTTCTAATAAATCTAAACATGTGCTTGTCATCCTCCACAGCAGTCTCATTTGTAGGTGTATCCCAAAGAGGAATAAAACTTGGCCAGACCAAATGGTCAACAATTACTTTAAAACAAAGATGAGAAGGTAAGGGGGCAGGGAAACTAGATCAATGGAAACAGAACAAACAGAACAAAAATAATATTCGTGCATTGTGAAGAATGTAACCAATGTCACCGAACAATATATGTAGAAATTGTTGAATGGAAACCTAAACTACTGTGTAAACCTCCACTGAAAACACAATAAAATATTTAAAGACAAAACAAAACATGCTCACAGATATACCTGTACTAGAATGTTCATAGCAACAGCAGCTTTATTAATCAAAGCCAATAACAGGAAACCGTGTCCTTTTATCAGTACTGAGGTGATTATTGATAATTTCTTCCTTTACTTTCTATTTATTGAAATATTTTCTTAGGGTTAATTTCTGATATACTTCTAATTTCGTTATTTCACTCTTATGAAATAAAATGGCCTCTGGTCTATGCCATGCATAGCAATGATTTGCCCTATTCAACAGTATTAATATTTCTACCTAGGAAATTTGTCATTCTTTATTTTTAGATCCAGTATGTTATTTAAAGCACTCTAAGATGTGAAATACAAGTTTACCTCTATTTTTCCAATGAAATCCCCAAATGTGATATAATAAATCTTTTCCCAACTTACTTTGATTGAATTTTCATATATATAGTTTTGTAGGCTCCCTATTCTCTACCATTAATTGCTGATTTCAATATCAGCAACAAACTGTTGTTAAAATATTTTATATTGGTCAAGGCCAGTTTACTTCATTCCAGATTTTCTTCATTTTTATTAACTTTTTGATAGTCTGTAATTACTAGAAGAATTTTGGAAACACCATGCAATTGATGTTACACTAAATGAGATTCTTATTTTTTGTGAATTGAAATTATTTGTATTATTAGAATTTCTTTCTGCATCTGAAATGTGAATCTGTTCTGCTATTAATATATTAAAATGAGTTCTTAATCTTGCTTCAACATTCCTTATAATTACTTAATTTTAGTGTTGTGAAATTTTAGTTATATTTATGTGAGACAATTTTCCTTATGACTTTAAAGAGAATATTGCCTATAGACACCAAATCTGTTGATAACTGATAATCTTCTAGCACACATGTGTATCCTAAACTGTGTTATTAACTATGTTTTATGTGATTTATAGTTTCTCTAATAAATGACCATTTCAGCTCTCAAGTATGAACATTTAACACCTTCATCTCATAGTTCTATTCCTGCCCATTGAATTCACTACAATAGGAAATGAGTGAGTTAATATGATGGTGTCTGGCATGGTTGTCTTACTCCTGACCAATTTGGGAATCTCTCCATATCTCCCCATCCAGTACTGAACAATCAGTACATTTATGAAAGAAAGAAAAGTTCTCCATGAGAAATACTCCAATTTCCATATGGGGGAAAGACCAAAGCACTCAATGGGCTAAGCTGCATGCAATACTTCTAATATGCCTTTGATAAACATTTCCCCAAGGATCATATTTTTATCAACACCTGATTGGTGGCTAATGGGCTAACTACTTGTTTGAAGTTTTGACACAATCAGGGCTGGAAAATACAAGGTGGAGACATTTGGCTTAAAGAGATGTGGGAGGAAATGGCCACATTGGCTCTCCCTCTGCCCATCTTGATGTACCATAACTTGGCTCATACCAAACAAGACACAGAGGGGGCACAGTACAATACCAATACAAACAAACTAACCAAACCTCTAAAACAGTGAGCCTCCTGAAGGAGGGGAACTTCCTAGAAGTTCTGGATGCACAACCCTACCCCTTTTCAATAGCCCTTGAGTGAGCACAGGAGGGAATCAAACATTTGGACATCATGGGTTCCAAAAATGGACTGTTAATAGAGGAGTCAGCTCAACAGGGAGACATTTACACAAAAAAGACATTTATAAATTTAAACAAGAAGATATTTACACATTTACTGTATTTTTACACAAATAGCATGCACCTGCTACATTTGTTTGCCAACCATGTCCTCCCCTCCCCCCCACCAAAGTATTTTTGTAAGTGCACTGTGCTAATTTTTTTACAGCAACTTTAAAAAAAAATTGGCATACTGGTGCTTACAAAAATACCCCCGGGGGAGGGGGTGAAGGTGCAGATGGCAGACACATAGCAGGTGCATGTTATTTGCGTAAAAATACGGTACACAAAAAAGACATTTGCACATTTAAACAAGAAGACATTTACACAAATCTAGACACAGTGTTATAGATTGAACTGTTTCCCTAAAAAATATGTGCTGTAATACTAACGCTATACCTATGGACTAGGAGTCCTGGTGGTGCAGTCGTTAAGGTGCTTGGCTGCTAACCAAAAGGTAAGCAGTTTTGAACCCACAACTGCTCCACAGGAGAAAGATGTGGCAGTCTGCTTCCACAAAGATTGTTAAGTTGTTAGTTGCCATCGAGTTGATTCCAACTCATAGTGACCCTATGTACAACAAAATGAAACACTGCCCAGTCCTGTGCCATTCTCACAATTGTTGCTATGTTTGAGCCCACTGTTGCAGCCACTGTGTCAGTCATCTCACTGAGGGTCTTCCTCTTTTTCTCTGATCCTCTACTTTACCAAGCATGATATCCTTCTCCAGGGACTGGTCTCTCCTGATAACATGTCCAAAGTATATGAGACAAGTCTCACCATCCTCACTTCTAAGGAGGATTCTGGCTGTACTTCTTCCAAGATAGATTTGTTCATTCTTCTGGTATATTCAATATGCAAGATTACATCGTTGGAAACTGTATGGGACAGTTATACTCAGTCCTGCAGGGTCACTACGAGTCAGAAGTGACTGGATGACAGTGAGTTTTGGATACCTGTGGATGTGATCCCATTTGGGAATAGAGTTTTTGAGCCATTATCAGTGTATGGTGTGTTTTAAGCCAATCACTTTTCAGATATAAAAGAGTAGATTAGGTACAGAGAAAAAGCAGACGTGAAAGACCAACACTATATGAATACATGGAGACAGACCAGTCTACAAACCCAGGAACTCCAGGGATGGCCAGCTAGAGAAGCTGAGATAAGGATCTTCACTTAGAGCCAACAGACAGAAATCCTTCCCCTAGAGACAGCACCCTGAATTCAGACTTCTAGCCTCCTGAACTGTGAGAAAATAAATTTGTTTGTTAAAGCCATCCACCTGTGGAATTTCTGTTATAGCAGCAATAAGAGACTGAGACACTGGGTCTACCACATAGGAGAAGAAATTTACAAAGGAAAAGTCCACATCAGAACTGGTAAGTAGATTTCAGTGGGCTTCTCCTTGCAGTGGCAGGATCCATTAAGTATGCCTTAACCATGGTAGATACCTACACAGGACTTCTATTGGCTTGTTCATGTAAGGCACCAACTTCTGCTAATGTTATTGAAGAGAGAATAAAACCTCTTTAGGAATGCCACAAGTTTACAGTCAGATAAAGGCTCCCACACTTCACCACAAAGCAAACAATAACATTGCTTGGACTTTTTCACCTACCCTGTCGAAGTAAGGATGGCAAGACTCCATCTCAAGTTCTTTGGACATATTATCATGAGGGACCAGACCCTGGAGAAGGACATCATGCTTAGTGTCATGGATTGAATTATGTCCCCCAAAAAATGTGTGTATCAATTTGCCTGGGCCATGATTCGCAGTATGGTGTGGTTGTCCTCCATTTTGTGATTGTAATTTTATGTTAAAGATTAGGGTGGGATTGTAATGCCCTTACTAAAGTCACATCCTTGAGCCAATGTAAAGGGAGTTTTCCTGGGGTGTGGCCTGCACCATCTTTTATCCTACAAGAGATAAAATGAAAGAGAAGCAAGCAGAGAGCTGGGAACCTCATACCACCAAGAAAGCAGCACCAGGAGCAGACCATGTCCTTTGGACCTGAGGTTCCTGAGCTAAGATGCTCCCAGACCAAGGGAAGACTGATGACAAGGACCTTCCTCCAGAGCCAACAGAGTGAGAAAGCCTTCCCCTGGAGCCGGCACCCTGAATTTGGACTTCTAGCCTACTAGACTGTGAGAGAATAAACTTCTCTTTGTTAAAGCCATCCACTTGTGGTATTTCTGTTATAGCAGCACTAGATAACTAAGACATTTGGTAAAGTAGAGGGTCGGCAAAAAAGAGGAAGATCCAACACAGTGGCTGTAGCAATGGGCTCAAACATAGCAACAATTGTGAGGAAGGCTTAGGACCAGGTAGTGTTTCATTCTGTTGTACACAGGGTTGCCGTGAGTTGGAACAAACTCAATGGCACCTAACAATAGCAACATTATCCTTCAAGAAGCCCTGGTGGTGCAGTGGTTAAGCACTCAGCTGCTAAACAAAGGGTTCATGGTTCCAACCCTCCCAGTGGCTCTACAGGAGAAAAACCTGGTGATCTGCTTCAGTAAATATTACAGCCTTGGAAACCTTATGGGGCAGTTCTCCTCTGTCCTATAGGGTCACTATGAGTCAGAATTGATTTGACGGCACTGGGTTTTTTGGTTGTTTGGCTGGCATAACTACATCATCTTTAAGTTCACAATAAATGAGACCACCAACAGAGATGCTGCAACACTCATCAGACACTACTTATTACCAGTGTTCACGGACATGGGAGCCCTGACATTGCCGCCCACAACAAAGGAACATTCACCTGTTACTTTCACCATTCCCTTCTCCCTCAAACAAAATCCAGAGCCTAGCCACTTTCCCCTCAGTCCTGATGAGAATCTGACATGGACCACCAACACTGGGACCGTCTTCCATCTGCCCCACTCATCATCCAGCATAAGCCAAGCAAACCACCCACCACTATCTAGACAGAGAGGCATCCTCACTTGTTACTCACGTACTTCCTCATCTAAAGTCACTGTGGAACTAGCTGGGACCTGCTCCCGGCGCCCAAGAGGTGGAACTCATTCACCCCTGATTGGACAACACCATTTGGCCCATACCCAGGGAACAAGCAAATCCCCTACTGCTGGCCACAGATGACCTCTGTTAGTGTTTGAATTGTGTACCCCCAAAATATGTGTTGTAAATCCTAACCCCTACACCTGTGGATGTAATCCCATTTGGGAATGCATTTTCTTTGTTAAAGGAGCCCTGGTTGTGCAGTGGTTAAGCACTCAGCTGCTAACCGAAAGGTTGGCATTTGAACCCACTCACTGCTCCTCGGAAGAAAGATGTGGCAGTCTGCTTCCGTAAAGATACAGCCTTAGAAACTGTATGGGGCAGTGCTACAGTGTCCCTATAAGTCAGAATCAACTCAAAGGCAATGGTTTTGGTTTGGTTTTCTTTGTTATGTTAATGAGGCAGTATTAATATAGGGTGTGTCTTGAGTCAATCACCTTTGAGATATAAAAAGAGCAGATTAGGGCAAAGATGGGCTAAGACAAATGCCAAGCCACATGAAGACTGCCAAGGAACAGAAGTTCAGAAAGACAAGAAACTTCCCCCAGGGCCGACAAAGAGAGAAAGCCTTCCCCCGTAGCCGGTGCCCCGCATTTGAACTTCTAGCCTCCTAACCACAAGAAAATAAACTTCTGTTTGTTAAAGCCACCTACTTGTGGTGTATCTGTTCTAGCAGCACTAGAAAACTAATGCAACCTCCACCTTTTAACCTTTACTCTTTCTTGTGCCCCTTCCTTCTCTAAGAAGGTCTTACCCTCACCAGTGTCAAATATGCCCATTGGTGAATCACCAGTCACCTAGCCTTGGTAATCTACACCCTACTGCTGATGAGGTATGTCTGGAAACAACATGCCACACACACACCATAAGGAGCTAGACCATGGGTCAGACAAGGAACAACAGGAACCACACTACTGGCAATTTGGACTTGTCAATCCTACTAACAAGACTACAAATATCAACACTGGGGCTAGCACTCCTCCTTTCTCTATTACCACTAGCAACAACTTTTCTGGCCAAGCCAGATTCTATAATACTGCTTATGCTCATAGATGCCTTCTAAGCCCTATGGTCCAACCTTTATTTCCAATTAAATGAAACCTACTATTCCTAACTAGTGTCATCAGTACAGACACTAGTTAAGAATAGTGCAATAGAGCAATGGGCCTCTACCTATCAAGTTTCATTTCTCAGTTTTCTGTAAGAGTTTAGGTAGAATTGGTGTTATTTCCTCCTTACATTTTGAGTGGCACAACAGTTACGTGCTTGGCTGTTAACCAAAAGGTTGGCAGTTCGAACGTACTCAGCTGCTCTGAGGGAGAAAGGCCTGGCGGTATGCTCCCATAAAGATTACAGCCTAGGAAACCCTATGGGGCACTTCTACTCTGGCACGTGAGGTCACTATGAGTCAAAATGGACTCGATGGCACCCAACAACAGCAACGTGTGAAGTCACCTGGGGCTGAAATTTCCTTTGTTGAAAAGTTTCTAATGACACATTAATTTCCTACATAGGTATAGGACTATAGAGGTGTGGTGAGTTTGAGGATCTGGAGACTGATCAAAGAATAAGACTATGAGATGGCAGTCTTGTAAAACAAGCTATTTATTGTGGGGGAGGGGGATTTATAGACCATTGTGAGAACTAAGGTTTAACTAGGGTCTGACTTAACTAAGGCCTAGAAAAGAATGCCAGGCTTTTTATCTGTGGCAATCTTGTTTTTGGTGCGGTATCTAAGAAATATTTGCTTAACCATGGTTACAAAGATTTTGAGATTTTGACCCATGTTTTCTTCTGGTTGTTTTATGGCTTTAGGTTTTTATTTAGAACAATCGATCCATTTTGAGTCCATTTTTCAATAAGTCTTTTTGAAAAATATATGATAAATTGTAGGGAAAAGGGATGAATCAGGGATAAAAGATGGTTATATTTTTGGCAAAATGCAACCGAAAAGACGATGATGTGATTCATACAGATGGAAAAGACTAAGGGAGGCTGAGGTTTGGGGGTTAGTTTTGGGAAAATATCTCAGTTTGGGGCAAATAATATCCTCATCAGGGAAACAAACTGGAAGTTGAGGTTGAAAGTTGAAAATGTGACTCTGGAGTTGGAGAACAAGGCTGGTAGGAAGGGTTTGTTGCTGTTGTTAGTTATTGTCAAGTCGATTCTGACTCACGGCGACCTCGTGTACAGAGTAGAACTGCTCTACAGGGTTTTCTTGGCTGCAATCTTTTTCCAAAAGCAGATCACCAGACCTTTTTTCCACGTGCAACTGGATAAGTTCAAACCAGCAACTTTTAGGTTAGCAGTCCAGTGCAAACTGTTTGCACCATCCAAGTACCCTAGGAAATGTTGAGAAGAAGGAAATATTGGGCACTTGTATTGACAACCCCTAAGAGATTGAACGATAGGATTCAGAGGGACAAAGGGGATTAACACAGAGTCAGTGCTGACTTGGACTCTGTGGGCCTGACTGTAAGCAGAGGCTGACAAGGAGCCATGGAGGGTCAGGAAATAGAAGGGAGCTGGAGGGAGGTAGTGGAGGCAAAACGGTTTTCTTCTCATAACAGTAGATATAAGACTATGTATGCTGATGGAAGTAACCCAGGAGATATTACAGAAGGAAGAGAAAATGGAAAACACCACAGGGAAATTGATTTTGATGTAAGTGGAGACAGGATCCGGAGCCCATTTGGTGCACTGGGTTTTGACTACAGCAGGGGCCCTTCTACAGTTATAAGAAAGAAATGGGGGTGCTCCTGCAGCCACACTTGTCAATTTGGTGATGGGTAAACCAAATGCAAGGAGCCCTGATGGTGCAGCAGTTAAGCGCTCAGCTGCTAACTGAAAGGTTGGCAGTTTGCACCCACCCAGCAGCTGCTCAGAAGGAAGATGTGGCAGTCTGCTTCCATAAAGATTACAGCCTTGAAAACCCTATGGGGCAGTTCTACTCTTTCCTATAGGGTCACTATGAGTTGGTATCAACACAACTCGAAAACAATGAGTTTTGGTTTTTGGTTAAACCAAATGGAGCAGTTCTACTTTGTAACACATGGAGTCACTATGAGTCGGAATAGACTCAACATCAACAGGTTTGGTATATAATATATAGTGGGAGGTCCCTGGGTGGCACAAATGGCCTGCACTTAACTACAAACCTTAAGGCTGGCAGTTCAAACCCATCCACCGGCACCACGGAAGAAAGGCCTGATGATCTGCTCCCATAAAGATTACAGCCAAGAAAACCTTATGGAGCAGTTCTACTCTGTCACATGGGGTTGCCATGAGTTGGAATCGACTCAACGACAACGGGTTTGGTTTTGGTTTTTATATAGTGGGAACTTCTTGACTTATTCCAAATGCTAAAGAAAGTATGCAATTTGATTGTTAGCTGAACAAGAAGTAGTCAAAGACTATAAGGCAGGACTAGAGGAAAAGGAGAATCTGAAAATGAAAGTGGATCACACCTGAGGTTTGTTAGCGTGACTTTTTTTCAATAAATTGTATTTCACCCATCACCTTTAAAAAAGTGTTATCCCATAGATGTACAGGTCAATGATTTTTCTCAAGATCAACACATCTCTGAAACCAGGAACCTAGTCAAGAAAAACACAGGGTGAGCATACTAGCATCTCTGTTAGCCTCTAGGTAAACTGTTTACTCATCAAGGGGGCTATCTGACTTCTAGCATCTGCTTTCTAACACGTTTTTGCCTATTTTTTCACTTGGTGCTCATTTGAGTCTCCCTCCTCCTCCTCCTTCCTCCTCCTCCTTCCTCTTTCTCCTCTCTCTTCTTCCTCGTCTTCTTTGTCCTCTTCTTCCCCCCTTCTTTCTCCTTCTCCTGTTCCTCCCCCTTTTTCCTTCTCCTCCTTCTCCTTCTTCCTCCTCTTTCTCTCCTTCCTTCTCTTCTCTTCTTCCTCCTCCTCCTTTTTCCTCCTCCTTCTCCTCTTCTTCCTCCTCCTCTTTCTCCTCTTCCTCCTCCTTCTCTTCCTCTTCTTCCTCCTCCTCCTCCTCTTCCTCCTTCTTCCTCCTCCTTTTCCTCCTCCTCCTCCTTCTCCCCCTCCTCCTCTCCCTTCTCATCCTCCTCCTACTCCCCTCCTTCTCCTTTTTATTAAATCCATCAGGATGATGGAGACTGGAGTTTATAATTGTATGTGCAGTATATGGCCTAGAGTATATGCCTGGTAGGATATGGATGCATATAAGGAAATGGATAAACAATGCAATTCTTGGTTTTTAGAAAAAAAAGAAAAAGTCCTTCATAATGATCCATCATCCTTCAGTGAGTCTCAGGGCTTCCTCAGTGAAGTCCTGCTAATTTGTCTTTCTCGGGGTGGGCTTCTCAGGGAAGTTTCAACTTGAATATTCCAATTTCAAGGTAAAAAACAAAACAAAAAACATCAAACCAGCAGCTGTGAAGTTAACTCTGACTCATGGTGAACCCATGTGTGTCAGAGTAGAACTGTGCTCCACAGGGTTTGCAATGGCTGATTTTTTTGGAAGTAGATGCCAGGCACTTAACTGTGTCACCCAGGGGTGCCAGTTTCAAGGTAGAGGATGACAGAAATCTTTGACTTTACATGGAAAAGGAGTCATATGAGGCTCTCATTTGGGAATTTTTGATCTTATAACATCCAGTTTCATCTTGGAGTAAATGCACCAAGATTCCACCCTCACGTAAGAGACATATGGTTGTGTTCTCTGCGCTGGGAAGAGGGCTGGGACGCTCACAGAATTGTCACTCTGTGGAGAGCAGCCCCAAATACAGAACACGATTTTGGAAAGTGATTTGTCAAGAAGTGATTTTAGTTTTTGCTATAAAGGGGAAGGAGGTGCAGAGCAGAGTGTGAGCTGTCTCGGGGCATTCCCCCTCCTCATCTGCAGAGGAAGAAATCCCTGGAGTGGGAGAGCAGCAGTGAGTCTGGTGACCAAGACAGCACAGAAATTCCTGGTGGGGAGCGCTGCACCAGAATATGGAGATAACTTCAGGGCAAGTAACATCAGGGCCTAAGCTGGTATTTTTCTGTTCAGGCTAGAATGTGCCAATAAAATATTACAGGATTGCAAGGGCCTGATGAAGAGAAATGGTGGGGCCCAGTATTAGTAATTTTACCTGGATCAAGGCATGTATGCATTCTTCAAACTTTCTGGTGACAGTGTACATACATGCAAAGGAAGAAGGTAGGTGTTTTGGAATTCTTGAGGTAACCATTTAAATATTCAAAAGAAGGTGATGTACATAATTGAAGCTGGGAGAGTTTTTGCTGCAAGCCATTTTTCACTAAGAGCTATTATCCCTTCTGGACTATCACCTAGACTTTAAGAAAGTTGGAATCCAGGCTTTCTGAAGTCATTGAGGCTGGATGAGCCCCCAAAACAACTGCCCTGAGATAATCTTTAAACTTTAAACCAAAACTATCCCCTGAAGGCTTCTTTGAACTAAAAAAATAGCCTATTTTAATTAGTAAAGTACGTCTGCTTTGAGCATTGTGCTCTTTTAAAGAATTATCTGTGTGATATCAAATTGACAAGGGTAACTCCAAAGGTTGGATAGGAAGCTCAGGGGATGCTGATTTTAAGATAATCATGGTGGAAAAAGGTGAAGAAAGAGAGCAAGAATAGTAGCACAACTTGAAGAATGTAACCAATGTTACTGAATTTGCACATGCAGAAATTGTTGAAATGGTGTATCTTTCACCAGTTATACTTTCACCAAAATAAAAAAAATTAAAGTAAAAAAGAGAAGAAAAAATATCCTTCAAGAGAAAGAATCTGTATGGTACTTACTAGATTAAACAGGGACTTCAAAAATAAATAAATAAAGTTGACTCCAGTAAATAAATTATCTATACTAAAAAAGTTTTTTAAAGAAAAGTCAAAGTAAAAAGACAGGTCTGTTTCAATTTCCCATCAAATTAATATTTATTGTAGATCTTTGTTTATATTTGGGAATGTGATATGCAACGTATTCAACTATTTATTTATTTTACATCTGATGAACATTAAGGTAACATGAAGGATAGTCTTCCTCAAAGAATGTCTGTAAAAAACAAAGAGTTTTAACAATAAATAAACCTGAATATGGGATTTTTTTAAGAGAAAAAACGAAAGAGAAAAGCAAAAAGAAGTGTAACTATTTTGGAATTGGGCAGGATTTAGAAGTGCATAATTTTGGTTTAAAAATAAATATTATTATAATTACAGATTATAGGCACAGATTAGAATTACAGAATGTATGTAGCTACGGAAAAAGAAATTGAAATAAAAAACTGGAATTTCAGATAATAAAATATTAAATAAGAATTTTTAAAACAACAGAGTATTCTCAACTTTCTAGAAGTAAATATATCTTTGTAACAGCTTTTATTCTGGGGTATTTAAGCTATTTTGAAATTTTTCATTTACATGACATAGCTGAGGAAAAATTTTATAAGTAACTTAGTTAATGCTGGCCATTAGAAATTAATCATTGATTTTCCATGAGAACTAATTAATATTCAACACTTTCAATTCAAACAATATTAATATTTAAACTATTATTAATTATAACATATATTTACTTTAATTAAATATTTTATAAATATTTTTTCTATAAGAAGTGCTCACATTTTTACCCACCTGCTTGAATTCATTCACTGGCCCATCATTTCCCTGAAACAAAAGTTCATATTCCTTGGCCTGTTCCAAGTGATCACTCAGAACCATCACCACCTTCCTTTCCAGCATCATATCCTGCCACTGTCTCATCTCTACACAACAAATACTCAGGATTTCCAGTCTAGAAAGGCTGCACATGTCTTTCTTACATGGGGTTTTTCCAAGCGGTTTGCCTTATGCAAGAAGCAGCTGAACCCAGCTATGTTTCAGATATATATTTTACAAAACTTCCATGCATCTCCATAAGATGCAAAGGCAGGGATTTTCCCTAAATCTCTAAAATCACTAATTTCCCTCAATACACTATTTTGAAATTTCTCAAACTTCTTCTCTGGAGAACCTAACACAGTTAGTTTGAGACGTCTTTGTTTTATGGTGTACAGGACATTCACTTTTAGCTCTATTATAAGATCCACGTGGGCAGGGATGTTACTGTTCTCATTTGCCATGGCACACAAATTACTGGCACTTCATAGTTCTCTAAATATTAGCAGATTGTGAAATGAATGACTAAATTCCATGAAGAGAACCGATTCATTGCATTGTAACTAGATTCGGAAAAATTGTTGTCCTTGCCTAGCAGGCAGAGCAGAACTGAAAGACACAGGTGTCACTGAGCACAAAGGGGCTGAATGTTGGGAAACATGTAGGTCATGAGCACAGAAGTGTCCACCACCCACTGGCCTGCAGTTGCAACCGGTGTCATCCAAACAGTCACAATGTAGAGATTGGATAAAAGGCAAAGAAGGAGCTCACCAGGACGAGGATGGTGCATGACCTTGTGGGAAGATCTGGGGGAGAGGCTGTTGCTGTGAATGTGTTGGATCGCTGTTTATGACTGTGCAGGACAAGGACCATGGAGCCACTGGCCCAGACCATGAAGCCGAAACTCATACAGTCAGGGAAAAAATATATGACCGCAGTTAATGAGCTAAATCTCTTTGGCATGTTCCAGGAACAGTATCCAAAATGTTTTTTCACCCTCAGGTTTTTGCTGTCCAAAGGACCATTCACTGTTAGAGGAACATGAATATTTATCAAGAGATGCAGGATCCAGCAGAGGAAACAACAGAAGCCAATGAACTTTGAAAATCTAATCTTGAGCTCTAACCACCTACAAAGACTGGGGTTAAGTTTAATGGCCTGGAAGCCACTGAGGAGGCAGATAGTGCTGAAGGAAACTCCTGTGGCCACTCTGTGATAATAAAAGACAAGTTTCATCCAGTATCATTCAGGAAATATTTCAACCCCAAAGCTGCCAGGTCTGAGGGATCCCTTCAGAGAAGAATATCAAGGAGTTGGCCAAGGCCAGTTGGTTGAGAATCAGGTCTTGAGACCTCTGAAGTTATAAAAACAAAGCAGTAAGGAATTCCCCAGGATCCCAACTCCAGTCTGAATGAGGAAGACAATCCCAATTTCCAATTTTCCAGAACCCATCCTATCAATATATACTTGTTATGGATTGAACCGTGTCCCCCCAAAATATGTGTTGTATCCCTAAGGGACTGAATTGCTAGGCTGAGGGCTGTGGGGACCATGGTCTCGGGGAACATCTAGTTCAACTGGCATAACACAGTTTATAAAGAAAGTGTTCTACATTTTACCTTGGTGAGTAGCGTCTGGGGTCTTAACAGCCTGTGAGAAGCCATCTAAGATACTGCACTGGTCTCATCCCTTCAGGAGCAAGGGAGAATGAAGAAAACAAGATACAAAGGACTAATGGACCACAACTACTAGACTCCACCAGACTGAGTCCAGGACAACTAGATAGATAGTGCCCGGCTACCACCACTGACTGCTCTGACAGGGATTACAACAGAGGGTCCCAGACAGAGCTGGAGAAAAATGTAGAACAAAATTCTAACTTGGAAAAAAAGACCAGACTTACTGGCCTGACAGAGACTGGAGAAACCCTGAGAGTATGGCCCCCGGATACCCTTTTAGCTCAGTAATGAAGTCATTCCTGAGGTTCACCCTTCAGCCAGAGATGAGACAGGCCCATAAAATAAAATGAGACTAATGGGGCACGACAGCGCAGGGACAAGAACTAGAAGGCAGGAGTGGAGAGGAAAGCTGGTAATAGGGAACCCAAGGTTGAGAAGGAAGACTGTTGATGTGTCGTGGGGTTGGTAACCAATGTCAAAAAACAGTATGTGCAGTAACTGTTTAATGAGAAACTATTAGTTCTGTAAACCTTCATCTAAAGTACAATTTTAAAAATTTTTTAGAAAAGAAAAAAATGTGTTGTAAATCCTAACTTCTATGCCATCTGGGAATGGGTTGTCCTTGTTATGTTAATGAGGCAGAATTAGTGTAGGGTGTATTTTGAGTCAATCTCTTTTGAGATATATACAGATTAAACAAGAAAGCAAGAAGAGAGATGGGGGAAGATTGATGCCAAGCCACATGGAGATCTCCAACGAACGAGGAAACAAGTTGAAAAAATAAGGATGTTCCTCCAGAGCTGACAGAGAGAGAAAGACTTCCCCTAGAGCAGCACCCTGAATTTGGACTTCTAGCCTCCTAAACTGTGAGAAAATAAATTTCTGCTTGTTATAGCCACCCACTTGTAGTATTTCTGTTATAGCAGCACTAGATAACTAAGACACTACAGAACGTTGATTTTTATTAAGCCAGAGCAATCAGTAGGAAAAAGGCAGAAAGAAATGTCTTAGTATCACTATGGACAGTAGTTTTCTATGTTTATCCTAACCTATATATTCTCACTTTAAACTAACATTAAGACTTTGTACTTATTTGTGCAAAGGCAATTCACTGACATTGTCACTGGAAACAGCTGTGCCCATCTAAGAGGAACTGAGTGGACGAATGAGGCCCCAGCCTCACAACAGATCTCTAGAACTATAGAGATGAATGGTGGCGATCTCTGTATGTAGATTCACTCAGTTTTGCAACCATGCTTGCTTTGAAAACGTGAATTTGTTCCAAGGTGACTGATCTATTATGGAAAACTTAGAGCATAAAGGAAAGTTTACATTTTTCCTGTGTGTGAATTCGTGCACGAGACAGGTTATGTGAATGCTGAAACCTGCGGCCAGCAGAACCATGTTGTCAGAACACACAAAAGACACACAAGCACATTCTTCAAACATCTCTCTGCTCCCTTAGGTCGCTGTGTGTTATGAGCTGCACTCATTGCATCTTGTGTTCCATTTTTGGTCAGAGGTCCTATACCCAGGTCGTATATGCAGGCTAAATTCAAGATTATTTACGGGAAAATGTCATATTTATTATTATGTTGTTGTTGTGTGCTGTCAAGTTGATTCTGACTCAGAGTGACCCTATGTGCAGAGTAGAACTGCCCCATAGGGTTTCCTAGGCTGTAATCTTTACAGGAGCAGATCACCAGGTCTTTCTCTCACAGAGCAGCTGGGTGAGTTCAAACTGCCAACCTTTCAGTTGGCAGCTGACCTCTTAACTGCTGTGCCATCAAAAACCATCCGCTGCCATGGAATCGACTCCAACTGATAGCAACTCTGTAGGACAGAGTATAATTGTCCCACAAGGTTTCCAAGGAGCAGCTGGTGGATTCAAACTGCTGACCTTATGGTTAGCAGCCAAGCTCTTAACCACTGAGCCATCAGGGCTCCTTGTATTTATTACAGTATTCCTGAATTTCTTAACCATTTACATGTGTAAAGATGCTACTGTTATTGTATGAATTGTGTCTCCAAAACATATGTGTTATAAATTCTACCCCTAGATCTGTGGTCACTTATAATCCCATATAGTAATGGGTTTCTTTGTTACATTAATGAGACAGTATTAATGTAGGATGTGTCTTAAGTCAGTCTCTTTTGAGCTATAAAAGAAATTAAACAAGCAAGTGAGCAAGCAGAGATGGGAAAGACAGACACCATGCCACAGGAAGATCACCAAGGAGCCAAGGAATAGAAGCTGAAGAAACAAAGACCTTCCCCTAGAGCTGACAGAGAATGAGAGCTTTCTTCTATAGCCGGTGCCCTGAATTTGGACTTCTAGCCTCCTAACTGTGAGAAAATAAATTTCTGTTTGTTGAAGCCACCCACTTGTGGTATTTCTGTTATAGTAGCATTAGATAAGTAAGACAGCTACCATATTTCAGAGCCTTCTACCTTGTTTATACTGATGTTGTTTTCAAGTGTCCCAATAAGTCCTGTGGGTTTTTTGTTTTTAAACTGCAGATTTTGTGCAGCTTGGTGGTTTTTATGAACACATAGATTGCATTATAGTAAAATTGCCTGTATCAAGTTTTCTCCATGATAGACCTGTTGTTGTTGTTGTTAGGTGCTGTTGCATCGGGTTCTAACTTACAGTGACCTTATATACAATAGAACGAAACACTGCCTGGTCCTGTGCCATCCTCACAATCATTGTTATGCTTAAGTCCATTGTTGCAGCCACTGTGTCAATCCATCTCGTTGAGGGTCTTCCTCTTTTTCGATGACCCTCTACGTTACCAAGCATGATGTCCTTCTCCAGGGGCTGATCCCTCCTGATAAGATGTCCAAAGTATATGAGACATAGTCTCTCCATCCTTGCTTCTAAGGAGCATTCTGGTCGTACTTCTTTCAAGACAGATTTGTTCATTCTTTTGGCAGTCCGTGGTACATTCAGTATTCTCCAACACCACAATTCAAAGGCATCAATTCTTCTTCGGTCTTCCTTATTCATAGTCCAGCTTTCACATGCATATGAAGTGATTGAAAACACCATGACTTGGGTAAGGCACACCTTAGTCTTCAAGGTGATGTCTTTGCTTTTCAATACTTTAAAGAGATCTTTTGCAGCAGATTTGCCCAATGCAATGCATAAAGCAGAGAATACCAGAAAGATGTTTACCTGTCTTTTATTGACAATGCAAAAACATTTGACTGTGTTAATCATAACAAATTATGGATAACATTGTGAAGAATCGGAATTCCAGAACATTTAATTGTGCTCGTGAGGAATCTGTACATAGATCAAGAGGCAGTTGTTCGAACAGAACAAGGGGATACTGCGTGGTTTATAGTCAGGAAAGGTGTGCATCAGGGTTGTATCCTTTCACCATACTTATTCAATCTGTATGCTGAGCAAATAATCTGAGAAGCTGGACTATATGAAGAAGAACACAGCATCAGGATTGGAGGAAGACTCATGTCTTAGTCATCTAGTGCTGCTATAACAGAAATACCACAAGTGGATGGCTTTAACAAAGAGAAGTTTATTCTCTCACAGTCCAGTAGGCTAGAAGTTTGAATTCAGGGCACCAGCTCCAGGGGAAGTCTTTCTTTCTCTGTCAGCTCTGGAGGAAGGTCCTTGTCAACAGTTTTCCCTTGGTCTGGGAGCATCTCAGCGCAGGAGCCTCAGGTCCAAAGAATGCGGTCTGCTCCCAGTACTACTTTCTTGGTAGTATGAGGTCCCCCGTCTATCTACTTGCTTCTCTCTTTTATATCTCAAAAGATACTGGCTTAAGACACTATCTAATCTTGTAGACCTCATCAATTTAACTGCCACTAATCCATTTTATTACATCATAGTGATACAATATACAACACATAGGGAAATCACAACAGATGACAAAACGTAGACAATTATACAATACTGGGAATCATGACTTAGCCAAGTTGACAGATATTTTTTAGGGGACATAATTCAATCCATGACAACTCATTAACAACCTGCGTTAGGCAGATGACACAACCTTGTTTGTTTAAAGTGAAGAGGACTTGAAGCACTTACTGATGAAGATCAAAGACCACAGCCTTCAATATGGATTACACCCCAACATAAAGAAAACAAAAATTCTCACAACTGGACCAATGAGCAACACGATGATAAATGGAGAAAATATTGAAGTTGTCAAGGATTTCATTTTACTTGAATCCACAATCAACACCCAGTGGAAGCATTAGCCGTGCACAAAGTATGCCACCTTTTTTGAAGTGAGTAGATGCATATAAATACAGAGACAGAAAGTTAATATGAGGGAGGGACAAAAGTGAGTTAGATATTTATGGAATTGTCGTATAGCTTTCACTTTCTACACATGTAAATATCTTGCACAATTACTAAACAATGTTAAGTCAGAATGAAATTTAGACATCCATAAAATCAAAATGAAAGAAAAAGTGAGTCTGATTGTGTGTTGGCATATAAAGAAAAAATCTTCAAGTGGCTTTAAAATCCAGGAGGATAAACACACATGCATGCAGACACTGTGTCTCTCATACACACACACACAAAAGTATAAGTAAACCTAGGGAAACCTAAATATGATGAGTAGATAGTATCAATGTCCTTGTTGTAATATAATTCTACAGTTTTGCAAAAGGTAACCATGGGTGGAAATTGGTCAAGGGGCACAAAAAATCTCCCTCTATTACTTCTTACAACTGTTTGTGAATCTACAATTATGGCAATAAAAAAATATCAATTTTAAAAAAGGGGAGATATAATAGACAAAAATATTGCAAAGACATGTTAAAATCTGGTTCGTAATTACATTTTGGTTAAAGTCATTGGTATTGTTCACCTTGAAACAAATAAATAAGCCTATTAATGTAGTTGGAGCCCTGGTGGCACCGTGGTTAAGAACTCAGTTGCTAACCAAAAGGTCAGCAGTTCAAATCCACCAGCCGCTCCTTGGAAACCCTATGGGGCAGTTCTACTCTGTCCTGTAGGGTCACTATGAGTCAGAATTGACTCAATAGCAATGGGTTTCATTAGTAAATGGGTTAATGTTTGAAAATACTTATGCAACTCGTGTCTTGTGCCCCTAACCTGATGGATGGCCACCTCTGAAAACAGACTTGACAATCTGTCCCACCCACCCCTACCCCTGCCAGGTAGAAAACCAGAGAGAATGCTCTTTCTGGATCAGTGCCAAGTGCTCAGGGCAAAAATTAAGAAGGAAGAAGAACCTCATCTAGTTTTATAGGTGACCCACAGCAAAGTTTGTCCAAGTGGACACCTATCTGGTGAGAACTATAAACTCATCAGTCTGTGGGGCTGGCTTGAACAACAGACTTACAGAGTCAATGGCTGTGTTCTACCCTATGGTTCTCCTTCTTATGACAAACAACACTTTTAGACAGCACAACACAAAATACTAACACAAAAGACTGCAAACAAAGATTTAAAAAAGCAAATGGGAACTAAGTTCCCCAAAGCGGCCACTACAAATTCAAGTGATCATTGGTATACTCAACCTGCTTACTCAAAACGTTACCATATGTAGCTCCATAGTGAGAAGACATGTAAGAAGAAGGGGTTTTAGGAGGGGAAGAAAGAAATTTAGAACAGGAGGAGACCAGGATTAGAAACCCTAAACTGAGTATTATATGTAAACTGAGGTCCCCATCAAACAGCTGCACGAAGGCACAGGGATTCATGCACCCTACCCCAAATAGAACAAACAGGTGACTCACCAAGATGATGTCTAGGCTCCAAACCCAAGTCGAGCGATGCCTGAGTCGCTCAATAAACCTGGGAGCTCAAAACACGAAGAGAGCAGATCTCAGATCTGGGAGAGACTTACACCTCACACTCTGGGTTGGTGAGAGAACAGAAAATGCAAGGCGTCCTGTGGCATCTGTTCACTCACCAGCCTCAGGGTCAGCTGAAGGGTCATCGCTGGATCTCATTTCTGACGCCAGAACTGTCAAAAAGAAACGGTTGATTGAAAGGTCAGTCAGAGTTAAGAAGACTTATTGAGGCAAGAAACCGTAAACAGGGAGTGCACAAGCTGAAAGTGGCATAGTCTCATTCAAACTGTGTAAGCATGGAGTTTTGAAAGGCAGTTAGGGAATTACCAGTAGGGAAGTTACAATGATTGGATTTTAGGTATGTCTTTAATTTAAGGGAGAGTTTTACAAAGTGGGGTTCTATCACTGATTTCATAGTATACTTGTCTGTTGGGAATTGGTGGAGTCCAGTATGATGAGTCAGAAACATTTTAACGGTTAAGTTCTTTTTGAAAAGTGTCTGCGGTTAGAACACTTCAGAAAATTCCCTATTGTTCTGTCAGGTATGGATCGAATACAAATGACCATTTTCATTTATTTGTTCTTGGAAATGTTTTGCACCTGGCACAGCCATTAATTTTTATTTATTATTTAACTCTATACATCCATCATGTATCTATATATATTTTTTAACACATTGAGAGTAAGTTGGGAACATTGTATGCCTTGAACAATGAACACTTTGGTGCATATTTTCTAAATCAATAGAAATTATCTTATCTATTACTTATCTAATCTTTTCTGAATATAGTGCTGCAAACTGGGAAATGTAAGGTTGACACAATAGTATTATGTAAATTTTAAATTTTAAATATTTAAAATTTGTTAACTGTCCTATTAACATCACTTATGCACACACTTATGGATACTTTTTAGACATAATCAAACACATCACAGGATTGGTTTTCTGGGTTTGAAGGATTAGGGTCTCATGGGACATCTTGGTCAATTGGCATAATATACTTTATAAAGTTATGTGAGTACTGCCTGGAATCTTAAAAGTTTGTGCGCAGCCATCTAAGATACAACTATTGGTCTCTACTTGCCTGGAGCAAAAGAGAAAAAAGGAAACCAAAGACCAAAGAAGAAACTAGTCTACAGGACAAAGAGTCTACACAAAGCACAGCTTCATCTACCCTGAGACCAGAACCAGATAGTGCCTGGCTACCACTACCAACTATTATAATCTGGCTACCACTACCAACGATTATAATCTGGGCCACAATAGATAGACCCTGACAGAATGGAGAAAAATAGGAACAGAATCTCAAATTGCTGAAAAAACAAAAAAATCCAAAAAAGAAGAAAAGGACTTACTGGACCAGTTGATACTGAAGGACTTCCCAAGACTACCGTGGTGGTATAAGATGTTCTAAAATCAGATAGCGTGAGGCCTCCCACTCTGTTCTTCTTCTTGAGTAATGCCTTACTTATCAAGGGCTTCTTCCCTTTCCATATGAAGCTGATGATTTGTTTCTCTGTCTCATAAAAAAATGCCAGTGGAATTTGGATCGGGATTGCATTGTATCTGTAGATCGCTTTGGGTAGAATTGACATTTTCACGATGTTGAGTCTTCCTATCTATGAGCAAGGTATGTTTTTCCATTTATGCAGGTCTCTTTTGGTTTCCTGCAGTAGTGTCTTGTAGTTTTCGTTGTACAGGCCTTTTACGTCTCTCGTTAGATTTATTCCTAAGTATTTTATCTTCTTGGGGGCTATTGTGAATGGTATTGATTTGGTGATTTCCTCATCGAGGTTCTCTTTGTTCTTGTAAAGGAATACAACTGATTTTTGTATGTTTATCTTGTATCCTGCTACTTTGCTGAAATCTTCTATTAGTTCCAGTAGTTTTCTTGTGGATTCTTTTGGGTTTTCTGTGTATAAGATCATATCATCTGCAAATAGAGATACTTTTACTTCTTCTCTACTAATTTGGATTCCCTTTATTTCCTTTTCTAGTCTAATTGCTCTGGCTAGGACCTCCAGCATAATGTTGAATAAGAGTGGTGATAAAGGGCATCCTTGTCTGGTTCCTGTTCTCACAGGGAATACTTTCAAACTCTCTCTATTTAGGATGACGTTGGCTGTTGGCTTTGTATAAATGCCCTTAATTATATTGAGGAATTTCCCTTCTATTCCTATTTTATTGAGAGTTTTTATCAGGAATGGGTGTTGGACTTTGTCAAATGCCTTTTCTGCATGGATTGATAAGATCATGTGGTTCTTGTCTTTTGTTTTATTAATGTGATGGATTACATTGATTGTTTCTCTAATGTTGAACCATCCCTGCATACCTGGTATAAATTCCACGTGATCATGGTGAATTATTTTTTTGATATGCTGCTGAATTGTATTGGCTAGAATTTTGTTGAGAATTTTTGCGCCAATGTTCATGAGGGATATTGGTCTGTAATTTTCTTGTTTGTGGTGTCTTTACCTGGTTTTGGTATCAGGATTATGCTGGCTTCATAGAATGAGTTTGGGAGTATTCCATCCTTTTCTATGCTCTGAAATACTTTTAGTAGTCGTGGTGTTAACTCTTCTCTGAAAGTTTGGTAGAATTCTCTAGTGAATCATTCCGGCCAGGGCTTTTTTTTTGTTGGAAGTTTCCTAATTACCTTTCCAATCTCTTCTAGTGTTATGGGTTTATTTAGCTGTTCTACCTCTGTTTGTGTTAGTTTAGGTACGTAGTGAGTTTCTAGAAATTTGTCCATTTCCTCTAGGTTTTCAAATTTGTTAGAGTACAGTTTTTCAT
>NW_004444112.1:4257709-4260338 GCF_000243295.1 Trichechus manatus latirostris
TTTGTTAGAGTACAGTTTTTCATAGTATTCTGTTATGATTCTTTTAATTTCAGTTGGTTCTATTGTTATATCACCCATCTCATTTCTTATACGGGTTATCTGTTTCCTCTCCTGTTTTTCTTTTGTCAGTTTGGTCAATGGTTTATCAATTTTGTTGATCTTTTCAAAGAACCAGCTTTTGGTCTTGTTAACTCTTTCAATTGTTTTTCCATTCTCTATTCCGTTTAATTCTGCTCTAATGCTTATTATTTCCTTTCTTCTGGTGCCCAAGGACTTCTTTTCTTCTCTCTACTTGTTCCAGTTGTAGGGTTAATGTTTTGATTATGGCCCTTTCTTCTTTTTGAATGTGTGCATTTATTGCTATAAGCTGACCTCTGAGCGCTGCTTTTGCTGTGTCCCAAAGGTTCTGGTAGGATGTGTTTTCATTCTTGTTAGATTCTTTGAATTTCTTTATTCCATCTTTAATTTCTTCTATAACCCAGTAGCTTTTGAGCAAGGTGTTGTTCAGTTTCCATGTGTTTGATTTTTTTTCCTTGCTTTTTCTGCTGTTGATTTCTATTTTTATGGCTTTATGGTCAGAAAAGATGCTTTGTAATATTCCAATGCTTTGGATTCTGTTAAGGCTTGTTTTATGGCCTAGTATTTGGTCTATTCTGGAGAATGTTCCATGTGCATTGGAAAAGAAAGTATACTTGGCTGCTGTTGGGTGGAGTGTTTGGTATACGTCTATGAGATCAAGTTGGTTGATTGTAGCATTTAGCTCTTCCTTGTCTTTGTTGAGCTTCTTTCTGGATGTTCTGTCCTTCACCAAAACTGGTGTGTTGAAGTCTCCTACTACTATTGCGGAGCTGTCTATCTCTCTTTTCAATGCTGTTAGAGTTTGTTTTATGTATTTTGGAGCCCCGTAGTTGGGTGCATAAATATTTATTATAGTTATATTCTCCTGGTGTATTGACGCTTTAATCATTATATAGTGTCTTTCCTTATCCTTTGTGGTGGATTTTACTTTAAAGTCTATTTTGTCGGAGGTTAATATTGCCACTCCTGCTCTTTTTTGAGTGTTGTTTGCTTGATATATTTTTTTCCACCCTTGTGTTTTAGTTTATTTGTGTCTTTAAGTCTAAGGTGTGTCTCTTGTAGGCAGCATATAGATGGATTGTGTTTTTTTATCCAGTCTGCGACTCTCTTTCTCTTTATTGGTGCATTTAGTCCATTTACATTCAGCGTAATTATTGATAGGTATGAGTTTAGTGCTGTCATTTTGATGTATTTTTTTTTTGTGTTGTTCACAGTTTCTTGGTTGCACTTAATTTTCTGTGCTGAGTCCTTTTTCTTTATGTGTTTTCTTTTCATCTTTTTCATTGTTGTTAATTTTGTGTTTGCTGAATCTTTATTTTTTTTAGTTTTTTATTTTGACTTGTAGTTTCCTTTGCAGTTACCTTAATATTTACCCCTATTTTTCTAGGTTTAAATCAGTCTTTTATTTCTTTATATCACCCTGATTTCCTCTCCATATAAAAAACCTATGTATACATTTTTAAGTCCCTCTTTTTTGTTTTAATGTTGTCATCTTTTACATATCGACAACTCTGTTTCCCTATTTTCAGTCTTTTAGCTTTGATTTATTTTCATGACTTCCCTATCGGGGTTGATATCAGGTTGCTCTGACCTGTGTTCTAGTCTTGGATTGTTATCTGATGTTACTGATTTTCTAACTGCAGGACTCCCTTTAGTATTTCTAGTAATTTTTGTTTGGTTTTTGCAAATTCCCTAAACTTCTGTTTATCTGGAAATTTCCTAATTTCACCATCATATTTGAGAGACAGTTTTGATGGATATATAATTCTTGGCTGGCAATTTTTTTCCTTCAAGGCTTTATAAATGTTATCCCATTGCCTTCTTGCATGCAAGGTTTCCGCTGAGTAGTCTGAGCTTATTCTTATTGACTCTCCTTTGTAGATGGCATTTTGTTTATCCCTAGCTGCTCTTAAAATTCTCTCTTTATCTTTGGTTTTGGCAAGTTTGATTACAATATGTCTTGGTGACTTTCTTTTGGGATCTTCCTTATGGGGGGTTCGATGAGCATCTTGGATAGATATCTTCTCATCTTTCTCAATATCAGGGAAGTTATCTGCCAATAAATCTTCAACAATTATCTCTGTATTTTCTGTTATTCCCCCTGTTCTTGTACTCCAATTGCTCGTAGGTTATTCCTTTTGATAGACTCCCACATAATTCTTGGGGTTTCTTCATTTTTTTAAATCCTTTTATCTAATTTTTCCTCAGATAAGTTGGTGTCAAGTGCTTTATCTTCAGTCTCACTAATTCTGACTTTCATTGCCTCAATTCTGCTCCTATGACTTTCTACTGAGTTGTCTAATTCTGCAATTTTATTGTTAGTCTTCTGGATTTCTGATTGCTGTCTCTTTGTGGATTCTTGCAGCCTGTTAAATTTATCATTAAGCTCTTCTCTAATCTTTTTAATTTCCTCTATAGTGTGTTAAGCATTTTGTTTAATTTCCTTCCTGATCTCTTGAAGAGTTCTGTATATTAATCTTTTGTATTCTGCCTCCAGTAATTCCAAGAAATTGTCTTCCTCTGGAAAATTTCTAGGTTCTTTTTTTTTTTT
>NW_004444112.1:4260438-4282538 GCF_000243295.1 Trichechus manatus latirostris
CCCACTTCTCCTGTATGGATTCAGCTCAGGTGCCCAGGTAGATAGCCACCAAGTGTGTGGTGTAGGTTCTCACCTACAGTCCTAGACAGGCATGGGTGATTGGTGTAGGCACAGGCATCTGGCTGCAGCAGGGGGTAAACATTCTGAGCAAGGCAGCATGCTGACAGCCACCCACAAGTGTCCAGGAGGAAGGCATGTCCCTGTTCCCTATAGTGCATAAGTGGGTGGGTTTTGCAGCCAGACTATGAGCACCCAATGCTGTTGCCTTAAGAACTGGGGGCACCTCTTATTCTTGGGCCCCTATCACAGCTGTCTAGGTGGTGTGGATGGAGCCACTAGTCCTCAGGCCCCTGATGTGGGCAGATGAAGACCTTGCTTGATGGGCAGGGCAGCGCCAAATGTTACAAATCTGCTGCTTCACAGCTGAAACAGTTGAAGTTAGACTTCAGGTATATAACCTGTTGTACGGTGGTAATGAGGGCCTACGCTGTTGACATGGGTCCACACAAGTCTATGCAGGGGGAAAGGCACTCAAAGTCCATGGATCTCTTATGCCTGTGCCTAGGCAAAGGAGCTGTGCCTACCC
Organism: Trichechus manatus latirostris; assembly: GCF_000243295.1. Taxonomy (NCBI): domain Eukaryota; kingdom Metazoa; phylum Chordata; class Mammalia; order Sirenia; family Trichechidae; genus Trichechus; species Trichechus manatus. The sequence goes on from NW_004444112.1 coordinate 4,261,025, forward strand.
TGGGTTCCTGGCTTAGGGTAGCCGGCAGTTTATTTTTTCCCCTGTTTGTTAATTTGTTCATGCTCCAAGGCTGGGAGAATGGCTCAGGGCATGTGATGGATCCTACTTCCAGCCCAGGGAACTCAGCAATTGCTGAAGCTGGTCCTGGACCCAGTGCAGAGCAGGGAGTGTGGAGGTAAATGGGAGAGAGGTTTTTCCCTAAGGGGGGGTGTTTTTGATCCACGCATTAGGCCAGACACAAGTACTTAATGTTTTGCCTATCAGGGTTGCTTCTCACTGGTTCTGGGTGGCCGAGTAGCGTCTCTGCTGCTAGGTCTCTCCCATTGCAGGTCAAGTCTGGCAACTCCCAGCTGCTTCCGAACCATTGCTCCCTCTCCCTGCCACTCAGTCAGACTCCTCAACTTTGCCTTTGATGTTCAGGGCTCCTAGAATTTCATATATAACCGATTCACTTGTTTTTTCGGGTCTTTGTTGTAAGAGGGTCCACCAGAAGCGTCTGACTACTCTGCCATCTTGGCCCCTCCTCCTCATTTGATTTCTTGACTGATGCTTGCAAGGGTGTTGATTGTGAATCCAAGTAAAATGAAATTTTTTACAACTTCAATCTTTTCTCTGTTTATCATGATGTTGCCTATTGGTCCTGTTGTGAGGATTTTTGTTTTCTTTATGTTGAGATGTAATCCATACTAAAGGCTGCAGTCTTTGATCTTCATCAGTAAGTACTTCAAGTCCTCTCCACTTTCAGCAAATAAGGTAATGTGATCTGCATAATATGAGTTGTTAATGAGTCTTCCTCCAATCCTCATGCCCCTTTCTTCATATAGTCCAGTATCTTGGATTATTTGCTTTGCATACAGATTTAATAGGTATAGTGAAAGGATACAACACTGACACACACCTTTCCTGACTTTAAACCATGCAGCGTCCCCTTGTTCTGTTCGAACAACTGTCTCTTGATCTATGTACAGATTCCTCATGAGCACAATTAAGTGTTCTGGAATTCTCATTCTTTGCGAAGTTATCCATTATTTGTTATGATTCACACAGTTGAATGCCTTTGTGTAGTCAACAAAACACAAGTAAACATCTTTCTGGTATTCTCTGCTTTCAGCCAGGATCCGTCTGACATCCACAGTGATATCTCTCATTCCATGTCTTCTTCTGAATCTGGCTTGAATTCCTGGCAGTTCCCTGCTGATGTACTGCTGCAGCTGCTTTTGAGTGATTTTCAGCAAAATTTTACTTACATGTGATATTAATAATATTGTTCTATAATTTCTGCAATCTGTTGGATCACGTTTCTTTGGAATAAGCATAAATATATATCTCTTCCAGTCGGTTGGCCAGGTAGCTGTCTTCCAGATTTCTTGGCATAGGCGATTGGGGGTTTCCAGGGCTGCATCCATTTGTTGAAACATCTCAATTGGTATTCCGTCAATTCCTGGAGGCTTGTTTTTCACCAATGCCTTCAGTGAAGCTTGAACTTCTTTCTTCAGTACCATTGGTTCTTGGTCATATGCTACCTCTTGAAATGGTTGAACATTGAAGAATTCTTTGGGAACAGTAACTCTGTGCATTCCTTCCATCTTCTTTTGATGCTTCCTGCACTGTTTGATATTTTCCCCGTAGAATCCTTCAATATTGCAACATGAGGCTTGAATTTTTTCTTCAGTTCTTTCAGCTTGACAAATGCTGAGGGTGTTCTTCCCTTTTGGTTTTCTAACTGTAAGTCTTTGCACATGTCATTATAATACTTTATTTTTCCTTCTCAAGCTGCTGTTTGAAGTCTTCTGTTAAGCTCTTTTACTTCATCATTTCTTCCGTTTGCTTTACCTACTATATGTTAAAGAATAAGTCTTGTAGTCTCTTCTGACATCTATTTTGGTCTTCTCCTTTCGTTTTAATTACCTCTCACTTTCTTCATTTCTGATGTCCTTGATGTCATTCCATAACTCGTCTGGTCTTTGTCATTAGTGTTTAATGCGTCAAATCTCTTCTTGAGATGGTCTCTAAATTCAGGTGCTATGTGCCCAAGGACCTACTTTGGCTCTCGTGGACTTGTTCTAATTTTCTTCAGCTTCAGCTTGAACTTGCATATGAGCAATTGACGGTCTGTTCCACAGTTGGCCCCTGACCTTGTTCTGACTGATAATATTGAGCTTTCCCATCGTCTCTTTCCACAGATGTAGTCGATTTGATGTGTGTTCCATCTGGTGAGGTCAACCAGTATAGTCGCAGTTTATGTTGTTGAAAAACAGGTGTTCGCAGTGAAGAAGTCATTGGTCTTGCAAAATCCTATCATGAGTTCTCCAGCATCATTTCCATCACCAAGGCCATATTTTCCAACTACCGATCCTTCTTTGTTCTCAACTTTCACATTCCAATCACTGGTAATTATCAATGCGTCCTGATTGTATGCTCAGTCAATTTCAGACTGAAGAAGTTGGTAAAACTCTTCAATTTCTTCATCTTTGGCCTTAGTGGTTGGTGCATAAATTTGAATAATAGTCGTATTAACTGGTCTTCCTTGTAGGTGTATGGATATTATCCTCTCACTGACAGTGTTGTACTTCAGGATACATCTAGAAATGTTCTTTTTGACAGTGAATGCAGTGTCATTCCTCTTCATCTTGTCATTTCCAGCATAGCAGACCATATGATTGTCCAATTCAAAATGGCATGTACCTGTCCATTTCAGCTCACTAATGCCTAGGATATCGATGTTTATGCATTCCATTTCATTTTCGACAATTTCCAATTTTCCTAAATTCATACTTCTTACATTCCCTATTCTGATTATTAATGGGTGTTTGCAGCTGATTGTTTTCATTTTGAGTTGTGCCCAATCAGCAAATGAAGGTTCCAAAAGCTTGACTCCATCCACATCATTAAGGTCAGCTCTATTTTGAGAAGGCAGCTCTTGCCCAGTCATATTCTGAGTGTCTTCCAACCTGAAGGGCTCATCTCCAGCAATGTATTTTTAAAAGTACAGGTCAATTATTCTGCAAAAATTTCCTCAGTAGTGAGGTGTCCTCATAATTAGATTATGTTTATGCATATTTTGGCAAGGATACTACAGAAGTGATATTGTTTCCTTCTCAGTGCATCATATTAGGATGCACGTCTGTTTTCACAATATTGGTGATGTTAACTTCAGTCAATTTGAAATAGTCATGCCTCTAAGGTCTCCCTATACAAAAATTACTTTTTTGTTTTTTGTTTTTTGTTTTTTCTCCTGTACAATTGTATGTTATTAGTGGGGAGATTATTGAAAGAATGAAAAATCCTGTTTCTCATCAACCTTGCCCTCTGCTAATTTTAGCACCTATTGATTACTGTCTAACATCAGTCTGTCTATATTTCCCTTGACATTCTAAATCAAGGTAGAATGTTCTTCTCTCTGCTCTACTTCATTATTAATTCATTCCTTTATATTTCTGTGGACTCGTGCATACTTTGTTTAAACAGATTTGATAATGTATTATTTATATCAATAAAATCATCAATTTTCAGTGTATGTTTTAATTACTAATGGCAAGTATATACTGTTGTGTAACCACCATCACAGTTATGATACAGAATATTCCCATCACCTTGTGCCATTTGCAATTAATCCATTATTCCCATCCTCAGCCCCAGCAACAACTGAAGGTGCTCTTATATTACTGAGTAACATTCCATTTATGAATATACCTCAACTGATTAACCATTCACTTGTGGATGTACAGTTGGATTTTTCCTGCTTTTTTTTAGTTTTTATGAATAAAAAAGATGTTGCTCTTGCTGTGTATATTTCAGTAAGAGTATTCCTGTGATATATTGTTGGGGGAATGGTCTGCCTCTATGCTTCCCATCTAGGCTGCCTAAGTAAAGGCATTGGGTCCAGATCATACTTTGATAAGGAGGCTGGGAATTGGGCCGCTCTCTCTTTACCAGTTCCTTTTCCTTATCCGAGAAGCCTTCCGCCGTTCTGGGCACACAGTAACTTTCTGTCTCTTGCACTTGTGCAGGCACCATGTGGCACCTGGCCAACCCACTTCTATATCTGTTCCCAGGGAAGGAAGAGGACCTCTGTACTATGGCAAAAGAGAAGTGAACATAGAACATCTGCCCTGCACAGGCCATATGCGGGATGACCCTGCTGACGTTAGGAAACCATTGCCCACTAGTGAAGCTGATTTCCCTCTGCCTCTTCTCTATGTGAATAAAGCGTCTCCCATGCACTCTTACAGCGTGTGTCTGGTCTTTTGCTGGTGACTGTGAACCGTGGGTGTCAACATATGTATTTTTATTTCTCTTAGGAATATCCCTACACGTGAAGTTGTTGTGCCATATGAAAATTATACGTTTAGCTTGATAAGAAACAGTCCTGGTGTTTTGTAAAGTGGCTTTACCATTTTGCATTCCTGCCAGCAGTATATGAGAGTCTTTCACATATTAACCAACTTAATATTGCCAATCTTTGAATTATAGCCATTTAAAAGAGTGTATAGTGTTCTTTCCAATTTTAATTTCTATTTACTCGATGTTTAATGATGCTGAGTATATTTTTATGTGTTTATTTACCATTCATATATTTTCATTGGTGAAATATGTGTTCAAAACGTTTGCCCACTTTTGAATTGGCTTGTTTATCTTATTATTGTTGTAAGGGCTATTTATATATTTCTGGATACCAGTAATTAATCAGACATATGTCTTGCAAATGTTTTTTCCTAGGCTGTGGTCTGCATTTTCACTTCCTTAACAGTATGTTTTGAACAGCAAAGTTTTCATTTTGATTAAGTCCTACCTTATCAATTGATTTAATTCTTTTGTTTTCTTTGTAGATCTTTTTCTAACCCAAGAATAAAGAAAATTCTTGTTTGTTATCTTGTAGAAGCTGTGTGATTTTTATTTCAGACATTAAGGTTTATTATCCATACCAAGTTATTTTTTAAATAGTTTGAGGAAAGGGTTGAGGTTCTTTTTAAGTTTTTGCTCAAGGATAAGCTTTCTCAGAACAGTTTACAAGCCAAGTGAATGCAAACTATTTCTGAACTTCTATCCTCATTGGAATACAAGAAAATGCATTCAACAAGTCAAAAGCTGAACACCACATACCTGAAGCTGAATTAACCTGCTTTGACAAATATACTACATTTGGTATGGGAGTAGCTGCTAGGTTGACCTTTTGTTAGTTTCCAGTCAATCTCCAGGATACATCTGGTTTCTGCAGTGGCCAGATTGCCAAACTAAGTGGAAATTTGTTAGAGAAAACTACTGTTAAGTCCTTGAAATCCTAGAAGGTGGCATTTATCTCCTCTATGACTCTCAGGAAGTAATATTGTGATGTTGACCAGGGAGCATTTCAGAGGCTTGTACTTGGTCTTCTCCACAGACACACTGAACCCATTATATCCTGGATATTTTTCCAGGTCTCTATTATTTCGCTTCCAAATATCCTCACTCTAATAGGGGACTATTATGACAGTTCAGGTATCCAAGAATCAATGTCAATTCAGATTCTTCCCAATACTCCTCAATATTTCAGATAGACCCCTTTCCTTAATGTACAATTACCAAAAAGTTGTAGACCTCTTTGAAGCAGGACAATGGAAATCACCATAATATATACTTGTCTTGATATTGTAGGCTCTTTTTCCTGGCGACCCAGTCACCTCTTTATTCAGTGGACCCTGGGTCTGAAAACAGGCCCAAGTTGGGTTCTGAATAGAGAAATATGCCTTTTTTATCAAGACACACTCACCCTGAGGCTACTGCTTATCCATTATTGTCCCTTTTTGATTGTACAAAGTACATTCATTGTTTGCCCAGTAATGTAGGTGGGGATAGATGAAACAAGAAGACAAAGGAAAAAAAAAGACCTGTTGCCACAGAGTCGATTCAGACTCATAGCAACCCTATAGGACAGAGTAAAACTGCCCCATATGGTTTCCAAGGATCAGCTGGTGGATTCAAATTGCCAACACTTTGGTTAGCAGCCGAGCTCTTAACCACTGTGCCATCATAGCTCCAGATGAAACAAGAACACCCGTGAAATGATCAAAAATGATGGAAGATTTGGGAATGGTTTCTTGGAATTTCAGTCTTTTACCCTTTTTGTTTACATTTTTAAATATGTACTACAAAAGGAATAATATTTTCTTGTATCAATAATGTTGTGTGTTAAGCGGGATAGATTACACCTAACTAGATGGTGCCCAGCTACCACTACAGACTGTTCTAATCAGGGCCACAAGAGATGAACTCTGATAGAATGGGAGAAAAATGTGGGAAAGAACTTCCAATTCAAGACTGGAGGCCTCCCCGAGACTATTGCCCTGAGATACTCTTCAAATCTTAAACCAAAACTAACTCCTGAGGTCACCTTTTAGCTAAATAACAGATTGGCTCACAAAATAATGAATATTACCCATAAGTACTGTGCTCCTTTAAAAAAATCACCTATATGAAACCTAGTGGTCAACAATTACTTTAAAACAAAGATGAGAATGTAAGGGGGCAGGGAAAGTCAATTAATGGAAAAGGAACAACTAAAACAGAAATAATGAGAATGTTCACACATTGTAAATAATGTAAGCAATGTCACTGAACAATTGTGTAGAAATTGTTGAATGGTAACCTAAATTGCTGTGTAAACCTTCACTAAAACCACAATAAATTATTCTTTAGAAAAAAAAGAGGAATAGATTACAAATGGCATGAAACAACTTTTGATTTCTGAAGTATTAAGCATGTATCAAAACTTACCAAATTGTGCATTTTAAATATGTGGAATTTATTGTAAATCAATTATACTTCAACTAAGAATATCTTAAAAACAAAGAAAATTGTGTATTAGGGTCTCCAAGACCACTCTCAGGTTCAATCATTCACTATAAGAACCTACAGAACCCAGGAAAACTGTTCTACACGTGGTTATGGCTTACTGTGAAAGGCTAGAGATTAAAATTAGCAAAGTAAAAAGCACATAGGGCAGAGTCCAGGAGAAACCAAGTACAAGCTTCCTGTTTTTCATTCCCAGTGGAGTCATACAGACAGAGCTTTATTGTCCCAACAATGATGTGTGATAACACACATAAAGTATTGCCAATTAGAGAAGCTCACACGAGTCTTGGTGTCCAGGGTTTTTTATTTTTATTTTTTTTTAATTGGGGGCCAGAGGCGGGGCCAAGATGGCGGAGTAGTCAGACGCTTCTGGTGATCCCTCTTACAACAAAGACCCAAGAAAACAAATCAATCGATTATCTATGAAAATCTAGGAGCCCTGAACATCAAAGGCAAAGTTGAGGAATTGGACTGAGCGGCAGGGGGAAGGAGCAATTGTTTGGAAGCAGCAAGGAGTTGCCAGACCTGACCTGGCGAGAGCCTGAGCCCCTCAGGCCTGATCAGCTTATGGTACGTGGTGAGGCAGGCAAGCAGGGGCACTCTGGAGGCATTTTCCACATTGGGAGAGACACAGTGGCAGAGAGTCTACTTGGCCATCCAGAACCAGTGAGAAGCAGTTCTCAATCACCGAAACATAAATACTCACGTCGCCTACCGTGTGGATCAAAAACACCCCCCTTAGGGAAAAACCTCTCTCCCATCTACCTCCACACTCCCTGCTCTGCACTGGGTCCAGGACCAGCTTCAGCAATTGCCAAGTCCCCTGGGCCAGAAGTAGGACCTGTCATGTGCCCTGAACCATTCTCTCAGCCTTGAAGAGTGAACAAATCAATGAACAGGGGAAAAAATAAACTGCCGGCTCCCTTAAGCCAGGAATTTAGGGTAGGCACAGCTCTTTTGCCTAGGCACAAGCATAAAGGATCCATAGACTTTGAGTGCCTTTCCCCCTGCATAGACTTGTGTGGGCCCATTTCAACAGTGTAGGCCCTCATTACTGCAGTACAGCAGGGTATATACCTGAAGTCTAACTTCGACTATTTCAGCTGTGAAGTGGTAGGTTCATGACATTTGACAATTGCTCTGCCCATTAAGCAGTGTCTTCATCTACCCACATCAGAAACCTGAGGACTGGTGGCTCCACACATGCCACCTAGCCACCTGTGACAGGGGCCCAAGAATAAGAGGTGCCCCCCAGTCCTTACAGCCAACAGCATTGGGTGCTCATAGTCTGGCTGCAAAACCCACCCGTCTATGTGCTCTAGGGAACAGGGACACGCTTTCCTCCTGGACCCTGGGGGGGGGGGACATCAGTCTCCTGCCTAGCTCAGCCTGTGTCCCCCTGCTGCAGCCAGATGCCTGTGCCTACACCAATCACCCATGTCTGTCTAGAACTATAGGTGAGAGCCTACACCACACACTTGGCTGACTACCTGGACACCTGAGTTGAATCCATACAGGAGGATTGGGCAGACTCCTGGGTTCACATACTTAGTGCAGGTCTGGCCACCTGGTGGCAGGACATTGGAGCTTCAGAGGCACTAGAGATTGGGCTAGCTCACACAGGCAGCCTATTTGGGCATATCAAAACAAAACAATAAGCTAGGATACAGTAAGCAAACATAAAATAAATATAATAACTTATTGATGGCTCAGAGACAACAGTCAATATCAAATCACATAAAGAGGCAGAACATGATGGCTTCAGTAAGCTCCCAAAATAAAGAACCTAGAAATTTTCCAGAGGAAGACAATTTCTTGGAAATACTGGAGGCAGAATACAAAAGATTAATATACAGAACTCTTCAAGAGATCTGGAAGGAAATTGTGCAAAATGCAGAACATGCAATAGAGGAAATTAAGACTAAAGAAGAGCATAATGACAAATTTAACAGGCTGCAAGAATCCATAGAGAGATAGCAATCAGAAATCCAGAAGATTAACAATAAAATTTCAGAATTAGACAACTCAATAGAAAGTCATAGGGGCAGAATTAAGGCAATGGAAGTCAGAATTAGATTGAAGATAACGCACTTGACACCAACATATCTGTGGAAAAATCAGATAAAAGGACTTAAAAAAATGAAGACACCCTAGGAATTATGTAAGATTCTATCAAGAGGAATAACCTACGAGTGATTGGAGTACCAGAACGGGGGGGGGGGGGATAACAGAAAATACAGAGAGAATTGTTGAAGATTTGTTGGCAGAAAACTTCCCTGATATTGTGAAAGAAGAGAAGATATCTATCCAAGATGCTCATCAAACCCCACACAAGGTAGATCCCAAAAGAAAGTCACCAAGACATATTACAGTCAAACTTGCCAAAACCAAAGATAAAGAGCGAATTTTAAGAGCAGCTAAGGATAAATGAAAAGTTATCTACAAAGGAGAGTCAATAGAATAAGCTCAGACTACTCAGCAGAAACCATGCATGCAAGAAGGCAATGGGATGACATTTATAAAGCCTTGAAGGAAAAAAATTGCCAGCCAAGAATTATATATCCAGCAAAACTGTCTCTCAAATATGATGAAAAAATTAGGGCATTTCCAGATAAACAGAAGTTTAGGGAATTTGTAAATTGGGGGCCAGTCACATAAACAAGGAGTGCTTGTGTGGCTGACCTTAGTTACTCAGTTTCTATTCTCTACGGAGGTCAAACTGACACCATGCAGCCCACAGCCCCCCATCATAAATCGCACTGTTAGCATGGCCGAAGGCCCCAAGTAAACACTCTTACTAGGAAGAATATCCAGGGGTTTAGAGGTTATTTCGTAGGAGACAACAAAAAGCCAATCTTTTCTTGGAATGTGCATGGTTTGCACAGCCCAGGCTTGCTGGCTTAGTCCTTTACTACAAAGTAACAAATATTCAAAACTTAACCTGTTGCCATAGAGTTGGTTCAGAGTCACAGAAACCCTACAGGACAGAGTAGACTGCCCCATAGTGTTTCAAAGGTGTAAATCTTTACGGAAGCAGACTGCCACATCTTTCTCCCATGGAGCAGCTGGTGGTTTCGAACTGCTAACCTTTCAGCTAGCAGTCAACTGCTTAACCACTGTGCCACCAGGGCTTCCTAATTATATTACTATATTTTACTATTATCTATGTTCTCAATGTGATTTATTACTATTGTATCTGTATAGAAGAAATAGATTATAATGTTGTACTACTGCATCTCTCTTCCCAACTCCACATTTAGTGATAGCAGCATGAAATTGGCTATGGTGGGAGAATTTGCACCATAGAAATTAGCAAAAACTGCAAACAAGGTTTGGTTAAGTATTTTATTGAGTGTCCAGACTTAAGAAAGTGATGGAGAATGTGTTAACAATGCAGATTAAACTTTAAAGTGTGTGGTGTATGTGTCCATTACATTGTGAATAGTGCAAAAAATTGAAAAAATATTCTAATATTTAAAAAAAATTATTCCATTCAGAAAAATAAGTCACTTAAGTCATTGAAGAATGATTTAAGTTCCAACATGTCTTCATTATTCATTGTCTTCTTGGTTATTAATAAAAGGAAAATATTAGACAACATTCATTTAAAAAATAGGCAAAAATTATTAACAGACATTTCACCAAAGAAGAAATACAGGTGGCAAATAAACACATTAAAAGTATCAAACATCATGAATTAGGGAAATATAATTTAAACTACAGTAAGATACCACTATATACTTTTGGAATGGCTAATATTAAAAACAATGACTATACCAAGTATTGGTGAGGAAGTGAAGGAACCAGAACTCTCCTACACTATTGGTGCGAATGTAAAAGGGTACAACTTTTTTAGAAAACAGTTCGGTAGTGTCTTAAATAGTTAAACATTCACCTAACTTATAACTCAGGCATTGTGCTCCTAGGTATTAACAGAAGATATTAAACATAAATTCATATAAAGAACCATATGCATATGTTTGTAACAAATTTATTTGTGATAGCCAAAAAACTGGGGATAGGGGAACCCATTCATCCATTAACAGATAAATAAATAGTGATATACCCCTATGACAGAATACTATTTATCGATAAAAAGAATGACCAATTCACATCTGCAACTTGGATGTTTCTCAAAATAATTATGCAGCATGAAAGAAACCAGACAAATATGAGTAAACACTGTATTACTCCAATTACAAAACTGTAGAAAAGCAAACTAATCTGAGAGAAAGTAAACCAATGGTTGCTAGGGAGGGCAGGAAGATAGCACAAGAAAAATATGGGGGTGATAAAAAAAAAAACACTTGTTGCCACTGAGTCGATTTCAACTCATAGCGACCCTATAGGACAGAGTAGAACTGCTGCATAGGGTTTCCAAGGAGCGGCTGGTGGATTCGAACTGCGGACCTTTTGGTTAGCAGCCAAGCTCTTTAACTACTGCACCACCAGGGCCCTATGGGGGTGATAGATAGGTTCATTATCATAATAGTATCATGGGTTTATACATGTGTTAAATCGAACAGTTCATTTTAATAATGTGGTTTATTGCATGTCCTTTTGTGATTGACTTATTTCACTCAACATAATGTCCTCCAGATTCATCCGTGTTGTGAGTTGTTTCGCGGATTCATCATTGTTCTTCATCGTTGCGTATTATTTCATTGTGTGTATGTACCATAATGTGTTTATCCATTCATCTGTTCATGGGCACTTAGGTTTTTCCTGTCATTTTGCTATTGTGAATAGTGCCTCAATGAACATGGGTGTGCATATGCCTATTCGTGTGACGGTTCTTATTTCTCTAGGATGTATTTCTAGGAGTAAGATTATTGGATCATATGGTATTTCTATTTCTAGATTTAAGGAGGTGCCATCTTGTTTTCCATAGTGGTTTTACCATTTTACATTCCCACCAGCAGTGCGTAAGAGTTCCAATCTCCCAGTAACCTCTCCAACATTTATTATTTTCTGTTTTTGTTTTTTTTATTAGTGCCAGTTATTGTTGGGGTGAGATGGTATCTCAATGTAGTTTTGATCTGCATTTCTCTAATGGCTAATAATCGCAAGCATTTCTTTATGTGTCTACTAACCAACTGAATGCCTTCTTTGGTGAAGTGTCTGTTCATATCCTTTGTCCATTTTTTAATTGGATTATTTGCCTTTTTGTTGTTGAGGAGTTGAAGTATTTTGTAGATTTTAGAGATTAGATAAATTGGATATGTCGTAGCCAAAAAATCTTTCCTAGTCTGTAGGTTCTCTTTTATACTCTTTTGGTGAAGTCTTTTGATGAGCTTAAGTGTTTAATTTTTAGAAGCTTCCAGTTATCAAGTTCATCCTCTAGTGTTCGTGCATTGTTAGTTATAGTTCGTACTGTATTTACACCCTGTATCATGGCCTCTAGCATTGTCCCTACTTTATCTTCCATGATCTTTATCATTTTGGGTTTTTATATTTAGGTCTTTGATCCATTTTGAGTTAGTTTTTGTGTACGGTGGGAGGTATGAATTCTATTTCATTTTTTTACAGATGGACATCCAGTTATGCCAGTACCATTTAATGGACTTTGGGCTTTGTCAAATATCAGCTGCCCATAGATGGATGGATTTATGTCTGGGTTCTCAATTCTGTTCCATTGGTCTATGTGTCTGTTGTTGTACCAGTACTAGGCTAGTTTGACTACTGTGGCTGTATAGTAGATTCTAAGATCAGGTAATATGAGGCCTCTCACTTTGTTCTTCTTCTTCAATAATGCTTTACTTATCCAGGGCCTCTTCCATTTCCTTATGAAGTTAATGACTAGTTTCTCCATCTCGTTAAAGAACGCTTTTGGAATTTGGATGAGGGTTGCATTATATCTGTAGATCGCTTTGGGTAGTACTGATATTTTCACAAGGTTGAGTCTTCTTATTCATGAGCATGGTATATTTTTCCATTTGTGTAGATCTCTTTTGGTGTCTTGAAGTAGTGTTTTGTAGTTTTCTTTGTATAGATCTTTCATGTCCCTGGTTAGATTATTCCTAAGTATTTACCTTTTGGGGGGCTATTGTAAATGGTATTGACTTCTTGATTTCCTTTTCTAAGTTCTCTTTGTTGATGTAGAGGAATCCAACTGATTTTTGTATGTTAATCTTGTATCCTGCTACTTTGCTGAAACCTTCTATTAGTTCCAGTAGATTTCTTGTGGATTCTTTGGGGTTTTCTATGTATAGAATCACTTCATCTGTGAACAGGTATAGTTTTACCTCTTCCTTACCAATTTGGATGCTCTTTATTTCTTTTTCTAGCCTAATTGCTCTGGCTAGGACCTCCAGCACGATGTTGAATAAGAGTGGTGATAAAGGGCATCCTTGCATGGTTCCCATTCTCAAGGGGAATGTTTTCAGTCTCTCTCCTTTGAGAATGATGTTGGGTGTTGAGTTTTGTATAAATGCCCTTTATTATGTTGAGGAATTTCCCTTCTATTTCTATTTTGCTGAGAGTCTTTATCAGGAATGGGTGTTTTACTTTGTCAAATGTCTTTTCTGCATTGATTGAGGTGATCATGCGATTATTTTCTTTTATTTATGTGGTGGATTATATTGATTGATTTTCTAATGTCGAGCCATCCTTGCCTATCTGATATGAATCCCACTTGGTCATGATGTATTATTTTTTTGATATGCTGTGGAATTCTATTGGCTAGAATTTTATTGGGATTTTTCCCATCTATGTTCATAAGGGACATTAGTCTGTAGTTTTCTTTTTTTGTGTGTGTGGTGTCTTTGCCTGGCTTTGGAATCAGGCTTCATAGAATGAATTCGAGAGTATGCTTTCCTTTTCTGTGCTCTGAAATAGTTTTAGTAGTATTGATGTGAGCTATTTTCTGAAAGTTTTGTAGACTTCTCCAGTGAAGCCATGAGGGCCAGGGCTTTTTTCTGCTGGGAGTTTTTTTTATTACCTCTTCAATTTCTTCTTTTGTTATGGGTGTCTTTAGTTTTTCTACCTCAGTTTGTGTTAGTTTATGTAGGTAATGTGTCTCTAGAAATTCATCCATTTCCTGTAGGTTTTCAAATCTGTTGATTCTGTTGTGATATCACTCATCACATTCCTTATTTGGGTTATTTGCTTCCTCTGCTGTTTTTCTTTTGTCAATTTGGCCAAATGGTTTGTTGATCCTTTCAAAGAACCAACTTCTGGTTTTGTTGATTCTTTCTATTGTTTTCCTGTTCTCTATTTACTTATTTCTGCTCTAATCTTTATTATTTTCTATCTTCTGGTGACTGTGGGCTTCTTTCACTGCTCTCTTTTTGTTCAAGTTGTAGGGTTAACGTTTTCATTTGGGACCTTTCTTCTTTTTTGACTTGTGCATTTATTGCTATAAGCCAACCTCTAAGCACTGCTTTTGCTATGTCCCACAGGTTTTATAAGATGTGTTTTCATTCTCATTTGATTCTATGAATTTTTTGATTCCATCTTTGATTTCTTCTATTACCTAGTAGTTTTTAAGCAAGGTGTTGTTCGGTTTCCACATATTTGATTTTTTCATTGCTATTCTACTATGTCAATTGTAACTAAGGTTTAAAAGAAATGATTCTGCATAAAAATCTAACTTTCCCTTTTTGGAAAACCAGAAGTCTGACAACCCTGGATTAACTCCACTATCTTTCTTCATTTCTTGTGAGAGGGACTTCTGGTGCACTGGCAACAAAGACTGGGGAGCAAAAAAAAAGCATTTGCACTTGAGTTACCAGGAACTCTGGCCATAAAAATCACATGGCTGGACTACAGGATTTCCATTCTCTCAGACATTTATTTGACTGTGCCATAATGGCCTTGAGGTGAACAATTTGGAGAGGCTACAGGAATTCTGAAAAACTTTATATTATTGGGTCTGGCAGTAACACTGGCCACAGGAGAGACACTTCAGTAGGTGTTATGGATTGAATTGTGTCCCCCCAAAATTCATGTGTAACAACTTCATTAGTCTATGATTCCCAGTATTGCTTCATTGCCCACCATTGTGTCATCTGATGTGATTTTCTTATATGTTGTAAATCCTACCTCTATGATGTCAATGAGGCAGGATTAGTGACAGTTATGTTAATGAGGCATAAGTCAATCTATAAGATTGGGTATTGTCTTAAGTCTATCTCTTTTGAGATATAAAAGAAAGAAGTGAGCAGAGACACATGGGGATCTCATACCACCAAGAAACAAGAGCCCGGAGAATAGCGCGTCCTTTTTTTTTTTTTTTTTTTTTTTTTTGGCTTTAACAAACAGAAATTTATTTCTTCACAGTAGAGTAGGCTAAAAGTCCAAATTCGGGATGTCAGCTCCAGGGGAACGCTTTCTCTCTCTGTCGGCCTTCTTCTCATCAGTGTTTCCCCCGGACTAGGAGCTTCTCCGTGCAGGGACCCCGGGTCCAAAGGACACGCTCTACTTCTGTCACTGCTTTCTCGGTGGTATGAGGTCCCCCATTCTCTGCTTGCTTCCCTTTCATCTTTTGTAAGGTAAAAGGTGGTGCAGGCCACACCCTAGGGAAACTCCCTTTACATTGGATCAGGAATGAGACCTGGGTAAGGGTCGTGTTACAATCCCACCCTAATCCTCTTTAACATAAAATTACTATCACCGAATGGAGGCCAACCACACAATTCTGGGAATCATGGCCCAGCCAAATTGATACACACATTTTTTGGGAGACATAATTCAAACAACGACATTCCACCCTTTGGCCCTCAAAAATCACATCCTTGCAACATGCAAAACATATTCATCCCATTGTATCATAGCAAAAGTCTTAACTCCAAGTTCAAAATCCAAAATTCCTCTTCCTCTGAGAAATCTAGAATACAAGTTATCTGCTTCCAAAGCTACAGTGGCAGAAAGGGCACAGACTAGACATTTCCATTACAAATGGGAGAAACTGGAGGGAAAGAAGGGATAACAGGCACCAAGCAAGTCAGCAAAACACATTACATTAGCCCTCAAGGCTTTGAAAATAAACCTCTGTTCTCTGAGACAATTTACACAATGGCCCTGCCCTCCAGAATCTAGGTATTGGCCACACAGTCTCCAGATCCTGAGTGGAAGCCACTCAGCCCTGAGCTTCAGCTCCACCTTCCAGGGCCACTGGGACAGCAACTCTGCTCCCTTGGCTTTAGGCTCACCATTCTCCCAGTCCATCTGAGTGGCGACTCCACCCTTAGAAACACCAGAGGCCATGGCCATACCTTTTGAGACTGAGGCAGCTAGGCTTCTTGTGTCCCTTGTCTCTTCAGCTTGTTTCCTGGTTTCTTAGCCTCTCGGGTCCTCCAGCCTCACGCCTGCATCTGCCCTGCTGGGGCAAGTGTTCCAAAGCACTGTAGCTCCACCGGTAAGTGCTCAGAGGCACCCCACTCTGCCTGGAAGCCTCCTGCGCACAAGCACTCAGCTCTCTCACTCCTTGGGTCGGCTCCAGTGCCATCTCGCACTGGTCCCCTGGTTCTGCTGTTGCCAGATCTCTGCTACTGCTGCTTCTATGCTGCTGCAGGTTCTCTGCTGTTGCTGGTCCTCTGCCACTGACACTTCCCTAACCATTCACAGTTTCAAAACTGCTCCCATATTTTAAGTATCTGTTACAGCAGCACCCCACTCTCGCGGTACAAATTCTGTCTTAGTCATCTAGTGCTACTGTAACAGAAATACCACAAGTGGTTGGCTTTAACAAAGAGAAGTTTATTTCTTCACAGTAAAGTAGGCTAAAAGTCCAAATTCAGGACGTCAGCTCCAGGGGAAGGCTTTCTCTCTCTGTCGGCTTTTTTCTCATCAGTGTTCCCCCGGAATAGGAGCTTCTCTGCACAGGGACCCCGGGTCCAAAGGATACGCTCTGCTGCTGGCACTGCTTTCTTGGTGGTATGAGGTCCCCCAGAATAGTGCATCCTTTGGACTTAGGGTCTCTGCGCTGAGAAATTCCTTGACTGGGGAAGACTGATGACAAGACATTCCCCTAGAGCCAACACAGAGAGAAAGCCTTTCCCTGGAGCTGGCACCCTGAATTTGGACTTCTAGCCTCCTAGACTGTGAGAGAATAAGCTTCTCTTTGTTAAAGATATCCACGTGTGGTACTTCTATTATAGCAGCACTTGATAACTAAGAATTTAGTACTGAGGGAGTGAGGTGCTGCTCTAACAGATACCTAAAATGTGGAAGCAGTTTTGAAACTATGAATGGATAGAGGCTGGAAGAGTTTTAAAGTGCCTAATAATAAAAACCTAGGTTTCCTTGAAAAGACTGTTGGTGGAATTATGGACATCAAAGACAATTCTGGTGAGGACTCAGAAGGAAATGAGGAGAGTGGTTACACTGGAGACAGTGCAGAAGGCAAGAGGCAGCAGGAGAACAGCGTGAGACAGCACTGGAGCTGACCCATGTAGCAAGAGAACTGAGTGCCTCTGGCAGGAGGCTTCCTGGCCAAGTAGGTTGCCTCTGGCAACTGATTGGTGGAGCTAGGCTCGCCAACCCACGGAGCAAGAAAGTTGAGTGCCTTCCAGCCAAAGTTTCCTGGTGGATTGAGGTGCCTCCAAGCACTTATCAGTAGAGCTAAAGAACATTGGAACATTTGCCTGAGCAGGGCAGACATGGGCAGAGGGGCCCAAGGGGCCCAGAGGCCAAGAAACCAAGAAGCAGAAGATGAAGAGACAAGTAAGTGAGCTGCCTCAGTCTCAAAGGGTGGAGTTGCCACTCAGATGGACTAAGAGAATGGGGCTGCCCAAAGCCAAGGGAACAGAGTTGCCATTCCAGTGGGCCTGGAAGGCAGAGCTGAAGCCCAGGGCTGAGGGGCTCCACTCAGAATCTAGAGAGTGTGGCCAATACCTAGAGTCTGGAGGGCAGGGACATTGTCTAAATGGTATCAGAGAACAGAGGATTATTTTCAAGCCTGGAGGGCCAATGTAATGTGTTCTGCTTGGTGCCTGTTATCCCTTCTTTCCCTCCAATCTCTCCCATTTATAATGGGCATGTCTAGCTTGCGCCTATTCCACCATTGTATTTTGGAAACAGATAACTTGTATTCTAGATTTCACAGATGAAGAGAAATTTTTGGATTTTGGACTTGGAGTTGATTTAAGACTTTTGCTGTATCATGGGGTAAGTGTGTTTTACATATGGCAAGGACATGAAATTTGGGGGGCAAAAGGGTGGAATGTTATGGATTAAATTGTGTCCCCCCAAAATTCATGTGTGTCAACTTTGCTAGTCCATGATTCCCAGTATTGTGTGATTGTCCACCATTTTGTCTTCTGATGTGATTTTTTTCTGTGTTGTAAATCCTACCTCTATGATGTTAATGAGTTAGGATTAGCGGCAGTTATGTTAACGAGGCAAGACTCAATCTACAAGATTGAGTGTTGTTTTAAGTCAATCTCTTTTGAGATATAAAATAGAGAAGTGAGTAGAGAGACATGGGGACCTCATGCCACCAAGAAACAAGAGCCAGAATAGCTCTTCCTTTGGACCCGGGGTCCCTACGCTGAGAAGCTCCTCGACTGGGGAAGATTGATGATAAGGACCTTCTTCCAGAGCCAACAAAGAGAGAAAGCCTTCCCCTGGAGCTGGCACTCTGAATTTGGACTTTTAGCCTCCTAGACTGAGAGAATAAACTTCTCTTTGTTAAAGCCATTCACTTGTAGTATTTCTGTTATAGCAGCACTAGATAACTAAGACAGTATGTCCTGTTTATTTCTGCAAAACTCTCATCCTTAACAGCCGCATTAACTGGAACATTTTTAGTCACTGGATGCGGCTTTAGAATGGGCACATCCCTCTAATTTTATATCTTCTATTCCTTATTAATCACACCCAAAGTTTCTATAACATGTGCCTACAATCTAAAAATCAGTGATACTGGCTGTGATGTTTAAGGATGTGTGTCACCTTGGCTGGGCCATGATTCTTAGTGGTTTGGCAGTTATGTAACGATGTCATTTGGCAGTTATGTAATGATGTAGTCATCCTCCATGATGAGATCTGATGTGATCAGCCAATCAGTTTTAAGGAGAGTTTCCTTGGGGGTGTGGCCTGCAACCAATATATATATATAGATGTTTGGGCAAAGCTCACTTGCTTGCTCTGGGTCCTGCATCTGGCTTGTCATCAACTGACCTCTGGTTCTTAGGACTTGAGCCAGCTGCCTGCCGTATTGCCTGACGATCTTGGGGTTCATCAGCCTCCAACAGCCTATGAGCCAGCGGCCTGCCATCTCACCTGCCAATCTTGGATTCATCAGCCCCTGCAGCTACATGAGTCAGGAGAAGCCTCCAGCCTGATGCCTTACCCACGGACTTGGGACTTGCCAGACTCTACAACTATGTGAGCCATTTCCTTGAGATAAATTTTAATTTCTCTCTCCACACACACACACAAATACACACACACTTCACTAGTTTTGCTTCTCTGGAGAACCCAGCCTAAGACACTGGCCTATCAAAACATGGACATTATGGCTCATGGCTCTCTCAGAGGACCTAAGGAACAGCATGTGTTCAACAGTGCTGGGCACTATACATCCCATGTGAAAAAAGAAATCAATTTATGCTACTCCAAGAAGCATGGATGGGGACAGTAATAGACATGAACACCAATGGAAAAGAATCAAGAGTCCAGAAATGAACCCACACATCTACAGTCATCTGATTTTTGACAAGGGTGCTAAATCCATTCCATGGAGAAAGAATAGTCTCTTTAATATATGGTTCTGGGACAACTGGATATCCAGGCAAAAGAATGAAGCTGGAGTCATACCTCACACCATATATAAAAAGTAACTCAAAATGGAGCAGGAACTTAAATGTAAGAAATAAAACCATAAAACTACTAGAATAAAGCATAGGGACATGGCTTCAGGACCTAGTTTTTAACAATGGATCTTTAGATTCAACACCAAAAGCACTTGCAACAAAAGACAAAATAGGTATATTAAACTTCATCAAAATCAACAACTTTTGTTCAACAAAGGACTTAACAATGTGAAGCGATAACCTACAGTCTACAAGAAAGTTTCTCCATATAATGCTTCTAACTCAATTTCCCAATTCAGTAGGTACTTGTGATGGTTAAGGTTGTGTGTCAACTTGGATGGGTCATGATTCTCAGTGGTTTGGCAGTTATGATGTAGTTTGTCAGTTATATGATGTCATGATCACTTCCATGATGAGATTTGATATAATGTGATCACCTCCATGATGGGATCTGCTGTGAGTAGCCAATCAGTTGAAAGGGAGTTTCCTTGGGTGTTTGACCTGCATTGAATATAAGTGGACATTCTGGCAAGGGTTTTTCCTTGCTTTGGATCTGACAGCCAGCTCTTGTTCATCTGGCCTCCAGTTCTTGGGACTTGAGCTAGCAGCTTACCTGTGGTCTTGCCTGCCGATTTTGGGATTTGTCAGTCTTCACAGCCTGTGAGCAAGAGCCCTGATCTCTGACCTGCTGATTGTGAGTTTGCCAGCTCTTTTGGCTATGTGAATCAGAAGCCTCTATCCTGACCCATGGACTTGGGACATTCCAGCCTCTATAAGCATGAGTCATTTCCTTGATATAAATCTCTATATATATTTGTACGCTTCACTGGTTTTGCTTCTCTAGAGAACCCAGCCTAAGACAATACTATTTATTTTTAAATCTTAGACCTATCTGAAAATAAGAGATATGTGATGGTTAATGCTATGTGTCAGCTTGGCTAGCCATGATTCTCAGTGGTTTGGCAGACACTATGTAATAATCTTCCATTTTGGGATCTGATGTGAGCAGCCAATCAGTTGAAAGGGAAGTTTTCCTGGGGGTGGGGCCTGCCTCCAGTATATAAATGGATGTTCTGGCAAAGCTCACTCTCTTTTGATCCTGCACTCTTATTGTAGCTAGATTTCCAGTTCTTGGGACTCAAGAAGCCTTCAGCCTGTCACCTGACCTGCAGATTTTGGATTCGCCAGCCCCTGAAACCATGTGAACCAGCAAAAGCCTTCAGCTTGCCACTTGATCCACAGATTTGGGACTTAACAGCCCCCACAATTTCGTGAGCCATTTCCTTGAAGTGAAATTTTCTCTATATATCTATATATGCTTCACAGGTTTTGCTCTTCTAAAGACCCCAGACTAAGACTAGATACTTACTGTCTTAATTACCTAGTGCTGCTAAAAGAGAAATACCACAAGTGGGTGGTTTTCACAAGCAGAAATTTATTTTCTCACAGTTTAAGAGGCTAGAAGTCCAAATTCAGGGTACCAGCTCTAGAGGAAGGCATCATCTCCCTGTGAGCTCTGAGGGAACGTCCTTCTCTCTTTTCAACTTCTGTTCCTTGGCTCCTTGGTGATCTTCATGTGGCATGGATTCTATCTTTCTCCATCTCTGCTTGCTTGCTTAATTTGCTTTTATGTATATCAAAAGAGATTGATTTAAGACACAACCTACACTAATACTGCCTCATTAAGATAACAAACCCATTCCTAAATGGGATTATAACCACAGGTATGTTGTTGTTAGGTGTTATTGAGTCTGTTCTGACTCATAGCGACGCTATGTACAACAGAACAAAACACTGCCAGGTCCTGCACCATCCTCACAATCATTGCTATGATTAAGCCCATTGTTGGCAGCCACTGTGTAAATCCATCTTGTTGAGGGCCTTCCTCTTTTTCACTGACCCTCTACTTTACCAAGCATGATGTC
>NW_004444112.1:4282638-4314888 GCF_000243295.1 Trichechus manatus latirostris
TTGATCTTCATCAGTAAGTGCTTCAAGTCCTCTTCA
The DNA here is from genome assembly GCF_000243295.1 of Trichechus manatus latirostris. NCBI lineage: Eukaryota > Metazoa > Chordata > Mammalia > Sirenia > Trichechidae > Trichechus > Trichechus manatus. Next base: position 4,282,675 of record NW_004444112.1, read on the forward strand.
CTTTCAGCAAGCCAGGTTGTGTCATCTGCATAACGCAAGTTGTTAATGAGTCTTCCTCCAATCCTGATGCCCTAGCCTTCTTCATATAGTCCAGCTTCTCGGATCGTTTGCTCAGCATACAGATTGAACAAGTATGGTGAAAGCATACAACGCTGGACGCACACCTTTCCTGACTTTAAACCATGCAGTATCCCCCCATCATAGGGGTTTAGGGGTGTCATGGATTGAATTGTGTCCCCCAAAAATGTGTATCAATTTGGTTAGGCCACGATTCCCAATACTGTGCGATTGTCCACCATTTTGTCATCTGATGCGATTTTCCTATGTGTTATAAATCCTATCTCTATGATGTTGATGAGATGGGATTAGTGGCAGTTATGTTAATGAGGCAAGACTCAGTCTACAAGACTGGATTGTGTCTTGAGCCAATCTATTTTGAGATATAAAACAAAGAAGCATGCAGAGAGATATGGGAATCTCATACCACCAAGAAAGCAGTGCCAGGAGCAGAACACGTCCTTAGGACCTGGGGTTCCTGCTTGGAGAAGCTCCTAGCCCAGGAAAAGATTGTTGACAAGGACCTTCCTCCAGAGTCAACAGAGAGAGAAAGCCTTCTCCTGGAGCTGACACCCTGAATTTGGACCTCTAGCCTCCTAGACTGTGAGAGAATAAATATCTCTTTGTTAAAGCCATCCACTTGTGGTATTTCTGTTATAGCAGCACTAGATAACTAAGACAAGGGGTTAGGATTTACAATACATATTTTGAGGGGATACAATTCAATCCACAACACTTACCAAATGTCATTTTCTACAAGGAGAGTGGCTGTCGGGGTCCCAGTCAGAGAGTATGTGGAAAGAAGACATCTTATCCCTGAGATAAGGGTCTGGGACTCCATGATGTCATCTTCTTACTGAGAAGTGTTTACCGTTTGACATGTGGCTGCAGTGGCAATGTCTCCATAGGGAGCTGAGATGATCTCAGAAAACATTAGTGAAATGTGGAAATTTTTGTAGCTGAGAGCTACTAAGAATGATTATGTCATTATTAAAAGTTAGTAGTGGACCAGAAGAACTAGATGGTGCCTGGCTATCACTACTGACCATTCTTATCAGGGCCACAATAGATGGACCCTGATGGAATGGAAGAAAAACACAAAAAACAACCTCAAATTCTTAAAAAGTCCAGACTCACTGAACTGGTTGAGACTAGAGGACTCCCTGAGACTATTGCCCTGAGATAGTCTTTAAACCTTAAACCGAAACTACTCCCTGAGATCACCTTTCAGCAAAATAATAGATTGGCACACAAAATAAAGGATATTACCCTTGAGTACGGTGCTCCATTAAAAAACCATCTATATGAGACCAAAAGGTCAACAATTTCTCTAAAGCAAATATGAGAAGATAAGGGGGGACAGGGAAACTAGAGCACTAGAAAAAGAACAACCAGATGCGACTAAAGAGAATGTTGTCCCATTGTGAAAAATGTAACTAATGTCACTGAACAATTGGTATAGAAATTGTCATATAGGAACCTAATTTGCTGTGTAAACTTTCACTGAAACTACAATAGCATATTACAGAAAAAAAAAAAGTTAGTAGTGGAAATAGCTCAGGGAAAACATATCTGACATGTGACAAAAGTTAAGATCTCAATGAAGTTTGAGCACGAGGCACTGAAGTCTGAAAAGTCAGAGAATGAAACTGAGCAGGTGGATGTGCTGGGACCTTGGTCACAATGAGGGTTTTGCCTCCAAAATATGTTTATTTTTCATTCTTAAAAACACTGAGCAATAACTATTAGAATAAAGAGGTAAATAGGACATTTAGAAAGAGTCCTTTTACTGTCCTTACTGTCTGGATTTCAATTTTCCTGGACAGATTTCCTTCTCTATCTGGGACTTCAAGAGCTCCTTCAGGGCCATAATACAGCAATATTCCTTGAGCTGATTCAGGTACGTTGTTGGGTGCCGTGGAGTTGATTGCAACTTATGGCAATCCCATGTGTTACACAGTTAACTACCCATAGGGTTTCATAGGCTGTAAATCCTTCCAGGAGCAGAGCGCCAGTCTTTCTTCTGTGGAGCCACTGGGTGGGTTCAAACCACCAAACTTCAGGTTAGTAGTCAAGTGCAAACCGTTTGTGCCACCTAGGGACCTCCATGGGGAGAATAAATTGCCTCCGTGACCTGGGTGGCTTCAGTTTCTCCACCAGGAAGCTCGGACTCAGCCTCTGGGCCAGCAGTGAGGACTCTGGAGAGTTTCTCCTAAAAGGGCTCCAGACACTCTGGAGGCCTCTGGAGGTCCTGCAAAAGGCCCCCCTCTTCTCTGGCCTCCCTGTGAGAACCTGGCAGAGGTCAGGAGATGGCTTCAGTGATGGACACCAGCTCAGGACTTCCTCGAGGTATCTCTCTGCAATTGCGAACCTGGAACGCCAGCCCAGTCAGCCGTCCATCTGCTTTGCTCACTTCCACAGAAGTTGGTGGGAACTCTGGCTCCATCCCTCAGTGTCTGCAAATCTCCAGTTCCGAGGGCTGGGGCCTGGAAGCATGAAGCACCGCCTTTCCCATTACACTGGTTATTGGAGTTGGATCCCAGCACAATCTGCAGCAGTGCTGCTGGGTGCAGAGGTGTGCTATAATTGCTCAGTCACCATCTCCCTATCTGCTAATGGACATAAAGTACGTGCTTGAGCGGGAGATGATTGTCCTCTTGAGGAAGAGCTGTTCTCTGGCACCAGTAAATCTAGCCCACTCTGAACTGGGGCAGTAAATGATGTCCACTGCCTACAGGGGACCTTCTTCTTTTATTGTCCTCTTTCTTTGTCCTTTCCCCTACCTGCTCCCTATACATGCTATTTGGCACGTAGACATTGGTGTCTGATTAGTATTCAGTCCTGTGAGAAAGGGATTTAGGGGTTTTCCTCCCAAAACATAAACTGGGACGTGCTTGGGTGCAATCTAAGATTATCTCATGGATGGGAGCCTAGCTTTGGGGAACCCAGGCTGATGATGTGTGTTGTTCTACTCATCCCTGTCCTGTTTATTCTGTAATAAATGCCTGTTGATCATGCCATGAGCAGTGTCTGGTCTGTGCTCTGCTCCAAATGGTCCTTTTACTAAGAACTTGTGAATAGTGACACTGCAGGTGCCATCTGGAGACTTGTTAGGAGTGCATTTTTCACTCCCAACCCCAGACCTACTGAGTCAGACACTCTGGAGTTCAGGCCAAAGAATGTGTGTTTTCACAAGACTTCCAGGTGATTATGATGCATGTTCAAGAATGTTCCATTCTTCTGTGATTCCTGTGGATGGGGTACGTGTACCTCTTACGATTAACAGGAACCATCTAAAGTGATGGTATTTTTAAACCAAGATTGCAAAACTCACATCAGTACGTTATCCTAATTCTTTTGAGAAAATAACATATAAAATGTCAGATTTTCCATTATTTATTAGAGGAGTACTATGTTATATACGAGGGGCCCTGGTGGCACATTGGTTAAGCACTCAGCTGCTAACCAAAAGGTTGGTGGTTTGAACCCACCAGCTGCTCCACAGGAGAAAGATGTGGCAGTCGGCTTCTGTAAAGATTACAGCCTTGGAAACACTACGGGGTAGTTCTACTCTATCCTATAGGGTCACTATAAGTTGCAATTAACTCGTCAGCAATGGGTATGCTATATTCGAGAGGCCCTGGTGGTGCAAACTGTTAAGCACTCAGCTGACAACTGAAAGGCTGGCGGTTTGAACTCACCCAGCAGCGCCATGGGAAAAAGACCTGACAATCTGCTCCCGTAAAGCTTACAGCCTAGAAAAATCTATGGGGCAGTTCTACTCTGTCACATGGGGTTGCTATGAGTTGAAACAGACTTAACGGTACATAACAACAACAACATGCTATGTAGAAGGTGTCTGGTTGGCACAAATGATTTGTGCTCAACTACTAGCCTAAAGGTTGGCAGTTCAAAACCACCCAGCAGCACCTGGAAGGACGGTCTAGAGATCTGCTTCCATAAAGATTACAGCCAAGAAAGCCCTATGGAACAGTTCTACTGTGTAACATATGGGGTCACTGTGAGTCAGAATCAACTCCACAGCAATGGGTTTGGTTTTATGCTATATACAGTAGACCTTCAGTGGTGCAAACTTTATGTGCTTGGCTGCTGACCGAAAAGTTGGGGCTTGAGCCCACCCACAGGTGCCTCAGAGGAACCTTCCAAAAACTACTTTCAAAAACTCAGCCACTGAAAATAGAACACAGTTCTATTCTGACACTCATGGGGTCACCATGAGTTAGAGTGGATTCAACAGCAACTATTTTTTTTTTTAATCTAGAATATAAAATGAAATTACTATAATTAAAAAGACTGAATATCAAGTCTTAGCGAGGTTGTGAAGCAACTGGAATAGTCATACCCTGCTGCTGTGAATATAAAAGGGTACAATCACTTTGCAACACAGTTTGTGGCAGTTTCCTTTTAGAAGTTTTGCATTCATCAACCCTATGACCCGCCATTCCATTCCTAGGTATTTACCCAAGAGAAATAAAATGCACATCCATCTAAAGGCTTGTACACAATTCTTCACAGCAGCTTTATTCATGATAGCCAAAAACTGGAAACAACCCAAATGTCCATTAACAGCTGAATGGATTAAAAAAAAAAAATAGTAGTATGTCTATACAATGGAATACAACACTATTCAGCAATAAAAAGGAACTACTGATACGTGCAACATGTATGAATTTCAAAATAGTTATGCTTAGTGAAGAAAGCTAGGGCCCCCCGCTCCATCACCACCAGGATAAAAAGAGTATATACTGTATGATTCCATTTAAATAAAATTTTATAAAAAGGATCAGGACATAAAGCAAATCAATGATTTGCTTGTGAACTACAAGGAAGGAGATTAGACAGAATTGAGAGGAAGGGATTATGAAGGGACATGGCGAATCTTTTGAGTGTGTTCGATGTGTTCATTATTGTGATTGTGGTAATGGTTTTCAAGGTGTATACACATGCTAAAACATCAAATTTTACACTTTAAATATGTGCAGTTTATTGCATGTCAATCGTAACTCAATAAAGCTGTTACAAACAAAACATTCTGCATAAAATGTCTTTATCTACCATGCCTCTGGTTAAGCGCTCAGCTGCTGACTGAAAAGGTTGGCGGTTCAAACCCACCTAGCTGCTCTAGGTGAGAGAGACCTGGGGATCTGCTTCCATAAACATTACAGCCTAGAAAACCCTATAGGGAAGTTCTGCTCTGTCACATGGGGTCACTATGAGTTGAAATGGACTCAATAGCACCCAACAACCACCATGTCTCTTGGAAAATCAGATCTGTCAACTATTTTGATTCTACCATACCCCTCTTCCCACCACATGGAGGGTAAGCCTGGAGTCAATGGCAGCAGAAACTGGAGCACAATGAAGACTGTGTCCACTTCAGTTGCCGGGAATGGTGGCTGGGTCAGAGAAGTCCCACCCCTGAAGGACCTGTTTTCTCTCAGGCCTGGACTTTCTGCCTATGTAGCAGTGGCCATAAAGTTCAACACTCTAGGGAGGCTCCAGGCCTCCAGAACCCTTCAGATTGTCAGCCACGTCACAGAAGATAGAGGTTGGCAGGTCTTGAAAATTTCCGTACACCCGCATCCCACACAGCAATAATCACATGGACATCTGCGAATGTTAACTTTATAATGGACACACTCCCTCTCATTTGCCAGTCTTCCCCACTATCTCAGTATTTCTGTACTCAGTGTCTCTGCACCAGTTGATTCCCACCTGACCCATAGCTCGTACAGTCAATGACACCTGCCTACAGGACTCTGGTCAGTGGACTGGCTGCCGTACAGGTCTGGGAGATAACGATTCCTCCATAGTGCAGGGCAATGTGGGACAATCCCTGGGAATGAGGGAACCAACTCACGCTGCTCTCAGCAGCACTGGAGAGTGGTGCCACCAACATTCTCCTCCTCAGGATGCTCTCTGGGCTTATAGGAAATCCTCATAACCAGGCCACAGGATTAGGTTCACCGAGTGTTCAGTTCTACCTGGAAGGTCTTGGGCAAACTCGACTGGGACCTTTTCTCTGCCATCCTCTTGACCCCTCTAGGCACATAAAGTTGCAGGCCCCCACCAAAGGTGTTCCCACCTTCCTGCTGGCAGACCCAATTATTTTCTCAATCCACTCCACACAGTAAACAGGACTCCGAACAGTAAAGGCTTACATAATAAGGTCTTTATCGTTGTAAGAACCAGAGCAGTATGAGGCAGGCAGTTACAAGGCTGGGTGACTTGGAAGCAGGACAAATCCATCAGAGATATCACATGTACAGCCAATGCCATCAATGAAGAAGGGGCACCTTCTTTGGAAGCCTCTAGTAGATTCCAGCTCAAAACCTTTTGGCCGGAGCTAGGTCATGTCTGCTCAGAAAATAGTCATAAGGGAGGAAATGAGGACCCCCAAGCGGGCTCAAAACACTCGTGATTCTCTCCAGGGAAAAGGAGAGACAATACAAAGGTCTGTCTTCCCTGAACATATTGGAGTGACAAACACACACTGGGACCCTGATGGCCGGTAGCAATGAGATAGCTTCCACCACAGTCACTGGCAGTGACATAACCCAGGACAAGAACCCAGAACATTTTAGAAACTGCAATGCAATGTGTAGCAGCTTCCAATGCACGTGGCACTCAATGGGAATCTCCCTAGCGTGGGCATTTGAACAGACAAAGCACACCTGCTGGGTGATGGCTCTCTCACAAAGGGTACTCACTGGTGTGAGCCCTACTAGGTTCAACAAGGAGACAGCATATTTATGCACTCATAAAACCTTTCTCTGTGAATATTCTGGTGTTGGCAAGTTAAAGAGATGCAGCTAAAGGGTCACCAAAATTATTGCACTCATGAGACCTTTCCCTAGAGTGCACTTTCTTGTGCCGAACAAGATGGGAGCTTCTGCTATAGGCCTTCCCACATTCACTGCACACATAAGGCTTTTCTCCAGTGTGAACTCTCCGGTGTAAAATGAGGCTGGAGTTGCGGCTAAAGAATTTCCCACATTCACTGCACTCATAAGGCCTTGCTCCAGTGTGGACTTTCATGTGTTGGACAAGGTGGGAGCTACTGATGTAGGTTTTCCCACATTCACTGCACATGTAAGGCCTTGCTCCTGTGTGGACTCTCTGGTGTAAATTGAGGCTGGAGTTGTGGCTAAAGCACTTCCCACACTCGCTGCACTCATAAGGCTTTGCTCCAGTGTGAATTCTCTGGTGGACGATAAGGTTGGAGCTATGGCTGAAGAATTTTCCACATTCACCACACTCATAAGGCCTTTCTCCAGTGTGGATTTTCTGGTGCTGAACAAGTGTGTCTTTGCGGCTGAAGGCTTTCCCACATTCACTGCACTCATAAGGCCTTACTCCAGTGTGAATTATCTGGTGCTGAACAAGTGTGTCTTTGCTGCTGAAGGCTTTCCCGCATTTGTTGCATACATAAGACCTTGCTCCTGTGTGGACTCTCCGATGTTTAATGAGACTGGAGTTATGGCTAAAGAATTTCCCACATTCAATGCACTCATAAGGCCTTGCCCCAGTATGAATTCTCCAGTGCTCAATAAGGTGAGAACTTTGGCTAAAGAATTTCCCACATTCACTACACTCATAAGGCCTTTCTCCAGTATGAAATCTCTGGTGCTGAACAAGTGTGTCTTTGCGGCTGAAGGCCTTCCCACATTCGCCACACTTATAAGGCCTTTCTCCAGTGTGAATTCTCTGGTGCTGAACAAGGTGGGAGCTTCTGCTGTAGGCTTTTCCACATTCACTGCAGTCATAAGACCTTTCTCCAGTGTGAACTCTCTGGTGCTGAACAAGGGTGTCTTTGCGGCTGAAGGCCTTCCCACATTCACTGCATGTGTAATGCCTTTTTCCAGTATGAAATTTCTGGTGTGTTCTGAGGTGGAACAGGTGAGTAAAGGCCTTTCCACATTCCTTACACACATGAGCTGTTTCTCTACTGTGAGTTTTTCTGTGTTTAATAAAAGCTGATTTCTCCTTGAAGGCATTTCCACATGTGAAGCATCTGAAGGGTCTCTCTTCAGTCTGAGCGATCCAGTTGTTGAGGAGAGCGAAGGTCTTCAGGAAGGCTTCCCCATAGTTGTTATACCTGAACACCATCTGTCCAGTGTGGGCACCCTGGTGCTGCCCTAGAGTGGAGCTGAGTGGGAAGGACTCCACGCACTCAGTCCTTTTGGATGGACTCACCCCAGTGTGAGTGGTCTGTTGCTGGAAGAGGCCAGGGCTGTCCAGGACATCCATTCCTTCCTCCCTGTACTTGAAAGGCCACCGTGACATGTTGCCTGCACAGCTCTTCACAAGTGAAGCTTGACCATCATTCTTTCTGAAGGGATTCTCTCCCCTGTGTTGCTCCTGTTGCTGGTCAGAGTTTGCACCAGACAAGAAGTCTCTCCCACTTGGCCCACACGTGTACGGTTTCTGCGTGGGGTGTGATCCTTGGTGCTGAGTCAGCTGTACAATGTCTTCCAAGATTGGGTCACATCTCTCACAAGGGTGGGCTTTCTGGGTGGTCCTGACCTGTGACACTCCTTCCACAGAAACGTTCTGCTCAGGTGTCTCCTCCTCTGCTTCATGCCAACAACCTGAAAGTAGAGACATGCTGGTGAAGTGCAGGCTGACACTGGTGGAGAGTGGCAGCCCCATCATAAACATGTAGGTGACATAACTAGGAATGTGTCCACGAGATTGTTGGTGGGACCAGGGAGCCAGGATCAGAGTGATTATGAGCCCACTGTCAGTGCTGGGCCTCTAGAGGTCACAGAATAGGGGAACCCTAACATTGGGTAAATATATAAAGGTGGTATACAGTACAGGGAGGAGAAGTGAGGTCTCCAAATCCTCTGCAGACAGGTTTCAGCAGGACCTTGGCTGCAGGTATCAGGTGGGCCCTGTGCAGAAGTGTGTATCCAGGTCCAGGAAAATCTGACTGCAAGGAAATAGCTGGTGTTCAAGGACAAATAAGGTTACGCGCATACCTCATGACACACTAAACATAGACAATGTTGGAGAATATGCAGAAGACAACAGGTGAGACATGGAGGTTAGAGAAGTGGGGAAACAGCCAAGAGATGGAAGACAGAGGAGAAATGATGTGTGGTGAAATGAGTTCCTTTACGTAGTCTTTTGCCTTGGTTCTTTGGAAAAACAGCTGGACAGGTTTTTCCCTTAAGCCCTGAGGAGTTACCTTTGTCCTAGTTTTCTACCCCAAAGGATTTGTTACATTTCTTGGGTAAGCTGTAAACAACTTGGTTTGATGTTTTTTGTCTAGTCCTGGGCATCAGCCTGAGCTGTGATTGGTATGCACTTTGCAGGGATTGGTCGATAGACTATGCAAATGAAGTGTCTGTAGCCTACCAAGAGGGGACTGGTCAGTTTTTGGTTCCACTGGGAGGGGCCATGCCTTGAAATTGGTAAGAAGTTGTGTATATAAGCAACCAACCCCACAGAGGTTTGTCAGACAGAAAGAAGCAGGAAAAGAAGTAGCAGGAAGAAGCAGAAGGAAGAAAGAAGACAGAAGAAGCAGAGAGAGAGAGAGAAGGTAAGGAGCCTCCTAAAAGAGCTGCAACATGGGCCAACGGCTGCAACACTAAAGACCGTGAGAGGCCAAGAAGGGGCCCAGTGGCAGAGTCAGTGATGACAGGCCTGGAAGGGGCCCTGTGGAAGAGTCCGTGGTGACAGACGACGGGGGCCAAGAGGAGCCTGTCCTGAGGAGGCCAAGAGGAGCCCTGCATGGCCCACAGGAGTTGAAACAGCTGTCCAGGACTGAAGAAGGGAGATATTGCCTATATGCTTCCTGATTCTGATGCTGAATTGTGGCCTGTTGATCCTCATTTCAAGTTGTTCCTTGTTGCTTCCTTAACAAATCACTTAACTCTAAGTATGATCTGTGAGTTGTGTGTGACCACTAAAATAGATTATCGAACTCAGCAGAGAAGTAGAGTGCTGCGAGGAGGATGGGTGGTGTCAAAATTGGTAAAAAGCTTGAAGAGTGGAGGTATGTCTGACCTTCACCTCACAGGGATCAGCCTGGGGCTGACCTTGATTTGCATTACACTCCCTGAAGTTAGACAGGTTTAGACGAAAATACTATTACTACTCCTACTACTACTATTAGTCCTACGTTTTTACAAGTGCCAAGAAGGAGAAGGAAATACAGAACTACCATGTTGTTGTTGTTAGTGCCATTGAGTTGATTTTTGACTCACAGTGATCCCATGTGACAGAGTAGAACTGCCCAATAGGGTCTACTAGGCTTTAATCTTTACAGAAGCAGATCACCAGGTCTTTTCTCCATGGAGCTGGTAGGTGGGTTCAAGCTGCCGACCTTCCAGTCAATAGCTGAGCACTTAAGCATTGTGCCACCAGGGCTGCTTTTAGAGAACTACCATATGACTCAGCAATCCCAATCCTAGGGACATAGCCAAAAGAACAGAAAGTACTTTTCACAATAGCCAAAAGACGAAAACAACCCAAATGCTCATCAACAGATGAAAGGATAAACAAAATGTGGCAGAGACATACAATGGCTGGTGGATTCGAACTGCCAACCTTTTGGTTGGTTAGCAGCCAAACTCTTAACCACTGCGCCACGAGGGATCCAAATACAATACTACTAAGCCATAAAGAGAAATGAAGTCCTGATGCATGCCACAACACGGATGAACCTTGAAAACATTATGCTGAATGAGGTAAGTCAATCGTGATAGGACAAATATTGTATGATCCTACTTATATGAAATACCTAGAATAGACAACTGCACACAGAAAACAAAGTTTATTAGTGATTACCAGAGGTGGAGAAGCCCTGGTGGCACAACAGTTAAGTGCTTGGTTGCTAACTGAAAGGTTGGTGGTTTGAACCCATCAAGTAGTTCACTGGGAGAAAGACCTGGCAATCTGTTCCTGTAAAGATTACAGCCTAGAAAACCCTATGTGGCAGTTCTCTGTCATATGGGGTCACTGTGAGTCTAAAATCGACTCGAAGGCACCTAACAACAACAACCAGGGGCAGAAGGGAGAGGGAAAGGGGGAGTCACTCTTTAGGAAACACTAAGTAGCTATTTATGGTGATGGAAAATCTGGCAATGGATACTGGTGACGGTTGCATGACATGATTAATGTAATTGGTGTCACTAAAAAAATGCTGAACTACCAAATGTTGTGTATATATATTTTTACAACAATTAAAAAAATAGAGGAGGAGAAGGTAGAAATGAGGTTTATCACTATTGGCCTGGGCAACAAAACATTGGTGCACGCAGAACAGGTTGAAAGTGCGATGTGAACCCAGCCTCGGGACATGACACCCACCATCCCCACAGCAGGGCCAGACCCTCTCTGGGCTGATCTTGGTGTGGCTGGAGTCCTGTCCACCCTGTCAGGCAACTGGGGCTTTCTAACCCTTTCCAAACCAGCAACTACATGAGACCTGGAAGATGGAAGTCCTAAAGGAAAGAGGACAGATGAGTGGCAAGCACTGGCCCAGGGTGACTGACCCCACAGAGAAGAAAAATAAATGTCAAAAAAACAAACAAACCTCCACAGGAACCTTAGGGGGCAGTGACTTCTGTCAATGGAGGAGGAACAACTCGGAAAAGGAGGGTGAGAACAGTTGTTCAACTTAAAGAGTGTAAACAATGTCACTGAGTTGGACACGTAGAAACAGTTGAATTGGTGTATATATTGCTGTGAATATTCTCAACAACAAAAAAATAAAATAAATTATTTAATAAAAAAAAGAAAAGAAAACCTCTAAGGAGGATCTGGCAGAACAGCCCTGAGGCTTCCACCAGCAGTGACCATGTCAGTCTCTGCAATTGCTGGCAAAGTTGGGCCCCAGGGCATGCCAGCTAGAGAAGGGGAACAGAAACTGGGGCACCACAGTTCTGCTACGTAGCATCCGCAATGTAGGATCTGCTGAGTCGACTGCAAAACTCCTGAGCCCCTAACTCCTTCCTATAAGGCTCTGGGGGCAGCAGGTGTTGGGACTGCTCAGCAAGACAGGGGATATCACACACAGCCCAGTCCTGGCACCCATAGCACCTACTCCAGGAGCCTAAGAAGGCAGGGAGAAGTGTCTCTGTTCTGGCTGTGGAACAGACAGAGCTGCCCCTGGGGAAAAGGAGAAAAAAAAACCACCCAAGATGCTGGAGTAGATGTGAGGGCCTGTGGAAGGTACCCTCTGAGATGCCCCAATGACTGCCACCTCCTGGTATTCTTGCCCTTGTGTAAACCTCTTTCCTTAATTGTAGAGTGGACTGATTAACTCATTTCTAGGAACAGAATATGGCAAATATGATGGAATATCACTTTTGAGATTAGGCTACAAAAAGATTGGCTTCTATCCTGGACGCTCTCTCTTGCTCACTTGCTCAGAGAGAAGCCAGCTTCCATGTTCTAAGGTACACTATGGGAAGGCCGACACGACAAGAAACTGAGGGAAGCCTCTGGCCAACAGCCAGCAAGGGACTTATGCTCATAGTCCAAAAGGCCACAAGAAACTAAATCTTGCAAGCAACCACATGAGTGAGCTTCTTCCCCAGACGGGCCTTCACATAAGACTGCAGATCTGTACATAAGCTTGACTGCAACCTCATCAGAAACCCTAAGCCAAAAGCATCCAGGTAAGCTGTGACCAGATTCCTGACCCACTGAAAAAAGAGAGAATAATTTTTTATTGTTTTTAACCATTAAATTTCGGAGTAATCTGCCACATAGCAATAGATAACTAAAACAGGGACTTACCCAGTGAGGCCACCAAGGCAAAGTTCTCCAGCATCACATTGCGGTACAGGAGTCTCTGAGCTTCATCAAGGAGTCCCCACTCCTCCCTGGAGAAGTACACGAACACATCCTCGAAGGTCACAGAGTCCTGTGATGATGGGGACAATTGAGCCCACAGGCAGCATCTCTCCCAAAACTCCCAATCCATCCACTCACACATCCACCTCCTGCTCACTCTCCTCCCCAGCTCCCAACTCAGAGCAGGTACCAGGCCTTGGCATTACTACTGTCTGTTTTCTCGTGTCCTATTGATCACTGGGTCCAGCCACAACAAGATCAGATAGGTGTGCAGATTGATGCAATCTAAGCTCTGGAATGCAGAGTCCCAAACACTCTCCTGCTAAGCAGTTCTCCTGATGTCATCCAGATCATGCCTTCCAGATACAATCAAACGTGGGCTCAGCCTTCTCCTATAAGCCTTCAGTGTTGCTGTGTGCCATCTAGTCGATTCTGACTCATAGTGATCCTATATGACAGAGAAGAACTTCCTTGTAGGATTTCCTAGGCTGTACTCTTCACAGGAGCAGATCGTCAGGTCTTTTCTCCCACAAAGTAGCTGGTGGGTTTGAACCACCAACTTCTGGTTAGCAGCTGAGTGCTTAATCATTGTGCCACCAGGGCTCCTTAAGCCTCCACTACTACGGTCTTAAGGCCATCAGTTCACACTCAACACACACATCAACCTTTGGAACACAACTTTCTCACATCTGGGACCCCCAACAACAACCCCTGGCCCATACTATATGCATCTGCACAGCATCCCCTATGCCACTCTACACATAGCACCCAGGGAGTGCTCATCTTTACTTCTTACCACCCCAAGCCAGGTGCCCAAGAAAGACACCCAGTCCACACTTTCACCTTTCTTGTTCACTAACAGCATTGCCACCATAACCTAAAGATAAACCAGTTACTGTTGAGTTGATTCCAACTCATGGTGACCCCACATGTGTCAGAGTAAAACTGTACTCCAAAGAGTTTTCAATGGTTATGAATATACCATGGACTGCCAGAAGAATGAACAAATCTGTCTTAGAAGAAGTACAGCCAGAATGCACCTTAGAAGCAAGGATGGCCAGACTTCGTCTCATGTACTTTGAACATGTTATCAGGAGGGACTAGTCCCTGGAGAAGGACATCATGCTTGGTAGAGGGTCAGCGAAAAAAAGGAAGACAATTCAACGAGGTAGACTGACACAGTGGCTGCAACAGTGGGCTCAAACATAGCAACAATTGTGAGGATGGCACAGGACTGTACAGCGTTTCATTCTGTTGTACATATGGTTGCTATGAGTCGGAAATGACTCGATGGCACTTAACAATAACAACATGATCTTTCAGAAGCAGATCATGAGGCCTTTCTTCTGAGGCTCCTCTGGGTTGATTTGAACTAGTAACCTTTTGGTTAGTAACCAAGCATTTAACCATTTTCACTACCCAGAGATTGCTGACCTGATATTCCTCCTGAATTTAACTCATGGTTCCATCCTACTCCACATATGGGCCACCACCCTTTGGACTTCTTCAACCTAAACCCCTTCTCAGAACTCAAAACCTGTATGTCCAGCCTGTTGCCTCAACTGAGGGGTCTCTGGAACTTTTTAAACTCAATATGGCCAAAACCTAACCCCTGACACAACCACTGAAAATAACTCCAACCACCAACTTCCTCTTTTCAGTTGATGGCATATCCATCATTCTACCAGCTAAAACCGAAAAACCTGGGGGCTTTCCCTGACTTCTCCGTTTCTCTTGCTCACCCTTCACATCAGAAAATCTAGCCACGTTACTTAAAAATCAGATCCTAAAGTTAACCACTTTTTCCACTTCCAAAGCCACCCCTTTGGACCTAAGACCTGAGTCAGATCAACTGCCTCTGCGCCAAATCTTCCCTTGCTTTCACAACCCTCAGAACAGAGGCCTAACTCCTCAGGCTGCCATTCTTGCCTGATTCGGGTCCCCTGCTCTCTGTTCCCAAGAAACATAACTAAGACCTGCGTTTCCTTGAGCGTTCCCAACTAATTCTCACCTCCAAGCATTTGCACATGCCTGTTCCTGGGTCTAATACACCCTCTGGTCTTCATCCCATTGGTTTCCAGAAATATGAACCTCTCCATTTAAACCTCTGACCTGGATTCAGGAGCCAGGGACCCCAGACTCAAGTGCATAGAGAGGGATAGGCGAAGAGTCCCAGGACAGCGTTGTTTCTCATCAGAAAACCTGGTCGACCCTACTTAAAAACATACACAAAATCTATCCACTTCTCTAACCTCCATGGCCACAACTCTAGTCCATCCACCATCAATATTCACCTAGATTATTGCCGTAGACTCTATCCTGGTCTCTCTGACAACATTCCCCCACCCCAATCTTGTCTCTACTCTGCAGTCAGAGAGAATCTGTTAAGATTGGAATCAGAACACCTTCCTTCTCTGTTTTAAACCTTCCGTGACTCCCACCACCCTCAGAAAAGAGGCCCAGCTCCTCAGGCCAACATTTCTGCCTGACTCCTCTCCCCTGCTCTATGTTCCCAAGAGACAGAATTAGGACCTGAGGCTCCGGAAACACTCCTAACTCATTCTTGTCTCAAAGTATTTGTACAAGCTGGTTCCTCTGCTTTGACAACCCTTCCACACCTCATCAGGCTGACTGCTGGGAATCGGAAACTCTCCACACAATCCCCAAGAGAGCGACCGCCCTCCACGGTCTTTATATTCAAGAGAAGGAAGAAGTGAAAGCGAAGCGTCCCAGGTTACAAGATCCCCTATATCCGGGTAGGTGAGGGCATGAGAGACCCTCCACTCACCTGAACCCGGTTCGTTAGCGTCGTCGCCGCCATCGGATCCTGTGGACAGAACAGTCGTGAGAAGTGGGCGAACAGGGCGGACTTCTTCGGCTCAGGCGAACCCTAACATCTCAGCTAGGCTAGGTGACCTAAGTCTTCCCCGTGTAAAACGGTGGCAGACTCAGGGGGCCCCTCTCTGGGGTCCGCAAAAACCGAGGACCGGTGCGGAGGCCCGGCAAGGTCGCCGCCCCGACACCCCGCGTGAGGGTGCTTGTCTCACAGATGAGGGACGCGGCTCGTAAGAAAGGTACGGAGGAAGGTCCTACCCTTTTCAGTGTCTTTCCTTGCTCGTTTTCGACAAGCCGCCTCGGCCCGGGACCCCACCGCGCGTACCGACAGGCGCAGGCAAATGACATCCACGACGGTGACGCCGGAAGTACCGCCCCTGCCAGCAAGAAACGCCGATGTACTGGGCTGTCATCGGTTCAAAGCGCCAAGCGCAGACTTCTGGGTAACGTAGTTTGTGTCCCGCATCCAATCAGACGTTGGGCACCTTTGCCGTTCTCCAGGAAAACGGCGAAGTGGTACTGCGCCAGGAGCGGGAGTGAAAGGACTGAGAAACTATGTCCTGAAGCGCCGAAGTCCTCTTAAAGGGGTTCGAACGACGAATCTTTTGGCTAGTAGGCGCTTAACCTTTGTGCCACCCAGAGACTCTTAGTAATGTAAGTTCTATTCAGTGATTCCCAAATGTTGGTCCCTGGTTTCGCAGCATCAGCATCTCCTGTGAACTTGAAAATGAAAGTTCTTGGATCCAACCTAGACCTACTTGCACAGAAGCCCTAAGGGGAGGGTCCTAGCTCAAGTTTGAGCACCTGAGCTCTCTTTCAAAGTCCAGTAGTGAAAAAATAAAAAAGGTCCTGTAACTAAAACGGAAAAATACAGTAACTTAGTTGATGAGAGGTGAGATGAAAAGTGCTTAGCACAGAACCTGTCATATAGATATTGCTAAACACGTAAGAGCCATTGTTGTTGTTGTTATCATCTTCACCTCAAGCTTCTCACATACATTGGAGGGGGTAAGTCACAGAAGATTCCTTTTAGCGAAGTCACAGGTGATATTTTTCAAAACAAAATACCATGACTCCCTGACTCAGTAGCACCACAGGTAATGGTTAATTTTTTTTTTTTTTTTTTTTTACATAAAAGCACACCTTTATACCTTTTAGTATTTTTAAAAATATCATATAAATAAAGCACTGGTAGTTCTATTGCCCAAGAGGTGCAATCTTACAGGCCATATGCTTCAAAATTTGGGACTATCAGGACTGACCTCAGGCCTAAATGGACAGTGGAGTTAACAGGGTCTCATGTTATGCTTTACTTCATAGGATGACACAGCACTAATTCATGTCTAATTCACAGGAACCAGAGCCTCAACACCCTCATGCCTTCCCCTCTGGCCCTTAGGGCAGGCGGACCCAGTATAAATGCGTGATTAGGAGATGGCTCAGCTCAGCTTGATATCTATCTAGTGATAGATAGGATCACTAGGTCCAGACCTTATCAAGCCACTATCTACCCATCATCTGATCCTGCAGCCTCAAGGGAGCACTAAATGCTGGGGAGGTGGGAAAATTGGAGCCACTGAGCTCCAAGGAGACAACCCAAAAGGAACAAAAATGATTAGGTATAAAGAAGAAACATTTTCACAGTTATTTCTGCCCATATTCCATTGGCAAAACTCATTTGCATGGTCCCAAATGAAGTGTAAGGGAAGCTGAGACTTGCTGTCCTCCTGACTGTCCAGAAAGAGAAAATACTATTGGTTAGCACCTAGCACAACCTGTCAATTTGATCACTGGCCCAATTATTAATGACAGAGTTGGAATTTAGTAATATGTGAATATCTTTTAACTCTTTTTCAAGTTACATATGACGATATGGTGCAACACTTGCCTTGTTGAGATGATTCAGCTACCTTATGTAAATAAGTCACATGATGATACTGATTCTGATGATCAAACGTATTGGGAGACTGAGCTAAAGCCTTCTCAAGATGCAATACCATAGGAAAATAACTGTCCTGAGGAAGAAGAAATTAACCATCAGCTAATTTCTATGCTACACAGTTCTACACAGGTTTATCATAAGCTACAAATACTGGGGGAAGCACACAATCATATTAGTACAAAAGTATGAAATGTGATGGCTTTAGGATGAATGTACAGGACACGTTAGTTTCTTTAAATCTAACTCTATCCCACTTCGGCTTCTCCAAGTATTAGGCATATTCATACTGATACTATTGCTGTATCTTATACAAATACTGTACTAAATGTGGATGCTCATATAAACATGATTGCTTTGCTTTAAACAAGCCTTGGCCAAGGGGCCAGGGGGTGGCTTACGCAGGAAACGATTACCCCTGCCCAAAGGTTTGAGCTTTTCCTCCAGCTCCTGGGAGGTAATCTATAGGCTCTTGGAATGCCCTGCCTATTAAGAGTGTCTGTTTACCTGGGAGCCTTGGTCATGCCAGATAGTCTATGCTAACAATGTGATTTATGGTGGGAGACTTGGACCATGCAGTATTGGTTCAACCTCTAGAGAGGCTGGAGACTAACGTCAGCCATGCGAGAGGTCAACCATGTCTACATGAGTGAGCCCCAGTAAAAATTCTGGACACCAAGGCTCTGGTAGGCTTAATGCAATTTCTATCAAAATCCCAACAAAATGTTTTGTATATATAGATAAGCATAGCATAAAATGTCTATACAAAGCCAAAGGGACTGTTGTTGTTAGGTGCTTTGGAGTTGGTTCCAACTCATAGCAACCCTATGTACAACAGAAGGAAACACTGCCCACTCCTGTGCCATCCTCACAATCATTGCTATGTTTGAGGCCATTATTGCTCACACTATGTCAATCCATCTCATTGGGGGTCTTCCTCTCTTTTGCCGACCCTTTACTTTACCAAGCATCATGTCCTTCTCCAGGGAACTAGGAAAGTTAAATCAATCTTAAAAAAAGAATAAAGAGGGCAGAGTCACATTACCCATCTTAAGATTTACTAGATAATCAAGACACTTGGTACTGACAGAGGTTCAGACACACGTCTCAATGGAAGAGTATACAGACCCAAGAAATAGACCAACATGAATATGCCCAACTGATTTTTGACAAAGGGGCAAAAGCAATTCAATGGAGGCAGGACAGTCTTTTCAACAAATGGTGCCAGAAAACTGAATATCCATAGGCAAAAAAAAAGAAGGAAAAACAGAGAAAGAAGCAAATTCAACTTCAACCTCATACCATAATACAAAAATTAATTCAAAAACGATCAGAGATTTAAATGTAAAACAGAAAACATTTAGAAGAAAGCAAACTTTGGGGCCTAGGGTATGGTGAAGGGTTCTCAGACATGATACCCAAAAGACCTAAAAGTTGCATTCACAATAATGACAAGTGTTAAAGCCAACACAAAATGGATTTGCATCACAATCGTAATGCAAGACTACACATGTAGTCATTTAAAAAGGCTCTGACAGGGTTCAAAGTGGGTACAAGATTATTTTTATATCTGTACAACATTTTTTTTTAATGTCAGATAATACTATAACATGTAGCTCAAAACCCAGGCTCAAAGAAAATACCAGAGGAGAAATACCAAAATACCGCGATCAATGACTGAGTGCACGATAACTGTGAAACTCACACATACCTGCATGTACACAAGCTGGTTTGCCTGTGGAAATTCCCACCACTTAGAGCAAGTCTTCAACAATCTTTCATAAGATTAAAAATAAGCTGCTTTCTCCATGTTTTTTTTCTTTTCCCGAGTTTATCATGATCCTTTAATTTAGCTATGTGTTTTATTTGGTTTTAGTGCTAATTCAATTCCAAACTATTGAAGTGGACACGGAGAAGCCTGTCTATGGAGAATAAAGCTGAGAAACCCCACTGAGAAGAATTAAGACTCAGCTGGGAAGGTCACGCAGCTATCATATTCATACTCCAGAGAGAATAAAGGAGAATAAACAAAAACAAAACAATTAGATTGGGATCAAGAAAAAGTATGAGTGTTGGGAGGTTAAATACACATGAGGAAACTTTTTTCTTTAAATCAAAGACTTTAAGGACTTAAGTGGTGCAGTAAAATGTACCAATTCGTATGTATATCCTTAGATCCTTAAATATGAAAGTATTTCACAGCTCAAGCCTTCATTTAAAGACGTATGCTCAAGGGTAAACATGATGTTGTGGAACAAAGGAGGTGTTCAGTAAACGTTTCTAGCCCTGCCCTCAATGGTCTAACTCTCCTGACAATGGAAAGCACAAGACAAATAAGAGATGAGATCCTTTTACCTCTGAAACCACATTCCCTTCTTCCCAAACAAGGATTTATTACCATTTGTTTCTTTGTTCTTCCATACCTCCTCCTCTTTAAAAATATTCCTGAGATAATTCTGCATTGTAAACTAAGGAGAGAGATGTGGCTGAAGGTTTTCCTAAGTGCACAATAACCACTGTGTCTCTCTATTAGATAAATTCTCAGATGTAGAGTCAGACTCTAGGTGGGTTAATTTCTAAAATTTCTCTTTAGATGATCTGCCACGGAACGCCTCCTCATATGGATGACTCTTGTGGGCTTTCCCTTTGTTATGAACAATCAGATACTGAGTAAGATGGTTCCTTTGGCCAAAGATTTTCCTCAGTGGTTACATTCAAAAAGTCCTTCTCCAATAGTTCTTGGATGCTGACTGAGGTTTTCCCACTTGTGAAAGGTCTGTCCACATCTGTTACACTGATAGGACTTCTCCCAGTATGAATCCTTTGGTGCTGAGTGAGGGATGAGCTGCGACTGAAGGCCTTCCCACATTCACTGCACTCATAGGGCTTCTCCCCAGTGTGGATGATGGCATGTCGAATGAGATTGGTGCTCCGGCAAAAGGCTTTCCCGCACTCAATGCACTCATAGGGTTTCTCCCCCGTGTGAATACGCTGATGCCTCGTAAGGTGTGACCTGCGGTTGAAGGCCTTCCCACACTCAATGCACTCATAGGGCTTTTCCCCAGTGTGGATGCTGTAGTGACGAATGAGGTCTGCCCTATCACTGAAGGCTTTCCCACACTCTTTGCACTCAAAAGGTTTTTCCCCAGTGTGGGCCCTTTTATGCAAGACAAAAGTGGAGTAGTGGGTGAAGGCCTTTCCACATTCACTGCATGCATAGGGCTTCTCCCCAGTGTGAATCCGCTGGTGCTGCTTGAGGTGTGACCTGCGGTTGAAGGCCTTCCCACACTCCATGCACTTATAGGGCTTCTCCCCAGTATGAATGATGTAGTGTTGAATGAGGTCTGCACTCTCGCAGAAAGCTTTCCCACATTCGTTGCATTCAAAGGGTTTCACTCCAGTGTGAATCTGCTGATGCCATGTCAGGTATGACCTGCGGTTGAAGGCCTTCCCACACTCAATGCACTCATAGGGCTTCTCACCCGTGTGGATGATGTAGTGTCGAATGAAGCCTGGCCTATCACGAAAGGCTTTCCCACACTCTTTGCACACAAACGGTTTTTCTCCAGTGTGGCTCCTCTTATGCAAGACAAAAGTGGAGCGGTGGGTGAAGGTCTTCCCACACTCACTGCACTCATAGGGCTTCTCCCCAGTGTGAATCCGCCGGTGCCGAGTAAGGTGTGACCTGCGGTTGAATGCCTTCCCACACTCTGTACACTCGAAGGGCTTGTCCCCGGTGTGAATAACATGGTGCTGAAGGAGGTGTGTGCTTTTGCTAAAAGTTTTCCCACACTCTCTGCACTCATAGGGCTTCACGCCAGAGTGAATCCGCTCATGTTGAGTAAGGAGGCAGTTCCTGTTAAACACTTTCCCGCATTCCTTGCATTTATAAGGATTTTTCTCTTTGTGAACTGAAGGATCTTTACCTGGTCCACTTGCATCATGTTTAAGGAAAGTGTCTCCTGGAGAGACTTGCTCCTGTACATCCCCTAAGCAGACACTTTCATACGTCCACATACCATCATGTTCAGGGCTTATGTCCCTGGGGAGCGTTTCCTTCTGGAGGTCTGTCCTTGGCCTCAAGTTCCCTTCCTGAATATTCGATGGCCCCTTCTGATCCATGGCTTGTTCTAACCTGGAGTTCCTTGAGGCGCCCTGTGTCATTTGGTCCTGGAGTGACACTTCCTCAGACATGGCCTGGTGACAACTGATAAGCTCTGTTGTCTCAAGCTTTTCACTATCACCTGAAGAGAATACAATATGCAAAATTAGTGATCAGTGATCAGCATCATGATGCTAACATAGACGAAACAAAACCACCACTTTAGTGAGAACACGAAAATGGAAACAGTACTTTGTGCCTGCTGTGTTTTGATATTTATGAAACCCAGGTTTGCCATTTCTTTCTTTTTGGGTTCTTGGATTCTTGAAATCTTTACAGGGAAATCCAGAGGATGAGTCTGGGGCAGGGGGCAGAAGGTCTGGAGTGGAGACCCTTGCTTACAGTCAAGACTAGGCGCAGGGAGACACAATAATGACGACACTGTATGTGGTGAGCATGTACTAAGCCAGGACATCTCAAGGGGCTACAAGAGGCCAGGTAAGAGGAATCTAAGGCAGCCCAGATGGGAGACAGGAAGAGATCTGGGGCTGTCAGAGAAGAGGTATTCCACAAGCTGTGTCCTAATGGAGACGGATGAATTGCCAGATAGAGTGGGAAGGGCACTGCAGCCTTAGAAGCAGAATGTACAAAGGCATCATCTTCAGAGAACCGAGGGAATGATCATACAGGAGAGGAGGTTGACAAAGCAGAGACAGGGCAGAGGTGAGGCTGATTCCCAAGGTTCTGACTTGCATGACAGTTGGGATGGCCATAGCCACACCCAGGATGGGGCTTATAAGGCAGAACTGAATAGGAGCTGGGTGGACATAATGAGTCTGGTACGCCTCAGGAACAGCTAGCTGAAAAGATGAGCGAAAAAGACAATCTGATGGAGAAAATTATAATCCTTTTCTCAAACACATAAGCAACATCATGATAAACGGAGAAAAGACTGAAGTTGCCAAGGATTTCATTTTACTTGGATCCACAATCAATACCCATGGAAGCAGCAGTCAAATTAAATGACACATTGCACTGGGCAAATCTGCTGCAAGAGACCTCTTTAAAGTGTTAAAAAGCAAAGATGTCACTTTGAAGACTAAAGTGTGGTTGACGACGCCAAGGTATTTTCAATTGCCTCACATGCATGTGAAAGCTAGCCAATGAATAAAGAAGACCAAAGAAGAACTGACGTCTTTGAATTATGGTGCTGGTGAAGAATATCGAATATGCCATGGATTGCAAGAAGAACGAACAAACCTGTCTTGGAAAAAGTAGAGTCAGAATGCTCCTCAGAAGCAAGGATGGTGAGACTTCTCACATACTTTGGACATGTTATTAGGAGGGACCAGCCCCTGGAGAAGGACATCATGCTTGGTAAAGTAGAGGATCATCAAAAAAGAGGAATACCCTCAACAAGATGGATTGACACAGTGGCTGCAACAATGGGCTCAAGCATAGCAATGATTGTGAGGATGGCACAGGACCAGGCAGTGTTTTGTTCTGTTATATATAAGGTCAAGATAAGTCAGAACCAATTCGATGGCACCTAACAGCTACAATGTATAAATGGAGAACTTGACACAAGAAGAAACAGAAAATCTGAAGATCTCAGTATCTACTAAAGAAATTGAATTTATATGTAAAACCTTTCCTACCAAGAAGAAAAAAAAAAAAAAAAAGAATGGGATAATAAGCCAATAATTCAGGCAAATGTTATTTCTCTGGAGGAGACACAGGGATAGGGAAGAGAAGAAGCACACAGATAGATGTAAATTGTGTAAATGTAATGTTCTCATTCTTTGGATGGATGATGTCATTCAATGTAGTATTTTAAGAAAAAAGTGTAAGTAAACAAAAAAATAAATCAGGGTCATTCACAGACCAATGAGGAGAGTGTGTCACTAACCAAAGTTTATGATTAATCTAAATCTGTGCACCTGAGGTCCACAAAAGAAAAAATTTGAGGGCACTTGAGTATTACGCTTAAGATCCTGGTCTCCAACCACAAAAAACCTAGGCTCAAGTCCCAAGAGAACGCAACACTAGTTTTGTGGCACGTTGTAAGCCACTCAAATTCCCTCTGCCTCCATTTTCTCTTCTAAAAAATAGGGATAAAAGCAGAACTTACCTTACAGGACTATTATGAGGATGACATTGAACAGTGCCTGTGCCATGCTCGGTAAGGTGCCAGGCACCAAGAAAGCAATACATGTTAGTTATCACTTTTTATTATGGGATAGTGAAATAATATACAACTGGGAGCTGATGTGGAATCATGTAAGTTGAAGGAATAAGCATGTGTGGAGTAACCTTGAGTGTATTTAGAGTAAAAGAACGGGCTGCAAGATGCCTGATAAAGCTAACATTGATGCAGCAATCAGAGTAAGAAGAGAACAAGGCTCCAGGAAGAATAGGGAAAGACAAACCAAGAAGACCAAATGCTAAAAAGGTCAAGCATGATAAAGTTTGCTAAATTTGGGCTGCGTAATAAGCTCATGTCGTATAGAAGGTTAAGAGTGTAGACTCTGAAACTAAAACACCTCGATTCACATCCGCCCATACCAAGTCAGATGATCTTAGACAAATTACTTAGCTCCTTAAGTCTTAACTTTCTCATCTGACAAACTGAGAAACTCTTAGTTCCATCCTCACAGGCTGTCATGAGGGTTAAATGAGAACATGTTTACTAGTGCCCTGCACAGCACTTGGCAGTGTGTGAGTGTTCAGGGCCCATCATCGTCATTGTTGTATTTAGGATGACAGCAGTGGCCCAAGCAAGTATAGTTTCTGAACTGTGGTATAGAGCAACCTGGGCCTCAGAGAGTAAAAGGGAGGACGTTACCTAACACTGATGAGAATGTGGAGCAACAGGCACATTCCTATGAGCATACTGGGATTATGAGATGGTGCACTGTGGGACAAAGAACTAGATTTGGCCTTTTGTATCTGGCTTCTGAAAATAGGCTGAGCAATTAAAGTGCTCTTTGTCTTTCTAAAATAGCCAGACAAGTAGGAGTTACACAGGCCCCACACCTGGTGAACTAATTTCCAGAAGGAGAGGAGGCATGATGCAGTTATGCATATTCATTGATTGGATCCATCATGACTATGCATTAAGGCCCCAGTCATGCATATTAATTGAGGTCCCAATGACTAGGGGTCCTGGGATCTTGGAACTCTCTCTTTGGGGCCTACCAGATCTTTGAAAACATCCATGCAGGGGAGACAGAATGGTACGTACGTCCCTGGAAACAATGGAAGCCTCATGCTAAGACTTCTCCCAGACCTTGCCTGAGCCCATTATAATAATAAATGAGTTAACTGTAAGTACAGCTTATAGTCTCTGTGAGCAGTTATAAAGAATTAACAAACGCACAGGGGCAATGACCCCGCAGGGGCTGGCAGGACAGAGTTCAATTTGTGTAGACCCAGCTATGGGTGACTGGGTGATAGAAAAAGGCTGCACAAGCAGTCGATGAAGGAAGATAAAGTCCATGTAGCTTGTGACCTAGTCCCAAGGGACAAGGGAGAAAACAGAGGGAGGGGTGGTCTGATGTGCAGGGAGCCTAGAGCCTGATCTTACCACAAACATGCCACTCCTTTCCAAGAGACTAAAGACTCTGATGGGGTGAGAGGACAGAGGAAGTACAGGTCAAAGGGCTTCGTAGCTCTCACGTCCCCAAGAGGTAATGACAAGAAGTTTCCTGAGGGGATCTAGGGTCAATAGTGTCCTTGAGGTCTGCAGAGACCCCCATCTACCCGGCTCTTGATCACCCACCTGGAATGGTGCTTAGGGAGAGGTTTTTCTTCACAGCCCATAGCTCCTGCCTGAGCTCCAGCTCATAGATCAGGTCCAGTTTGGGCACAGGACACCCTGTTCAAGGAGAAGGAAGAGGAAACAGGTATATTTGTGAGAAGGAATAAAACCTCTCGTCTAGTCAGGGACTTCAGGATGGGAATGAGACCTCCGAATGAGGCTGCTCCCATCCGAGCAAACAAAATGCTGACCTGTGACCTGGAAGCCCAGGATACAAACACCATCCTGGGGCCTCAACAACTGTGGACAGTAGCGTTGGCTGTTCAAGCAGCACCATTCCCTCTGACCTTTAGCCTATAGAATTCCAACACTGTTCAGACACAGTGACAGGACCCAGGGAAATGGCCCCTCCTTCCAGAAGGTGCTGTCTAATTAATCCATGTCAGTGGGTCTTAATCTGCCTGTACATCAAAACCAACTTCGGCTGTCTGGTTCCCATTCACAGAACAACTAAAACAATATCTGAAGGGTGAGGCTGGAACATGAGCAGATTTTTATACTCTACCAGGTGATTTTTGACCTCGGGGAGATGGAAAGCACTGGTCTTCTCAATTTGCAAACTGCATGCCCATCATTAGTTGTCTCAAGTGGGCAAGAGATGAAGGCCCCAGGAAATAAAGATGCCTCAAACTGAGATCATGTTGTTTACAAAAACAATGGGTGGCACTGATAGTGACTGCATCCTGGGGGCCCTGCCTGACTCATCCCTGTCAGAGACAACATCCTATCACCCATGGCCTTGTTAACTGGACTGTGGAAACATTAGACCCAACTGAGGTTGGTCGGTCAAATCCCTATCTGGAGTGTAAATAAAGACCTAACATTAAGGTCCTTCTGTGCTGGGCACGGAATGAAATGTCAAGGGAAGTATGACCACAAGTAGCCATTTCCTGCGTCAAGAAGGCCCTCCCAGTGGCCAGGTGCAGACAAAGAGAGAGAAACAATACAAACATAGAGAAAAGTAGACCCAAGGACTCTGAGAGCCTCATACAGTGAGGACTAAGGTGGCCAATTCCTGCTACAAATTTCCTAAGACAGAAAAAGCCAATGTGAAAAGACAGTGACAGAAACAGACCCACAGAGAGAAGACAAGAGACTCAGAAGCCAGGACACGATATTTGTACTTCCTCTCATTTTCTATATCCTTCCTTCATGGGATCTGGCTGGAAATCCGGCCTGGGATTCTGCAAGACATGTCCTTCCAACACATCCTGTGAGCCACTTCAGGGGGAGTGAGTTTCTTTCCCATTAATCCTTCAGTGGGGTACAAGGAGACCAACCAGGCCTGGGGAAAGATGGCAGAAGGGGTTCCCTTTCTGTGGGTTGCCTGCATGGTGAAGAGATGAGGCCTTACCCAGTGAAACAAAAAGCCTGCAGGTCTCCAGCATCACCTCCCGGTACAGGGTCCTCTGGGCCAGGTCCAGCTGACCCCACTCCTCCGGTGTGAAGGTCACAGCCACATCCTCAAAGGTCATAGACACCTGACAAGTCAGAGAGGTAGCAGTGATAGTCTTGAGCCTGATGGATGGGATGAGAGCCTGTCTATGTGTCAGTGATTAAGGTGTAGAGAGACTCAAGGCCCAAATCGCCCAGCAACTCCTGAGGGCCTACATCTGTGCTGGGATGCTACTTTTGAAAGAATACAACATTGTAGGAGAGAAAAGCTTCCTATATAGGGACTCATCAGAGAATAGGACAGTAAGCACTGTGAGAAGTCAGAGGATGAAGATGATCATGATAACAACAACAATGATAGCACTCACAGTAAAAGTGGTGGCAACTAAGCCTCACTGGTTTTCACTGCTTTGTTCATGGTGCTGCTGGGTGGGTTCAAACCGCCAGCCTTTAGGTTAGTAGATGAGCACAAACTGCTTGTACCACCCAGGAACTCCATACTTCTAGGAAAGGTCTCTCTAAACAGATAACATCTGAGCAGCAGCCAGAAGAATTCAAGGTGTGCCCTTGAAAAGATCTGAGGACAATGTGGGAGGCAGAGGGAACCGGAATGGCAAAGGCTGAAGTAGAAGAGAACCTAGTGCCCTCAGGCTGGTGGGGCTGGTGAGCAATGAACCAGGGAAAGTTGGAGATCATGTTGGGAGGAAGGGGTCAAGGTCAGAGGTGGTCGGCCAAAGCAGATAGGGTAGGAGGTTCATGATGGAGGGTTGTATTCATTATAAGTGTCATGGGTACCCTTGGAAGGTGTATCATTCATCTTTCCACCACTGACTAAGCAGGTGTCAGAGGCCCGACACTGTTCTAGGCCTTCCGATAGTAAGGAGCCAGTCAGAGCCACTTGCCGTGAATAAACAGCTGCAAAGAGAAATTCAGCGACTTTTTAGCCTTCCAGCCGGCCCAGGTATCCTCTCCGACCTAGCGAATAAACAGCAGTTCCAAAAAGCATCCTCCACTCACCTGCGCCGGGTCTCTCAGCTCCGCCGCCATCGTAGGACCCGGTGGCAGAGCAAGGCCTGGACAGGAGGTGGCGGGCCGCAGTGTTCAGCCGATCTCACTCCTCTCCTATCCTGAGCAGGGTGACCTCAGAGGACTCACACTCCGGGCCTCAGTCTCCCCCGTGTAAAAGGCGCTCAGGTCCGCTCCGCCTCGGGGATAGCGCGAGGCCCCGGCGGGCGCCCAGGAAACACCCCCGTTACAGAGAGGGGATAGGTTAGGCTTGTACAATGGGCGGAAGTGTGACCTGTCCTCCTCACTGTCCTTTCCTTCTCGGCCCCTGAAATAAGAGACGCGGCCCTACACTCATATGCCCACAGCCGAAGGAACCAAACCCTGCGGCCGCAGACAAATGACGTCCACCGCAAAAGCAGAAAGTCCTGCCCCCGCCGACATGGGCCACAGCAAACGCCACTATCCTAGACCGTCATTGGACCTGCGCCTGCCCCTGCCGCAAGATGCATGGCCTTGTGGGTAACGTAGTCGTTTCCCCACATCCAGCCTGTGATGTAACTCTTTTCCAAGTCTATTGACGGTGAGCATAAAAAACAAAAACAAACCCGTTGCCATCGAATGGATTCATTCCGACTCATAGCGACCCTATAGGACAGAGTAGAACTGCCTCAGAGTTTCCGAGGAGCGCCTGGTGGACTGAACTTCTGAACTTTTGGTTAGCAGCCCTGGCCCTTAACCACTACGCCACCAGGGTTTCCGGTGAGCCTAGTTGGGGAGAAAAATGGGTGAGTGTGAATCCGTCCTTGTAAGTACGTCGGAAACCCCGAGGCCAGGTTGGATATTTGCTGTTTGCAGGGACAAGCGCAGAGTCGCAGAGCCGGAACCTCGTCTCGTTTTGTGACTCTCCACTCGCTTTCACTTCTCTCAGGACCCTGTCATAAGGTATACGGATAAACGAGCAGCCAAAATACCCGATGAAAGTAGAAATCCAGAAGTCTGGCGCAGACCCGTTTTCTTCCCACAAGCTGCCCTCTACTGTGGCATTTGGCCAGGTGTCACAATTGGACGGTGCACGCACTATTGTTGACGGGGATTTGTCATCCTCTAGGCAAGGAGGCTGCAAGTGGGGGCAGCTTGGAGGGTAACCCAGGACTCTGATTTCAAGCGTGGTCAGTGTGAAATGTCTATAAGACCCAAAGTATCTGGATCACATAGGCAATCCCACATATGAACACGGGGAGAGGGTTCTGGCTTGGAAGTATAGTTTTGGGAGTTGTTAGCTTACACTCTTATTTCAAGTCATCATACTGAGTGAGATCATCAAAGAAATGAGTGTAGATGAAGAATGGAATTGACAAGAGGATCAACCCTGGACAACCCCAACATTAAGTGGCTGGGGAAAAGAAACCAACACTCATGTTAGTTCTACCAATCATCCCAGAGGTATATTATGGAAAGTCTTATAAATCACCATTGGATGTGAGGGATTTTATCTTTCTGACTGAATGGCCCAGAAGGTTTCAAGTCCTAGCTAGAGAAGGAAGGCTTGCAGCACCAGCTGCACAGAGAAATTAAAATGTAGGCCCATCAACAGAAAAGCCAGTTTCTGGCAAAGAACCTTAACATTTCTTCCTTTTTCCTTTCTGTCCTAATCTGAACCTAGATTCTCCCCCAAGCTATCCCATTGCTTCCACCTTGAAGGCTTTTCTCTGCAATCCAGTTATGTAAAGCTCCCACCCAATGCTAACCCTGGTGCCTTTTCCCATTCCTTCCTTCTTGCTCTGGGACTTGAAACTTTCAGCGCCATGATAAAGGTGATTTTCCTTGGGCTGAGACAGATATACATTGACAAATTTCCTGTTGCTCAGCAGACAACCAATTTCAGAGTCAATTCTTAAGCACCAGCTGACAGGAAAGAAAAGAGCACTCCTTTTCTGGAGACAGGTAGAGGGAGAGTCAGGGACCCTAAGGGTCCATCTTCCACTTCACTCTACCCTCTCTCTGTCCCCTTTCCCTCCACAAGGGCCCAGCCCAGGACAATAGCTTGCCACTCCCACAACTGCTCTTTTTCATCCCTTCTTGGTTGATATTTCCACTTTGCTTCCTCTTTCAGGTACAAAGCCAAAGACATTCACAGGGTTGAGATGCTGGGTAGTTTTGCTCCTCATTAGCTACTGACGTCCTATCCCCTGGTACCTATGAACCAGACCTTTTTTCAATACTGGGTCTTTGAAGATGTTACAAATGGAGAAATTCCAAAAATTTCCTGACAAAAGATATCACCAGGGAACTAAATCCATGGTGATAATTTTAATACCCACACATACTTGCATGTACACATCCTGGTTTACCTGTTAAGATTTCAGTCACTTTACTTTAAAAGCAAGTCTTCACACAAGATGAAAAACACAATTCCTCCTCTATGTTTTTTTATCATGACCCTTTAATTTAGCAATGTGTTTTATTTTGTTTTAGCTGTAATTCAACCCTAGAAAACTGTCAAGGTAGACTTAGAGAAGTTCCTCTATAGAGGATTTAAAAAAGCTGAGGAACCCCAGTGAGGGCAGAGGACTCACCTGGAAAAGTCACAAGTCCCACTATCATCCGCATGCCACAGAAGCAAAAAGAAAAAAATAAATTGGGATTAAACTAAAAAAAAATAAAAAAGAATGTTGGGCAATTGAAACTACATGAAGGAACGATTTTTGTTTTTTAAACCAAAGGGTTATACAGTCTGAAGTGATGCAATAAAATATGCCTATTTGTATGTGTATCGTTATCTCCTTAAATATACACTATTTCATTATTTAAGCTTTCATATTTCTCATAACGAATTATATACCTCAATAGTAGTAAATGTTGTAGAACAAAGAAAGCTTTCAAGAAATTGTTGCAGACCTGCCTTCAATGGCACTATCAGTGAGCTTACAATGAGGCTGAGGACCTTTTGGAGCCCTGGTAGCTCAGTGGTTAAGAGCTCAGCTGCTAACCAAAAAGTCAGTAGTTTGAATCCACCAGCCACAACTTGGAAACCCTATGGGGCACTTCTACTCTGTCCTATAGGGTTGCTATGAGTTGGAATCGAATCCATTTGATGGCAACGAGTTTGGTTTGTTTTTTTCTTTTTTTTTTGCAGACCTTTTACCTCACAAACAATACTCCTTTACCCTCAAATTAGAACTCAGTGACAAACGGTAATAAGCTTGGCAGGGAAGTCTGAAAAAAGCTGTGTTGCCTTTTCATTATCTTTTCTGTGTCTCCTCTGCCTTCTCATTATTTATTAAATATTCCTGAGATAGCAATGTAGAGTAAACTAACACAGATGTGGCTGAAGTTTTTCCTAAATGAACAGTGACCATTGCGTCTTTCTGGATGAATTCTCAGATGTAGAATCAGACACTAGGCAGGTCAATTTCTAATATTACTCTTAGATGTCAAGTAATGATCTGTGACAGAACACTTCTTCACAAGGATACTTGTGAGCTTTCCCTTTGGCATGAATGTCAGATGTTGAGTAAGATGCTTCCTCTGGCCAAATATTTTCCTCAGTAGTTATATTTAAAGAGTCTGTCCCCAATAGAAGTCCTTGGATGTAGACTGAGGTTTGCCCACTTGTGAAGGGTCTTCCCACATCTGTCACACTGACGTCGCTTCTCCTTAGGTGCTTAGAGAGGTATGACCTGCAGCTGAAGGACTTCCCACATTCACTGCACTAACAGAACTTCTTTCCAGTGTGAATGATGGTGTGTCAAATGAGGTTGGTGCTTTGGCTGTAAGCTTTCCCACACTCTATGCACTCACAGGGCTTCTCTCATGAATGGATGATGGAGTGTCGAATGAAGCCTGGCTGATCACGAAATGCTTTCCCACACTCCTTGCATGCAAAAGGTTTTTCTCCTGTATGGCTCTTCTTATGCAAGACAAAAGTGGAGCGGTGGGTAAAGGCCTTTCCACATTCACTGCACTCATAGGGCTTCTCCCCAGTGTGAATCCGCTGGTGCTGCGTAAGGTGTGCCCTTTGGTTGAAGGCCTTCCCACATTCACTACACTCATACGGCTTCTCCTCAGTGTGAATCCGCTGGTGCTGTACAAGGTGTGACCTGTTTTTGAAGGCCTTCCCACACTCACTACAATCATAGGGCTTCTCCCCAGTGTGAATCCGCTGGTGCTGTGCAAGGTGTGACCTAAGGCTGAAGGCCTTCCCGCACTTTGTGCACTCATAGGGCT
>NW_004444112.1:4314988-4327724 GCF_000243295.1 Trichechus manatus latirostris
CGCTGGTGCTGTGCAAGGTGTGACCTAAGGCTGAAGGCCTTCCCGCACTTTGTGCACTCATAGGGCTTCTCCCCAGTGTGAATCCGCTGGTGCTGCATAAGGTGTGCCCTTTGGTTGAAGGCCTTCCCGCACTCACTGCACTTATAGGGTTTCTCCTCAGTGTGAATCCGTTGGTGCTGCGCTAGGTGTGACCTGTTGTTGAAGGCCTTCCCACATACTGTGCACTCATAGGGCTTCTCACCAGTGTGAATCCGCTGGTGTTGTGCAAGGTGTGACCTGTTGTTGAAGGCCTTCCCACACTCACTGCACTCATAGGGCTTCTCCCCAGTGTGAATCCGCTGGTGCTGTGCAAGGTGTGACCTGCGTTTGAAGGCCTTCCCACACTCTGTGCAATCATAGGGCTTCTCCCCAGTGTGAATCTGGTGGTGCCGAGTAAGTTGTGACCTGCGGCTGAAGGCCTTCCCACACTTAATGCACTTATAAAGCTTCACCCCAGTGTGAAATTGCAGGTCCTGTGCAAGGTGTGACCTGTGATTCAAGGCATTTTCATAGTCAATATGCTCATAGGACTTTTCTCCTACTTGGACCTTAAGGTGATGAAGGTGCGCGCTCTTGCTAAAGGTTGTCCTGTACTCTGTACACTCATAGACCTTCACCCCGGAGTGAATTCGCTCATGTCGAACAAGGAGGCAGTTCTTGTTAAACACTTTCCCACATTCCTTGCATTTATAGGGATTTTTCTCTTTGTGAACTGAAGGATCTTTACCTGGTCCACCTGCGTCATGTTTAAGGAGAGTGACTCCTGAAGAGACTTGCTCCTGTATGATTCCTGAGCAGACACGTCCATCTGTCCACACACTATCACGTTCAGGCCTTATGTTCCCAGGGAGCATTTCCTTCTGAGCATCTATCTTGGGCCTCAAGTGCCCTTCCTGAATATTAGATGATCCCTCCTGATCCATGGCTCGCTCTAACCTGGACTTCCTTGAGGCTCCCTGTGACAATTGTTCCTGCAGTGAGACTTCTTCAGACAAGGCCGGGTGACAAGTGATAGGCTCTGTTGTCTGAAGCTTTTCACAATCACCTGAAGGGAATACAATACAAAAAGTTAGTAATTAGTGATTACATTAGTGATGCTAAGATGTTGTTATTAGTTGCCGTTGAGTACATTCTGATTCGTGTGAAGAACAGAACTACTTCAATGGGTTTTCAACGCTGTGACCTTTTAGAAGCAGATCATCAGGACTACCTCCCCAGGTATCTCTGGGTGGCTTAGAACCGACAACTTTTCAGCTAGAATACTTAACCATTTGTGCTACCTAGGAACTCCAGTGCTAACATGTTGTTATTGTTGTATGCCATCGAGTAGATTCCAACTCAGAGACACCTACAGGACACAGTAGAACTGTCCCATAGAGTTTCGTAGGCTGTAAATCTTTACGGGAGCAGATCACTAGGTCTTTCTCCTGCAGAGCAGCTGGAAATACTGCCTTTATGCCTGTAGGGTTCTGACATCTCTGAAACCCAGGTCAGCCATTTTTTTCTTTTCTGGTCCATGGACTCTTGAAATCTTTACAGGGAAATCCAGATTCTGGGACAAGGGAGAGAGGGTCTAGAATAGAAATACCTTCTCAATTCCAGATGTGGTGTGGGTGGTCATAGTAGTAATGACACTGTGTTTGGTGAGTTTGCTCTAAGTTAGGACATCTCATGGTACTATAGGAACATTAGGAAGGGGTACCTAATGCAGCCCAAGTAAGAGACAAAAACAGATCAGGGGAGATTTCCCACAGGAGAGCACATGCAGTGAGTCCTGTCGGAGACATAGAAGTTGACACACAGAGAGAGTAGGAAGGTTGCTGCAGGCTTAGGAGACAGAAACTACAAATGCAGTATTCAGAGAACATAGGGTTCAGTCGTGTAGGAGAGGAAGGTGATGCTGAGAAAGCTGAGACAGGCAGGGCAGAGTGAAGACTGATTCTCAAGGTCCTGACATGGTTGACGGTGGGGATGGCCACGGCCACTCCCAGGATATGGCTTCTAAGGCAGAACATGAGCAGCATCTGAGTGGACATATTGAGTCTGGTATGCCTGAGGAACAGCTAGCTGAAAAGACTAGTGAAAGAGACACAGTCTGATGCAGAAAATTATAATCCTTTTCTTGAAGA
This sequence comes from Trichechus manatus latirostris, assembly GCF_000243295.1. Classification (NCBI taxonomy): domain Eukaryota; kingdom Metazoa; phylum Chordata; class Mammalia; order Sirenia; family Trichechidae; genus Trichechus; species Trichechus manatus. The sequence continues at coordinate 4,317,157 of NW_004444112.1, forward strand.
CATTAAAGAAGAACTATGTAAATGGAGAACTTGACACAAGGAAAAAAAAACAGAAAATCTGAAGGTCCTATTGTCTACTAATGAAATTTATATAGAAAACCTTTCCCATCAAAAAGTTTGGAAATAATAAGGAATGGGATAATAAATGGATAATTCAGGCATATGTTATTTTTGTGGAGGAGACACAGGGATAGGGAAGAAGCACATAGAGCTAAGTCGAGTATACATAATGTTCTCATTCTTGGGATGCATGATGTTATTCAATATATTATTTAAAAAAAAAAAAGAGCAAGCAAACAAAAATTAATTAAATCAGAGTCATTCATGGACCAATGATGAGACTGTGTCATTAACCAAGGTTTATGGTTAATCTAAATCTGTATACCTGAGGTCCACAAAAGAAAGAGTTACAAGCTACTTGAATATTATGGTTAAGATCTTGGTCTCTGACCACAAAAACCCTAGGCCCAAGTCCCAACAGAACTCAATATTAGTTTTGAAGCACATTGTATGCTACTCAAATTCCCTACTCCTCCATGTTCTCTTCCAAAAAATAGGGATAAAAACAGAGCCTGCCTTACAGGACTGATATGAGGATGATGTTGAACAGTGCCCATGCCATGCTTAGTATGGTGCCAGGTACCAAGAAAGCACTATGTGTTAGTTATTGCTTTTTATTACAGGATAGTCAAATAATATACAACTGGGAGCTAATATGGAATCATGTAAGTTGAAGGTATAAACTATGTGTGGAGTACACTTAGAGAATATTTAAGAGTAAAAAGAACTGGCTGCGAGATGCCTGATGAAACTAACGTTGATGTGGCAATCAGAGTAAGAAGAGAAAAAAGTTCCAGAGAAAAGAGGGAAAGATAAACCAAGAGGCTCAAATGCTAAAAAGCTGATGCATGATAAAGTCTGACAAGTTTGGGCTGTGCTGCATAATAAGCTCAACGCATAGTAAGTTCATTTATTGTATAGAGGTTAAGAGTATACGCTCTGGAGCCAAAACACCTCATCTGGAGCCTCAGATGTTCTTGGACAAATCATTTATCTCCTCTAAGTCTCAACTTTCTCATCTGACAAACTGAGAAACTCTCAGCTCCTGCCTCACAGACTCATGAGGGTTAAATGAGAAAATGTTTGCAAAGGGCTCCATGGTTCCCACATTCCTAGAGAGGTAACAACATGAAGTTTCCTGAGGGGATACAAGGCCAGTGGTCTCCTCGAGGTCTGCAGACTACAGGGCCTGCCAGCTGCCTAGCTCTAGGTCATCTGCCTGGAATGGTGCTTAGGGACAGGTCTTTCTTCACTGACCATAGCTCCTGCCTGAGCTCTAGCTCATAGACAGGATCTGGTTTGGGCATAGGACACCCTATTCATGGAGAAGGAAGCGAACACAGGGATTTTTTTGAGAAGAAATAAAACCTCTCTGTCTAGTCTGGGGCTTCAGGATGGGAATGAGACCTCTGAATGCGGCTGCTCCCATCCAAGCAAACAAAACGCTGACCTGTGACCTGGAAGCCCAGGATACAAACACCATCCTGAGGCCCCAAAGACTGTGGACAGTAGTGCTGGCTGTTCAGGCAGCACCATTCTCTCTGACCTCCAGCCTATAGAATCCCAACACTGTTCAGACACAGCCACAAGACCCAGGGAAATGGCCCCCTCCTTCCAGAAGGTGCTATGTAATTAATCCAAGTCAGTGAGTTTCAATTTGCCTGTAAATTAGAACCACCTTCAGTTGTCTGGTTCCCATTCACAAACAACTAAAACACAATCTCTGAGGACTGAGTCTTGGACATGAGTAGATTTTAAAACTCCCCAGGTGATTTTGGAGCTCAGGCAGATGGAAAGCACTGGTCTCCTCAACTTGCAAACTGTATCCTGATCATCAGTAGTCTGAGGTAGATGTGACATGAAGGCCCCAGGGAATAAAGAAGCCTCACAGACAAGATAATGCAGCTTAGAATAACACCAAGTGGCACTAATGGCAAACACTTCCTAGGGGCCCTGCCTGACTCACACCTATCTAGGAGAACATCCTATCACCCGTGGCCTCAATAACTGGACTGTGGGAACATTTGAGCCAATCAGATTCAGTCACAGTCAAATCCCTATCTGCAATGTGGAATAAAGAGCTAAGATTGAGGCCAGCCTGTGCTGGGCACAGGAGTGAAAGGTCAAGGGAAGTGTGGATGCAGGTGGCCATTTTCTGCCTCACAGAGGCCAGCAGCAGAAAAAGAAACAGAAAATATACAAACATGCAGAGAAAAGCAGAACCGAAGACTCTGGGGGCCTCAGACATTGAGGAATGAGGTGGTCAATTCCTGCCACAAACTCACTAGGGCAGAAAAAGCCAATCTGAAACACACAGAGAGAAGATAAGACAAGGAACTCGACTCAGAAGCCAGGACATGATGTTCGTACTTTCTGTTTCTAGACGGTTTCTTCAAGGGGCCGGGTGGAAATGCTGCCCTAGGGTTTTGTGAGATACCCCCATTTCCTTCTAGCACATTCAGTGAGCCATTTTAGAGACAGTATGTGTCCATTCTAAAGAAAGGTGATCCAACGGAATGTGGAAATTAACGAACAATATCATTAATATCACACACAAGTAAAATTTTGCTGCAGATCATTCAAAAGCAGTTGTAGCAGTACATCGACAGGGAACTGCCAGAAGTTTAAGCTGGATTCAGAAGAGGATGTGGAACGAGGGATATCAATGCTGATGTCAGATGAATCCTGGCTGAAAGTAGAGAATACCAGAAAGATGTTTACCTGTGTTTTATTGACTACGCAAAGGCATTCGACTGTGTGGATCATGAGAAATTATGAATAACATTGAAAAGAATGGGAATTCCAGAACACTTATTGTGCTCATGAACCTGCACATAGACCAAGAAGCAGTCATTTGAACAGAACAAGGAGATATTGCATGGTTTAAAGTCCAGAACGTGTGAGTCAGGGTTGTATCCTTTCACCGTACTTATTCATCTGTATGCTATGCAAATAATCCAAAAAGCTGGACTAGATAAAGAAGAATGTGGCATCAGGATTGGAGGAAGATATGCAGATGACACAACCTTGCCTGAAGAAAGTAAAGAGGACCTGAAACACTTACTGATAAAGAACAAAGGCTACAGCCTTCAGTATGGATTATACCTCAACATAAAGAAAACAAAAATCCTCACAACTGGACCAATAAGAAACATCATGACAAATGGAGACAAGATTGAAGTTGTCAAGGTTTTCAGTTTTACTTGGATCCATAACGAACACCCATGGTAGCAGCAGTCAAGAAATCAAAGGATGTATTGCATTTGGCAAATCTGCTGCAAAAGACTTCTTTAAAGTGTTGAAAAGCAAAGATAACACTCTGAGGACTGAGGTACTCCTGACCCAAGCCATGGTATTTTCAACTGCCTCATATGCATACAAAAGCTGGGCATGAATAAGGAAGACCAAAGAAGAAATGACACCTTTGAATATGGTGTTCTGGAAGAATATTGAATATACCATGGACTGCCAGAAGAATGAACAAATCTGTCTTTGAAGAAATACAGCCGGAATGCTCCTTGGAAGCGAGGGGTGAGTCTTTGTCTCAGGTACTTTGGACATGTTATGAGGAGGGACCAGTCCCTGGAGAAGGACATCATGCTTGGTAAAGTAGAGGGTCAGTGAAAAAGAAGAAGACTCTCAATGAGATGGAGTAACACCACAGCTACAACAATGGACTCAAGCATAACAACAATTGTGGGGATGATGCAGGACTGGGCAGCATTTTGTTCTGTTGTACACAGGGTTGCTATGAGTTGGAACCTACTCGATGGCACCTAACAACATGTTTCTTCCCCCATAATCCCTCAGTGGGGTGCAAAGAGACCAGCCAAGCCTGTAGCAAGAGGGAAAAAGGGTTCCCTTTTCTGTGGGTTGTCTGCATGGTGTATAGGTGAGGCCTTACCCAGTGAGACAAAAAGACTGCAGATCTCCATCATCACCTCCCAGTATAGGGTCTTCTGGTCCAGGTCCAGCTGCCCCCACTCCTCCTGCGTGAAGGTCACAGCCACATCCTCAAAGGTCAAAGACACCTGGCAAGCCAAAGAGAGGCAGTAGTGTTGGTCTTGAGCCTGCTGGATAGGAGGAGAACCTGTCTGTGTGTCAATGATTAAGGTGTAGACAGACTCAAGGCCCAAATCACCCACCACCTCCTGAGGGCCTAGCTTCGTACTGGGATGCTGCGTTAGAGAGAATACAACATTATAGGAGAGAATAGCTTCCTATGTGGGGAGTCATTAGAGGACAGTAAGCACTGTGAGATATCACAGAAGGAGGATGATGATGATGATAACATCAATAATACCAAGCATGGTAAAAGCGGTGGCAACTGAGACTCACTGGTTCTCACTGCTTTGTTCACTGTGCTGCTAGGTGGGTTCAAACTGCTAGCCTTGATGAGCACAAACCACTTGCACCACCCAAGAACTCCTAACTTCTAGGAATGTGGTTTCTCTAAAGAGGTGACATCTGAGCATTGTTCAGAAACATGCTAGGGGAGGCCCTGTAACCATGTGGGGACAATGTCTGAGGCAGAGAGAACTGCAAGAGCAAACGCTGGGTGACTGAAAACAACCTAGCACGGACAAATTGGTAGAACTCCTCAGCAGTAAACTAGGAAAAATGGAAGGGGTCAAGGTCGGAAGTGGTTGGCCAGGGCAGATCGGATGGGGGTTCATAATGGAGGGCTGGATTCATTCTAAGTGTCATGGGTACCCTTGGAAGGAGCATCATTCATCTTTCCACCACTGACGGAGCAGCTGTCAGAAGCCCGACAATTTCTAGGCCTTCAGATAGTAAGGAGTCAGCCAGCCAAGGCTACTTGCCGTGAACAAACAGCTGTAAAGAGAAACCCTGAAACTTTCTCCCCTTCCAGCTCGCCCAGGTGCCCTCTCCGACCTAGCGGAGCAACAGAAATTCCAAAAACATCCTGCACTGACCTGCACCCGGTTCCTCAGCTCCATCGCCATCGTGGGACCCTGTGGCAGTGCAAGGCCTGGACAGGAAGGCTACCGGGGCCAGTCCTCGTGTTCAGCCCTGCCCTGTCCTGAGCGGGGTGACCTCGGATGATTCGCACTCCGGGCCTCAGTTTCCCCGGTGTAAAAGGCTTTCCGGCTCAGGGCGCCGCGTCAGGGATCGCGAGAGGCCCCGGCGGTCGCCCAGGAAACACTCCCGTTACATGGCGGGGGGAGATCAGGCTTGTACAGTGGCGCAGAAGTGTGACGACACCTCCTCACCGTCCTTTCCTTCTTGGTCCCTGAGATAACACACCCGACGCGACACTCACTTCTGAGCCAGAGAAAACCCCCACGGCCGCAGATAAATGACGTAAACCGCAAGATGCGGGAAGTCCCGCCCCCAGTACACGCCACTCTCCTAGCTCGTTATTAGACTTGCGCCTGCGCCGGACGCAAGGTGTTTCGCCAAGGGGGTAAGGTAGTCGTTTTCCCACGTCAGCCTGTGATGGGATTCTTTTCCACGTCTGTTTTCTCCACGTAAACGTGGACAAGGCCCAGTGTCCCGCGTCAGACCCACCTATTGACAGTGAGCACAGTGGGGAGAAACAAGGAGCAAGTTGAAGATGTCTTTGTAACTCTCGCAGAAAGCAGTACGTTTGCCTGAGGCCCGAACAAGTGCAGAGGCGCGGAACCGGACTTTCATCTCAGTCCGTGACTTCCTACTCGCGTTATATCCTCTGGACCCTGTCGTATAGGATACGGATAAACGAGCAGCCAAAATACCGACAAAAGGAGAACTCCGGAGAATTCACGCAGACCCGTTTCGCTCTCACCTGACGCCTTCTCCCGAGGAATTTGGCCAGGTGTCATAATTGAACGGTGAACGAACTGTCGTTGACAGGAGCAGCAGAAAAGTGGATTTGTCATTCTCTTGGCGTGGAGGCTGCAAGTGAGGGCGGCTTGGAGGGTAACCCAGGACTCTGATTTCATGCATGGTCAGTGTGAAATGTCTATGAGACCCAAAGTATCTGGATCACGTAGGCAATCCCACATATGAATGGACATTGGGAGAGGGTTCTGGCTTGGAGGTATAATTTTGGGAGTTATATTACACTCTTATTTCAAATCATCACACTGAGTGAGATTATCGAAGAAATGAATGTAGATGAAGAACGCAATCGACAGGATCAACCCTGGACAACCCCAACATTAAGTGGTAGGGGACAAACAAACAACAAAGTATGTTAGGAGGTCTACCAATCATCCCAGAGGTATATTGTGGAAAATCTTATAAATCACCATTGGATGTCAGGGATTTTATCTTTCTGACTGATTGGCCCAGAAAGTTTCAGGTATTAGCTAGAGAAGTAAGAACTGCAGCACCAGCTGCGCAGAGAAATTAAAATCCAGACTCATCGACAGAAAAGACAGTCTCTGGATGAATCTCTGGTAGAGATTCTTGAAAATTTTTCCTTTCTCTCCTAATCTGAACCTAGACTCTCCCCAAAGCTATCCCATTGCTTCCACCTTAAGACTTTTCTCTGCAGTCCAATCCAATTACACAACATAAAGCTCCCACTCGATGCTAACCCTGCTGCCTTTTCCCAGTCCTTCCTTCTTGCTCTGGGACTTGAAACTTTCAGGGCCACAATAAAGGTGATTTTCCTTGGGCTGAGACAGATGTACATTGCCAAATTTCCTGTTGCTCAGCAGACAACCAATTTCAGAGTCATCAATTCTTAAGCACCAAATGACAGAAAAAGAATAAGAGCCTCTTTTCTGGAGGTAGGTGGAGAGAGAGTCGGGGATGACTGTCCACCTTCCACTTCATTCTACCCACTCTTTGCCCCCTTTACCTTCAGAAGGGCCCAGCTTAGGTCAGGATGATAGCTCGCCAGTCCCCCCAGTTTGCGCTTTTTTATACCTTCTTGGTTGATATTTCCACTTCTCTTCCTCTTTCAGGTACAAAGCCAAAAACATTCTAATGGTTAGGATGCTGGGCTGGTTTTGCTCATTAGTTACTGAAGTCCTAACCCCTGATACCTATGAACCAGACCTTGTTTTGATACCGGGTCTTTGAAGATATTATCAAATAGAGGGATTCCAAAATTCCCTGACTAATGACATCAACAGGGAAGTAAATCCATGGCAATAATTATAACACCCACATATACTTGCAGGTACACATCTTGGTTTACCTGTTAAAATTTCAGTCACCTTACTTTAAAGCAAGTCTTTACACAATCTTAAATAAGATAAAAAATATGATTCCTTCTCCATGTTTTCTGAGTTTATCATGATCCTTTAACTAAATTTATCTATGTGACTTATTTTGTTTTAGACGTAATTCAACCCCAACAAAACTGTAGAGGTACATTTTGGGGAAGTTCCTCTACAGAGTGTTAAAAAAGCTGAAGAACTCAAATGAGATTAAAGAATAGGACTCACCTTGGAAGTTCACCCAGCTCCACTATCATCCACATGCCACAGAAGGCAACAGAAAAAAATTAATCTTTATCAAAACATATATATATGAATATTGGACAATTGAAATTGCATGAAGAAAATGTTTTTTAAAAAAATCAAAGTGTTAAACAGTCTTAAGTGGTGCAATATATGTCCATTTGTATATGTATTCTTTCCTCTTAAATATATACTATTTCATGATTTAAACCTTGTATTTCTCGTAAAGATTTATGTACCTCAAGTGTGGGAAATGTTGCAGAACAAAGAAGGCTTTCAAGAAATTGTTTCAGATCTGCCCTCAACTGATAAACTCCAATGGAACTGGAGAGCAGTATAACATATAAAGGGCTGAGGCCCTTTACCTCAGAAACAACACTCTCTTACCCTCAAATAAGGAATTAATGACAAATTGTAATAAGCTTGGCAGGGAAATCTGAAAAAAGTTATGTTGCCATTTTGTTATCTTTTCTATGTCTCCTTTGCCACCTCATTATTTAAATATTCCTGAAATAACAATGCAGAGTAAACTAAGACGGATGTGGCTGAAGTTTTTCCTAAATGAGCAATGACCACTGGGTCTCTCTCCTGGATGAATTCTCAGATGTAGAGTCAGACTCTAGGTGGGTCAATTTATGACTCTTAGATGACAAGTGATGATCTGTGACAAAACGTGTAAAGGCATGGACAGTAATGTGAAAGTTATATCTAAAAATGGAGTGTACTGAGAGACAGAAGAAAAAGGTGGGCAACTCCAGAGTGACAACAAAGAAGCTTATTTAGAAGAGGCCGGGCCAAGACGGTGGACACTTATAACAAAGACCCGAAAAAACAAGTGATTCGATTATATATGGCAATCTGGAAGCCCTGAACATCAAAGGCAGAGTTGAGGAACCGGACTGTGTGACAGGGGGAGGGAGAGACAATTCGGATGCAGTGAGGAGTTTCCAGACCTGACCTGGCTAGAGCCTGAGCACTTCAAGCCTCATCAGCTCGGGGGTGAGCAGTGAGGCAGGCAAGCAGTCATGCTCGGGATGCACGTTTTCCACACCAGGAGAAACCCAGCCACTGAGAGTCTACTTGGCCACCCAGAACCAGTGAGAAGCAGCTCTCGATCCAGCAAAAGATAAGTATTTGCGTACTGCCTACTGCAATAATCAAAAACACCCCCCTTAGGGGAAAATCTCTCTCCCATTTACCTCCCCGCTCCCTGCTCTGCACTGGGTCCCAGACTGGCTTCAGCAATTGCTGAGTCTGCAGGGCCAGAAGTTGGATCCATCACACGCCCAGAGCCATTCTCCCTGCCTTGGAGAGTGAAGAAATTAACAAATGGAAAAAATAATCTGCCAGCTCCCCTAAGACAGGAACCCAGGGTAAGAACAGCTCCTTTGCCTAGGCACAGGCATAAGGGATCCACAGATTTAGAGTGCCTTTCCCCCTGCATAGACTTGTGTGGGCCCATTTCAACAGCGTAGGCCCTCATTATCGCAGTACAACAGGGTATAAACCTGAAGTCTAACTTCAACTCTTTCAGCTGTGAAGTGGCAGGTTCTTGACATTTGACACTGTTCTGCCCATTAAGCAGGGTCTTCACCTACCCACATCAGGGGCCTGAGGACTGGTGGCTCCACCCACGCCATCTAGCCACCTGTGATAGAGGCCCATGAATAAGAGGTGCCACCTAGTCCTTACAGCCAACAACATTAGGCACTCATAGTCCAGCTGCAAAACCCACCCACCTATGCGCTCTAGGGAAGAGGGACACTCCTTCCTCCTGGACACTCGGGGGCGGCCGTCACCTCTTAACAGTGAGTACAGTGGGGGAGAAACAAGGGGCAAATGTGAAGCCGTCCTTGTAACTCCCACAGAAATCAAGTCTCAGGAGAAGAGGGCATTTCCCGGGTACCTGGACAAGTGCAGAGGCGCGGAACTGGACCCTCATCTAGGCCTATGACATTGTGCTCCCGTTATCTCCTCCCCCTACCTCATCTCATACAGGATACAGATAAATGAGCAGCCAAAATAACACCTGAAAGGAGGACTCCAGAAGTCTGGCGCAGACCCATGCCACACACACAAACCGCTCTTTCTCTGGCCTTTAACCCAGTGCCGCAGTTGGACAATGCATGCACTTTTCTTTTTACTTTTTTTGTTTGTTTGTTTATTGTTGTATGTTAAATGACAGTTTACATTTCAGGTTAGTTTCTCATACAAAAATTTATGCATACATTGTTACATGACCCTAATTGCTCTCCCTATACTGAGTCGGCACACTCCTCCTTTCCACCCCTGATTTCCCATGTCCATTCAACCAGTTCCTAACCCTCTGCCTTCTCATCTCACCTCCAGACAGAAGTTGCCCATTTAGTCTCATGTATCTGCTTGAGCTAAGAAGCACACTCTTCATGAGTATCATTTTATGTCCCACAGAGTTGGCTTTGGGAATTGTTTTAGCTCTGGGTTGACAGAGTCCAGAGGCCATGCTTTCTAGGGTTCCTCCAGTCTCAGTCAGACCATTAAGTCTGGTCTTTTTACTAGAATTTGAGTTCTGCATCCCACCTTTCCCCTGTTCCATCAGAGACTCTCTGTTGTGTTCCTTGTCAGGGTGGTCATTGGTGGTAGCCAGGCACCATCGAGTTCTTCTGGTCTCAGGCTGATGAAGTCTGTGGTTTATGTGACCCTTTCTGTCTCTTGGGCAAACACGTTCCTTGTGTCTTTGGTGTTCTTCATTCTCCTCCACTCCAGGTGGTTGGGACCAATTGATGCATCTTAGATGGCCACTTGCTAGCTTTTAAGACCCCAGATGCCTCTCACTAAAGTAGGATGCAGAACATTTTCTTAATAAGCTTTGTTATGCCAGTTGACCTAGATGTCCCCTGAAAACTTGGTCCCCAAACCCCTGCCTCTGCTACTGTGCCCTTCAAATTGGTTGTATTCAGGAAACTTCTTAGCTTTGGTTTAGTCCAGTTGTGTTGACTTCCCCTGTAGTGTGTGCTGTCCTTCTCTTCAACTGAGGTAATTCTTGTCTACTATCTAGTGAATAACCCTCACCCTCCCTCCCCACCCTCATAACCATCAAAGAATGTTTTC
>NW_004444112.1:4328679-4330888 GCF_000243295.1 Trichechus manatus latirostris
GTGCATGGTGTGAGGTATGGGTCTTGTTTCAGTTTTTTGCAGATGGCTATCCAGTTATGCCAGCACCATTTGTTAAAGAGACTGTCTTTTCCCCAGTTAACGGACTTTGGGCCTTTGTCAAATATCAGCTGCTCATAGGTGGATGAATTTGTGTCTGGATTCTCAGTTTTGTTTAATTGGTCTATGTATCTGTTGTTGTACCAGTACCAAGCTGTTTCGACTCCCGTGATGGTATAATAGGTTCTAAAATCAGATAGTGTGAGTCCTCCCATTTTGTTCTTTTTGAGTAATGCGTTACTTATCCAGGGCCTCTTCCCTTTCCATATGAAGTTGATGATTCATTCCTCCATCTCATTAAAAAATGCTGGTGGAATTTGGATTAGGACTGCAGTGTATCTATAGATCGCTTTGAGTAGAATTGACATTTTCACAATGTCGAGTCTTCCTATCCATGAGCCAGGTATGTTTTTCCACTTATGCCTGTCTCTTCTGGTTTCTTGCAGTAGTGTCTTGTAGTTTTCATTGTATAGGTCTTTTACATCTCTGGTTAGATTTATTCCTAAGTATTTTATCTTCTTGGGGGCTATTGTAAATGGTATTGATTTGGTGGTTTCCTCTTCGAAGTTCTCTTTGTTGGTGTAAAGAAATCCAAGTGATTTTTGTGTGTTTATCTTGTATCTTGATACTTTGCTGAAATCTTCTGTCAGTTCCAGTAGTTTTCTTGTGGATTCTTTGGGGTTTTCTGTGTATAAGACCATATCATCTGCAAACAGAGATACTTTTACTTCTTCCCTACCAACTTGGATGCCCTTTATTTCCTTTTCTAGCCTAATTGCTCTGACTAGGACCTCCAGCACACTGTTGAATAGGAGTGGTGATAAAGGGCATCCTTATCTAGTTCCTGTTCTCAAGGGGAATGCTTTCAAAGTCTCTCCATTTAGGATGATGTTGGCTGTTGGCTTTCTATAAATGCCCTTAATTATGTTAAGGAATTTCCCTTCTATTCCTATTTTGTTGAGAGTTTTTATCAGGAATGGGTGTTGGACTTTGTCAAATGACTTTTCTGCATCGATTGATAAGATCATGTGGTTCTTGTCTTTTGTTTTATTTATGTGATAGATTACATTGATTATTTTTCTAATGTTGAACCATCCCTGCATATCTTGTGTGAATCCCATCTTGTCATGATGAGTTGATTTTTGATATGTTGTTGAATTCTATTGGCTAGAATTTTGTTGAAGATTTTTTAGTCTATGTTCATGAGGGATACTGGTCTGTAATTTTCTCTTTTTGTGGTGTCTTTACCTGGCTTTGGTATCAGGGTTATACTGGCTTCATAGAATGAGTTTGTGAGTATTCCATCCTTTTCTATGCTCTGAAATACCTTTAGTAGTAGTGGTGTTAACTCTTCTCTGAAAGTTAGGTAGAATTCTCTAGTGAATCATCCCGGCCAGGGCCTTTTTTTGGGGGGGAGGTTTTAAATTACGTTTTCAATCTCTTCTAGTGTTATGGGTTTATTTAGTTGTTCTACCTCTGTTTGTGTTAGTTTAGGTAGGTAATGAGTTTCTAGAAATTTGGCCATTTCCTCTAAGTTTTCAAATTTATTACAGTACAGTTTTCATAGTATTCTGTTATTATTCTTTTAATTTCAGTGGGGTCATTTCTTATACGGGTTGTTTCCTCTCCTGTTTATCTTTTGTCAGTTTGGCCAATGGTTTATCAATTTTGTCGATCTTTTTAAAGAACAAGCTGTTGGTCTTGTTAACTCTTTCAATTGTTTTTCTGTTCTCTATTTCATTTAATTTTGCTCTAATTCTTATTATTTCCTTTCTTCTGGCCCCTGAGGGCTTCTTTTGTTGCTCTCTTTCTACTTGTTCCACTTGTAATTTAATCTTTTTATTATGGCCCTTTCTTCTTTTTGGATGTGTGCATTTATTGCTATAAACTGACCTCTGAGCACTGCTTTTGCTGTGTCTGAAAGGTTCTGGTAGGATATGTTTTGATTCTTGTTTGATTCTATGAATTTCTTTATTCTGTCCTTGATTTCTGCTAGAATCCAGTAGTTTTTGAGCAAGGTGTTGTTCAGTTTCCATGTGTTTGATTTTTTTTTTCCTTGCTTTTTCTGTTACTGATTTCTACTTTTATGGCTTTATGGTCAGAAAAGATGCTTTGTAATATTTCGATGCTTTGGATTTTGTTAAGGCTTGCT
>NW_004444112.1:4331600-4333135 GCF_000243295.1 Trichechus manatus latirostris
ACTTTAAAGTCTACTTTGTCAGAGATTAATATTGCCACTCCTGCTCTTTTTTGAGTGTTTTTTGCTTGATACATTTTTTTCCATCCTTTGAGTTTTACTTTATTTGTGTCTTTAAGTCTAAAGTGTGTCTCTTGTAGGCAGCATATAGACGGATTGTGTTTTTTTATCCAGTCTGCCACTCCCTGTCTCTTTACTGGTGCATTTAGTCCATTTACATTCAGTGTAATTATTGATAGGTATGAGTTTAATGCTGTCATTTTGATGTATTTTTTTGTGTGTTGTTCACAGTTTCTTGGTTCCACTTAATTTTCTGTGCTGAGTCATTTTTCTTTATGTATTTTCTTTTTATCTTTGTCATTGTTGTTGATTTTGTATTAGCTGAACCTTTATATTTTTCTAGTTTTTTATTTTGACTTGTAGGATTGTTATTTTCTTTGTGGTTACCTTAATAGTTACCCCTATTTTTCTAAGTTTATACCAGTCTTTTATTTCTTTATATCGTCTTGACTTCCTCTCCATATGAAAAAGCTATGTCTACATTTTTTAGTCCCTCTTTGTTGTTTTAATGTTTTCATCTTTTATATATTGACATCTGTTTCCCTATTTTCAGTGTTTTAGCTTTGATTTATTTTTGTGACTTCCCTATCTGGGTTGATATCTTTTTTTTTTTTAATTGTACTTTAGGTGAAAGTTCACAGAACAAATAGTTTCTCATTAAACAGTCAGTGCACATATTGTTTTATGACGTTGGTTAACAACCCCATGACATGTCAGCACTCTCTCTTCTCGACCTTTTTTTTTTTTTGGTGAAAATATACAGTCAAAGATACACCATTTCAAAAATTTCTACAAGTACAATTCAGTGACATCGGATTACGTTCTTCCAGTTGTGCTACTATTCTCACTATCCTTTTCCAAATTATTTCATCACCATTGTCTTCAACTCACTGTCTTCTAGGCTTCCCATCAAAACTTTTGAGTTGCTGTTGTCAATTTGATCTCACATAATTTTTTTTTTTTTGTACTTTAGATGGTTTACAGAACAAAATTGTTTCTCATTAAACAGTATACATATTGCCCTATGACAATGGTTAACAACCCCACAACATGTTAACACTGTCCTTACTCAACCTTGGGTTCCCTATCATCAGCTTTCCTGTCGTCCCCCCACCCCCCGCCTTCTAGTCCTTGTCACTGGACTGCTGTGCTTCATTAGTCCCATTTTGTGTTATGGGGCTGTCCAATTGCCGGCTGAACGGTGAACCTCGGAAATGACTTCACCACTGAGCTAAAAGGGTGTCTGGGGGCCATACTCTCAGAGTTTCTCCAGTCTCTGTCAGGCCAGTAAATCTGGCTTTTTGTTTGTTTTTTTGGCGTCTTAGAATTGTGTTCTATATCCTTCTCCAGCTCTGTCCAGAACCCTCTGTTGTGATCCCGGTCAGAGTAGTCAGTGGTGGTAGCCGGGCACCATCTAGCTGTACTGGACTCAGTCTGGTGGAGGCCTTAGTAGCTGTGGTCCATTAGTCCTTTGGACT
>NW_004444112.1:4333562-4394602 GCF_000243295.1 Trichechus manatus latirostris
GTGTAAACTTTTTCATGAGTTTTTACAATAGAGATCTCATACAATATTTGTCCCTTTGTGATTGACTTATCTCACTCAGCATAAAGTCCTCCAGTTTCATCCATGTTATGAGATGCTTCACAGATTCATCATTGTTCTTTATCATTGCATAATACTCCATTGTGTGTATGTACCATAGCTTCTTTATCCATCCATCTGTTGATGGGCATCTAGGTTGTTTCCATCTTTTTGCTATTGTGAACAATGCTGCAATGAACATGGGTGTGCATATGGCCATTCGTGTGATGGCTCTTATTTCTCTAGGATATATTCCTAGGAGTGGGATTGCTGAATCATATGGTATTTCCATTTCTAGCTTTCTAAGAAAGCGCTATATCATTTTCCAAAATGGTTGTATCATTATGCATTCCCACCAGCAGTGCACAAGAGTTCTGATCTCCCCGCAGCCCCTCCAATATTTGTTATTTCCAGTGTTTTTGATTTGTGCCAGTAATGCCGGGGTGAGATGGTATCTCATTGTGGTTTTAATTTACATTTCTCTAATGGTTAGTGATCGCGAGCATTTCCTCATGGTTCTGTTGGCCGCTTGAATGTCTTCTTTGGTGAAGTGTCTGTTCATTTCCTTTGCCAATTTTTAAATCGTATTCTTTGTCTTTTTGTTGTAGAGGTGTTGGGTTTTCTTGTAGATTATAGAGATTATACCTTTACCTGACTTGTAATGTCCAAAAATTTTTTGTGGGTTGATATCTGGTTGCTCTGTCCTGTGTTCTAGTCTTGGGTTGTTATCTGATGTTATTGATTTTCTAACCAGAGGACTCCCTTTAGTATTTCTAGTAATTGTTGTTTGGTTTTTGAAAATTCCCTAAACTTCTGTTTATCTGGAAATGCCCTAATTTCGCTATCATATTTGAGAGACAGTTTTCCTGGATATATAATTCTTGGCTAGCAATTTTTTTTTCCTTCAAGGCTTTATATATGTCATCCCATTGCCTTCTTGCCTGCAGGGTTTCTGCTGAGTAGTCTGAGCTTAGTCTTATTAACTTTCTTTTGTAGATAACTTTTCATTTATTCCTAGACACTCTTAAAATTCTCTTTTTATCTTGGTTTTGGCAAGTTTGATTATAATATGTCTTGGTGACTTTCTTTTGGGATCTACCTTACGTGGGGTTCGATGAGCATCTTGGATAGATGTCTTCTCATCTTTCATGATATCAGGGAAGTCTTCTTCGAACAAATCTTCAACAATTCTCTCTGTATTTTCTGTTATCCCCCCTGTTCTGGTACTCCAATCACTCATAGGTTATTCCTCTTGATAGAATCCCACATAAGTCTTAGGGTTTCTTCATTTTTTAAATCCTTTTATCAGGTTTTTCCTCAAATAAGTTGGTGTCAGGTGGTTTATCTTCAATCTCACTAATTCTGAGTTTCATTGCCTCAATTCTGCTCCTATGACTTTCTACTGAGTTGTCTAATTCTGAAATTTTATTGTTAATCTGGATTTCTGATTGCTGTCTCTCTATGGATTCTTGCAGCCTGTTCAATGTCATTATATTCCTCTATTGCACGTTCTGCATTTTGCGTAATTTCCTTCCTGATCTCTTGAAGAGTTCTGTATATTAATCTTTTGTATTCTGCCTCCGGTAATTCCAAGAAATTTTCTTCCTCCAAAACATTTGATTGTTTTGGGAGCTTGCTGAAGGCATCATGGTCTGCCTCTTTATGTGATTTGATATTGACTGTTGTCTCCGAGCCATCAATAAGTTATTATATTTATGTGTTCTTATTGTGTCCTAGCTTCTTGTTTCTGTTTTGATATGCCCAAATAGGCTGCTTGTGTGAGCTAGCCTAGTCACCAGCACCCCTGAAGCTCCAATGACCTGCCACCAGGTGGCCAAACCTGCCGCTAAGTATGTGAGCCCAGGAGTCCACCCATTCCTTCTGCATTGATTCAGCTCAGGTGTACAGGTAGTTGGCCACCAAGTGTGTGGTGCAGGCTCTCACAGTTCTGGACAGGCATGGGTGATGTAGGCATAGGCATCTGACTGCAGCAGGGGGACACAGGCTGAGCAAGGGACGGGGTTGATGGCCATCCCTAAGTGTTCAGGAGGAAACTATGTCCCTGTTCCCTAGAGCACATAAATGGGTGAGGTTTTGCAGCCGGACTATGAGCACCCAATGCTGTTGGCTGTAATGATTGGGGGGCACCTTTTATTCTTGGGCCCATCACAGGTGGCAAGGTGGCATGGGTGGAGCCACCAGTCCTCAGGCCCCTGATGTGGGTAGGTGAAGACCACGCTTAATGGGCAGAGCAGCATTCAATGTCAGAAACCTGCCATTTCACAGCTGAAACAGTTGAAGTTAGACTTCAGGTATATACCCTGTTGTACTGTGGTGATGAGGGCCTATGCTGTTGAAATGGGCCCACACAAGTCTATGCAGGGGGAAAGGCACTCAAATTCTATGGATCCCTTATGCCTGTGCCTAGGCAAAGGAGCTGTGCCTATCCTGAATTCCCGGCTTAAGGGAGCTGGCAGATTATTTTTTCCCATTAATTTGTTCTCTCTCCAAGGCAGGGAGAATGGCTCAGGGCACGCAATGGGTCCTGCTTCCGGCCCAGGCGACTCAGCAATTGCTGAAGCCAGTTCCAGACCCAATGCAGAGCAGGGAGTGGGGAGGTAAATGGGGAGAGGTTTTTCCCTAAGGGGGGTATTTTTCATCCACACGGTAGGCCGGACACAAGTACTTACCTTTCACCAGTCAAGGGCTATTTGTCACTGGTTCTGGATGGCCAAGTAGACTTTCTGCTGCTGGGTGTCTCCCGATGTGGAAAACACCTCCCATGTGCTGCTGCTTGCCTGCCTCACCACGCACCATGGGTAGGTGCTGATCAGGCCTGAAGGGCTCAGGATCTCACCAGGTCAGGTCTGGCAACTCCTCACTGCTTCCAAACTGTCTCTCCTTCCCCTTGCCACTCAGTCCAACTCCTCAACTTTACCTTTGATATTCAGGGCTCCTAGATTGTCATATATAATCGATTCACTTGTTTTTTCAGGTCTTTGTTGTAAGAGGGACCGCCGGAGGCATCTGACTACTCTGCCATCTTGACCCTGCCTCAGTGCATGCACTTTTGAGTAATGTCATTGAAAAGGGCACCAAAAGAATGGATTTGTCATCCACTAGGCAGGAGGCAGAGAAGCCTTGGTGGCGTAGTGGTTAAGAGCTTGGCTGCTAACCAAAAGGTCAGCAGTTCAAATCCACCAATCTTTGGAAACCCTATGGGGCAGTTCTACTCTGTCCTGTAGGGTTGCTGAGTCAGAATCCACTCCACCAGCAATGGGTCTGGTTTTTGTTTTAGGCAGGAGGCGGCAAGTGGTGGCGGACACTAGGAAAACCCAGGACTCTAATTTCAAGTGTGGTCAGTTTGGAATGTCTATGAGATCCAAAAAATCTGGATCACACAGGCAATTCCACATATGAATGAACACTGGGAGAGGGTTCTGGCTTGAAGATATAAATTTGGGAGTTGCTAGCTTACACTCTCATACTGAGTGAAATCATCTAAGGAATGGAGAAAGATGAACGCTTGTCCAGCCCAACATTACGTCGTTGAGGACAAGAAACAAATGAAGTCATGTTATGAGTTCTACCAATTATCCCAGAAGTACATTACATAACGTCTTTTAAGTCACCATTGGATGTCAGGGATTTTATCTTTCTAAATGGTCTTGAATCCTAGGTAGAGAACTAAGGACCCGAGCAGCAGCTGCACAAAGAAATTGAAATCCAGACACATCGACAGAAAAGACAGTGCCTGGATGAATCTCTGGCAGATTCTTTAAATTTTTTTTTTCTTTTCTCTCCTAATCAGAACTTAGATTCTCCTTCAAACTACCGCATTGCTTCCACTTTGAAGATTTTTCTCTGTTCATTCTAATTACACAAAGTAAAGTTCCCATTGTATGCTAATCTAGTGCCTGTTCCCAGACCTTCCTTCTCTCTCCTCAGAGGAGAAAGAAACTTTCAGGACTACAATAAAGGTGATTTTCTTTGGGCTGATACAGATTACACTGCCAAATTCCTCTTGCCCAGCAGACAACCATGTTCAAAGTCATCAGCTGTTAGGCACTGGCTGGCAGGAAGGGAAAGAGAGCCTCTTTTCTGGAAGAAGGTGAAGGGAGAGTTAGGGATCCTGAGTGTCCACCTCCCCTTCATTCTACCCTCCATCTTCCTGGTTTCCCTTCACAAGGGTCCAGTCCAGGTCAAGACAATTGCTCTCCACTCTTCCTAGTTTGCTCTTTATCACTTCCTGGTTGATATTCCTACTACCCTTCCTCTTCTAGCTACAAAGACAGTGACACATGGTTGGAATGATGAGCTAGTTTTGGTCCTCATCAGCTGTTGAAGTCCTAACCCCTGGTACCTCTGAAGAGACCTTGTTTTGAAATTGTGTCTTTGAAGATGTTATCAGTTAACATGATGTCATACTAGAGTAGAGTAGGGTGAGTTCTACTCCAATTTGAGTGATGTCCCTACAAAAGAGATACAGAGAGACAGAAAGAGGAAGGATACCCATGTGAATAGGCACCTACAAGCCAAAGGATGCCTGGAACTACCAGAACCTGGAAGAGACAAGAAAGGATCTTCCCCTAGAAATTCTGGAGAAAGCATGGCCTAGCCAACATGTTGAGTTGGACTTCTAGCCTGCAGAACTGTGAGACAGTAAATTAATGTTAGCATAGCCATAAGATATTTCAGTATGACAATCCGAGGAAAATGATACAACCCCAAGTAAAAAAAAAAAAAAAAAAAAAAAAAAAGACACCAGGGCACATGATAATCAAAATCCTGAAAACCGAAGACAAAGAACAAAAATTGAAAACATGTAGAAAGAAATAATGTATTACCTATAAAGGAACAACAATTCAAATGGTAGCAGATTTCTCATCTGAAATCATGCAGACCAGAAGAAAGGGGGCACATTTTTATACTACCAAAAGAAAAGAACCATCAAACCTAACCCTATACAATGCAAAAATATCCTTCAGGAATGATGGGGAAATAAAGACAATCTCAGATGAAGGAAAACAAAGAACATTTGTCACCAGCGGGCCTACCCTAAGAAGAAAGGATAGAGAAAGATCTCCAAAGAAAAAGGAAACGTTAACAGAAGATGACTTGGGATTTCGGGAATAAAGAACAATGGCTTAGGTAAAAGTAGAGTTAAACAGACTCTCCTCCATATGAGTCTTAAAATATGTTTAACAGTTTATTAAAAAATTATAACATCACTGGATATGTTATAATTTGTAACATGAATATATGTTTACTCAATATAAAGAGTAAATACCAAGACAATTCTATTAAAAGAATGGGGAGTTTAGGGACCAAATGGAAGTAAGATTTCAATACTTCATTCAAATTGCTAAAATGTTGATTCAAGTAAACTGTTAAGTTACATATGTGCATTGTAATACCTAGAAATACCACTAAAAAAAAAAACTATACAGAAAAATATACTCAAAAACATAATTACAGAAAAATCAAAATGGAATTTAAAAAAATGTTCAAGTTAATCTGAGGAAAAAAACATAGGAAATAAACAAAAAAGTCATAAAATGGCAGATTTAAGTCCTAATATATCAATAATCAAGGAACCCCGGTGGCGCAGTGGTTGAATACTTGCCTGCTAACCGAAAGATCAGTGGTTCGAACCCACCAACCTCTCTCATGGGAGAAAGATGTGGGAGTCTGCTTCTGTAAAGATTTACAGCATTGGAAACCCTATGGGGCAGTTCTACTCTGTCCTACAGAGTTGGTATGGGTTGGAATTGACTTGACGGTAGTGGGTTATATATCAATAACTACTTTAAATGTAAATGGTGTAAATTTAACAATTAAAAGATAGATTGGCAAGAATGAATAAAAACCAAACATATGCTGTCAACAAGAAAATTACTTCAAATGTTAATACTATAAGTAGGTTAAAAATGAAAGGTTGGAAAAAGCTAAACCATGCAAACATTGATAAAAAAAATACAAGAGTGGCTATATTAATATCAGATAAAATATATTTCAGAAGGAAGAACATTAACAGGACAAAAAAGGATATTACATAGTGATAAAAGGGTCAATACACCAAGAAGACACAGCAGTCATAAACGTGTATGCATCAAAGAACAGAGCTCTGAGATACATGAAACAAAAACTGAAAGAACTTGAAGGAGGAATAAACAATTCCAAAATTATAACTGGGGGCTTCAACACACCTGTCTCAGGAATTAAAATACTAGACAGGAAATCAGCAACAGAATGGAAAATCTGAGTAACACCATCAACCAACAGGATCTCATAGACATTTATAGAACACCCAACAATAGAAGAATTCACATCCGTATCAAGCACCCATGGAACAAGAGAGATCATATCCTGAGTCACAAAACAAACCTTCAATGAATTTGAAAGTGCTGAAATCACACCACGTATGAACTCGGACCAAATGTGAAACAAACTAGAAATCAGTAACAAAAAGATTTCAGAAAATACTCCAAACACTTGAAAATTAAACAACGTATTTCTAAAAAATCCATGGGTCAGAAAAGATGCCTCAAAAAAAGTCAAGAAATATATATATCTGAATGAAAAATCACGGGATAGATCTAAAACAGTGCTAAGAGGGAAATGAATAACACTAAATGCTTACATTAGAAAAGAAAAATTTCTAGAACAATTTTTCATGAATATAGACAAACTCATTCAAAAAGTTATATGGAAAGGCAAAGGAACTAGGATAGCTAAATCAATTTTTTTAAAAAAAAGATTAAACAAGAGGAATCACTTCACACAATTTTAAGATGTACTGGATAGCTACAGTTATCAACACAGTATGGTACTGGCAGAGGTTTAGACACATTAGATCGATGGAACAGTATACAAAAAACAGAAGTAGACCAACATGAATATGCCTGACTGATTTTTGACAAAGGGGCAAAAGCAATTCAATGGAGACAGGATAGTCTTTTCAACAAATGGTGCTGAAACAACTGAACATCCACAAACCAAAAAAACCTCCATCTAAAACCCACACTGTAATACAAAATTTCAAAGTAGATCAGAGATTTAAATGTAAAACTGTAAACGTTTTAGAAGAAAACACAGGGAGAACATATCTGGGGTCAAGGGCTTAGTGTAGAGTTGTCAGACATGGAGCAAAAAGACTAAGAAGTATACTCACAATAATGAGACTGTAAATCATACAGAATGTCTTCTGCCCACAATGGCAGTGCAAAACTACACGTTTATTTTTTAACCTTTGTGTACGATGTATTCTTTAACGTGATAATCGAACATAGCTTAAAAAAGAAAAAAAAGCTCAAATGAAGGAATTTCAGAATTCCCTGACTACAGACAGCACCAGAGGACCAAATCCGTGGTGATAACTGTGACACCCACACATACTTGCATGTATACATCCTGGTTCACCTGTTAAAACTCCAGTCATTTTACTTTAATGCAAGTCTTCACACAATCTTTGATAAGATGAAAGATACGATTCCTTCTCTGTGTTTTCTGAGTTTATCATGATCTTTTAATTTAGCTACGTGTTTTAATTTGTTTTAGCTGTAATTCAACCCCTAGAAAACTGTCAAGGTACACTTGGAGAAGTTTCTCTACAAAGGATTAAAGAAGCTGAGGAACCCCAGTGAGAGGAAAGAATTAGGACTCACCTGGGAAGGTCACACAGCTCCACTATCATCCACATGCCACAGAAGGAAAAATAAATAAATAAATAAGGATCCAAAAAAAGTATGAATGTTGTGCAATTGCAACTATATGAAGAAACATTTTTTTTTTTAAATCAAAGCGTCAAAAAGTCTTTAAGTGCTGCAATAAGATACAGCCATTTGTATGTGTATCCTTACCTCCTTAAATATAAACTATTTTCATGACTTGAGCCTTCATATTCCTCATAAAGATATATGTACCTCAAGGGTAGGACAATGTTGTAGAACAAAAAAGCCTTTTAAGAAATTGTTTCAGACCTGCCCTCAGCTGATAAACTCCACTGGCACGGGATAGCAGTGAACACATACAGGGGCTGAGGCCCTTTTACCTCAGAAACAATACTATCCTACCCTTAAATAAGGAATCAGTGACAAAATATAATAAGCTTGGCGAGGAACTGTGAAAAAAGCTGTTTCCATTTCTTTTCCTTTTTTTTCTATCCCTCCTCTGCTGAGAGGGCCTTGAACAATACAAGATGGGTCCTGGCCACAAAGAACTCTGGGAGAGAGGAGAGTATTCACTGTGCAATGACCTAGGCCAGGAAAAAATACACCAAATACCTGACTTCATTGTAACTTCAGCTGCAACCCACTGACTAGAACAAAAACAATCCCATTCATCATAGATTAGACATGTTTTTTCCTGGCTATCCTGCATGAATCCTTGCACGTAAGCACCAATTTATGTAACAGCCACCCCTCACTATTGTGTGCAGACTCCTACATGGGTGACACTTGAGGCTTTGCTGTCTGTTGCGAGATTCTTGGCATCGACCTCTGTAAGTAAGTTCCCTAATAAAGCCTTGTCTGATCAACATGGCTTTTACTGCCTATTTTTTCAGAATCTGACCTGGTCCGGTAGGGTACAACATCTGCCTCCTCATTCTTGGTTTAAATATTCCTGAGGTAACAATGCAAAGTAAACTAAGACAGATGTGGCTGAAGATTTTCCTAAGTGAACAATGACTACTTGTTCTCTCTCCTGGATGTATTTTCAGATGTAGAGTCAGACTTTAGGCAGCTCAGTTTCTATTATGACTCTTATATGACAAGTCTAAGTTCTGTGACAGAACACTTCCTCACAGGGATGATACTTGTGAGCTTTTGCTTTGGTATGAATAATCAGATGCCGGGTAAGATGGTTCCTCTGGCCAAAGATTTTCCTCGGTGGTTACATTTAAAGAGTCTGTCCCCAATAGAAGTCCTTGGATGTTGACCGAAGTTTGCTCACTTGTGAAAGGTCTTTCCACATCTGTCACACTGACAGGGCTTCTCCCAGTATGAATTCTTTGGTGTTGTGTGAGGTGTGACTTGCGGTTGAAGGCCTTTCCACATTCAATGCACTCATAGGGCTTGTCCCCAGTGTGAATGCTGTAGTGTCGAATGAAAGCTGGCCGATCACGAAAGGCTTTCCCACACTCCTTGCACTCAAAGGGTTTTTCTCCTGTGTGGCTCCTCTTATGCAAGACAAAAGTGGAGAGATGGGCGAAGGTCTTTCCACACTCACTGCACTCATAGGGCTTCTCCCCAGTGTGAATCCGCTGGTGCTGTGCAAGGTGTGCGCTTTGGGTGAAGGTCTTCCCACACTCTGTACACACATAGGGTTTCTCCTCAGTGTGAATCCGCTGGTGCCGTGCAAGGTGTGACCTGCGGCTAAAGGCCTTCCCACACTCGATGCATTTATTGGACTTCTCCTCTGTGTGAATCCACTGATGCCGTGTAAAGTATGAACTTCGGCTGAAGGTCTTTCCACACTCTGTGCACTTATAGGGCTTCTGCCCAGTGTGACTTCGCTGGTGCTGTGCAAGGTGTGACCTGTGGCTGAAGGCCTTCCCACACTCTGTGCACACATAGGGCTTCTCCCTAGTGTGAAACTGTTGGTGCCGTGTAAGGTGTGACCTGAAGCTGAAGGCCTTCCCACACTCTGTGCACTCATAGGGCTTCTCCCCAGTGTGGATGACGTGGTGCTGAAGGAGGTTTGTGCTCTTGCTAAAAGTTTTCCCACACTCTGTGCACTCATAGGGCTTTGTTCCAGAGTGAATCCGCTCATGTTGAACAAGGAGATGTTTCCTGTTAAACACTTTCCCGCATTCGTTGCATACATAGGGATGTCTCTCTTTGTGAGTCATGGCATCTTTATCTGGTCCATGTGAGTCACCGTCATGGACAGCAACTTGTGGAGAGACTCGCTCCTGCAGAATCCTTGAACATGCACCATCATCTGTCCCAAAACCATCATGTTCAGGGCTCATTTTCCCGGGGAGCTGCTCCTTCTGGGGGTCTACCCCTGGTTGCAAGTGTTGGTCCTGCACTTCTGGTGGCCCCTCCTGATCCTTCTCTCGCCTAAGCTGAGAGTCCCTGGAGGCTCCCGGTGTCAGCTGTGCCTGGACTGAGGCTCCATCAGACAACACTGGCTCAGGTGCAGTTGGCTCTGTGGACTCAAGTTTTGCTTTGTCCCCTGAAAGACATCAAACATACAAAAGGGCCTATTAGTAATGACAACATAAAACAAACAAAACTACCACTTCAGTAAGAACATGAAGATGGAAATAGCGCCTCTGTGCCTGATATGTTTTGACATCTCTGAAACCCAAGTTTGCCAATTCTTTCTTTCATGGTCTTTGCCTCTTTCCCACTTTGGAAGGGAGAACCAGGGGAAGAGGATGAAACAGGGAAGAGCCAGACCAGGGGGTGGGTGGACACAGTGGTTAATGACACTGTGTGTGGTGAGTTTGCTCTCAGCGAGGACATCTCATGGTCAGTAGGCAATTATCATGTACTGACATTTCAAAGATGACACAGATTGGCCAAAAAAACATATGATGAGGGGTCAATCTCCTTAGCAACGAGGAAATGCAAATCAAGACCACATGAGATACCATTTTATGCTTGTGTTGGCTTGAGAAAAATTAAAGAACTTTATAAAATCTAGTATTGGACTGAAAACGTTATCAATGGAACCTCTCATGCTCTCCTGGCGAAGTACCAACTGACATAACACCATAGAACAATGGGAATTGCTTTTTAAATTTGAATATTCGCTTACCCTGTAATGAAGCAATTTTCATCCTAGGTACATTATCAAGAGAAAGCCCTATACGTGGGTGTGAGGGCTCATGTATATGAATGTTCATGGTAGCATTGATTGTCAGAATGAAAAAATGTAAATAATTAAATGCCATGGAGAGTCCATGAATACATTATGATAGAATGATACAAAAGAATATGTTGTTGTTGTTTGCCATCAAATCAATTCTGACTCATAGCAACCCTATAGGACGTAATAAAACTGCCCCATAGGGTTCCTAGACTGTAATCTTTATGGGAGCAGATCACCAGGTCTTTTCTCACTCGGAGCAGCTGGTGGGTTTGAACTGCTAACCTCTAGGTTAGCAGCCAAGTACTTAACCATTGCACCACTAGGGCTCCCAAAAGAATATAGTACACTAAAAAATGATTTGGAAAATAATGGATTCACTACTTAAATAAAATGGACAATTTCCTTGAAAGGTACACATTACTAAAACAGACACATGAAGAAACCAAAAACCTGGATAGCTCTAGATCTAATAAATAAACTGAAAGTCTATATAAAAACATTTGCACAACAGAAGGAATGGGACAATAAACCCATAACCCAGGCAAAGGGTTATCTCTGAGAAAGCCCAGGTACAGGAAGGGAAGAAGCGTATACACACAGCTATATAGGGTACTGAGTAATGTTATTATTCTTGGGTTGTGAGATGTTCAGGATATTGCTTTCAAAAAGGAATAAATGAATAAACGAATTCATTGAAACAATCACAGACCAATGACTGTAATGTATCATAAACCACAGTTCGTGATCTATCTTAAATCTGTACACTCCACCATAAAAAGAAAGGCCACTTGATTGTTGTGGATAAGTTCAGGTCTCTGAGGACAAACATCCCAGCCTCAAATTCCAGCAGCACCCCACACGAGCTCTGTGGACTTTCTCAAGACACTCAAATTCCCTAAGTTTTATTTTCCCTTCTAAACCACAGAGATGAAAATGGACCCTGAAGTATAGAACTGTTGTACGGATAAAGTAAAACAGCCAGTCCACTCCTTGGTAGGCTCCCTAGAAAATGAGTGCTAACAGCCACCAAGAAACCATAAAGAATATTCTTAGCAACCTTTAAAACATCCAAAAACTGAAAATCCGAATGTCAATCAAGAGAGGAATGAAAAACAAAAAATGGTGGTAAATCACACAATGAGATACTTCACAGTATTGAGAATGAACCAACTCCACCTATACGCAAACACAAGAAAAATAATCTCACAGACATAGTTTTGACCCAAAGAAGACAGACATGAGACAGAGGATACCGTGGGGTTCCGTTTATGTCCATACGAAAAGTCAAAACTAATGCATGATAGATTCTAAACTGGGGTTACCTTTGTAGAAGGGGATATTGACTACAAAGGGCCATGAGGAGCCTGCTGAGGTGCTGGAATATTCTGTATATTGATCTACCTATGTGGTGGTTAGGAGCCCTGGTGGTGCAGGGGTTAACGCACTCGGCTACTAACCGAAAGGTCAGCAGTTCAAACCCACCAGCCGCTCCTCTGGAGAAAGATGTGGCAGTCTGCTTCCGTAAAGATTGACAGCCTTGGAAACCCTGTGGGGCAGTTCTACCCTATCCAATAGGGTTGCTATGAATCTGAATTGACTCAAGAGCAGTTGGTTTGCTGTTTTGGTTTATGTGGTGGTTACTTGGGTTTACACATTTGCAAAAATTCGTCAAGCTGATGTCCTCAGATCTGTGCACATTACTGTCTGTAAGTTACACTTCAGTGAAAAAGTGACAGAAAATAAGAGAAAAAAGGAGATATGGAACACGAATGTACACTTCTCTTCCAAGAATGAGACTCCTCCTTTAGGAAGCCTGGTTGTACAGGGAAGGATAGACAACACCAGTGTAGCGCCATTAAAGAGCCATGAGCATTTTTTATTTGTGTGATTTTCATCAAGTGTGTTATTGATTGAATTAGGTTCCCCAAAAATATGTGTTGTAAATCCTAACCTCTATTCCTGCGGTTATAATCCCATCTGGGAATGGGTTCTTTGTTATGTTAATGTGGCAGGATTAGTGTACGGTGTATATTGGGTCAATCTCTTTTGAGATATAAAGGAGATGAAACAAGCTAGTGAGAAAAGCAGAGATGGGAGAAGATAGATGCCAAGACACATGAAGATTGTCCAGGAACAGAAGCTCAGAATAGACAAGGACTTATCCTCCAGCACCAACAGAGAGAGAAAGCCTAGAACTGGTGCCCTGAATTCGTACTTTTAGCCTCCTAAACTGTGAAAAAATAAATTTGTTTGTTAAAGCCACCCACTTGTATTTCTGTTATAGAAGCACTACATAACTAAGACAGTAAAGAATTGAGCATATTTTTATTTTAAGTAGAGAAAGGATGACGTTACAGAAGAGATGAAAAATAAGCGAAGAAGGGAGTTCTCTGAAAAGGTGTGATTAGACTCTGGTATAAGAGCTGCCCGTGCCCAGAGGCAAGACCTCTGTTGGAGAGGTAAGAAGAGAAGTAACAGATGAGAGAGATTTAGATGTGTGTATACGGGTTGAGGATCAAGCAATACAAAGGGGTAGACTTTATTTTTAATACGAAAATATGTTGATACATTAGTGGTCACATACTGAGACATTAGTGGCTGGGGTGTGGTAAATGTTTGGAACAAGGGCTGAGTGGCTCGGGGAGCTGCTGCAGGAGACAGAGGTAACAGGAGACACAGAGTAGATGTGGAGAGGCCAGTTAGCAGTCTATCGGCATCACTCAGACAAAAGATGATGAGAGCTTGGAGTAAGTGTGGGGACAAATCTGAGGGCACTATTGGAGGTGGTGGATTCAGGAGACGTGCATGATGTAACATGGACAGAATCTGGGAATGGCTAGATGTAGAAACTGATGCAGAAGGAGGTACTGAGGTGTTGTTGAAATTGTATCCAGCCTTCCTTACCTGCCTGGACAGAGGAAGCATTTACTAAAATGTGGGCGGTGAGAGAAAGTGGGCAATGTCGTGGGTATCTTGTTAGGCGTGTTGAGTTTGAGGTGCCACTGAGGCAGTCACATGGAGATATAGGACTGAGGAGGGGGTAAAGGTTTGGAACAGACTCTGAGGTGCTGAAGAGGGGCTGGACAGACATTGGAGAAGGTGGAAAAAGTGAAAGGCAGAGGACAGTTGGAGAAAATAATTGGGAAAGGAAGAAAGGTCCTTTTTCCTCACAGTTGAGGAGAAAATGTGAGATATTTATAATTATTATGGCTAAAATCATGACATGAATGATACTGATATCTGATCTCTGCTGAGCCACATACTGTGGGTCAGGCATTGTGCTAAATAGTTTCATGCACTATCTGACTACACCCTCAAACAACCCAATGACATAGAAACTATTATGACTATCAGTTCAGAGTAGACTGAGTGCAGACGACTCAGCAGATGTTCACCAAAGTATTTCCTCCTCTCCTCAGGCACACAGCTCAACTCCACTGCCCAGTCCCATGTGCCCAAGTATGGCCCAGTGCCTCGTCCTTGTCAGTGGAATGAGAGTGGAACAGATATGTATAGAAATGGGTTGGACATCTCTCCAAACTTTCTTGTTAACCCTGTGCCAGCTGAAGGACACCAGGGCAACATTAAAAGCCACCTGCCAGCCTGAGTCAAGCACAACTAGATGGTGCCCAGCTACCACCACTGACTGCTCTGACAAGGATCACAAGATAGGGTCCCAGACAGAGCTGGAGAGAAATGTAGAACAAAATCCTAACACACACACACACACACACTCACAAAAAAAAAAAAAAAAAAGACCAGACTTACTGGTCTGACAGAGATTGAAGAAACCCCAAGAGTATGGCCCCTGGGTACCCTTTTCCCTCAGTAATGAGGTCACTCCTAAGGTTCACCCTTCAGCCAAAGATTAGACATGCCCGTAAAACAAAAAGAGACTAAGTGGGCACACCAGCCCAGGGGCAAGAAACGAGAAGGCAGGAGAGGACAGGAAAGCTGGTAATAGGGAACCAAAGGTCAAGAAAGGGAGAGTGTTGACATGCCATGGGGTTGGCAACCAATGTCAGAAAATAATATGTGTACTAATCGTTTAATGAGAAGCTAGTTTGTTCTGTAAATCTTCATCTAAAGTACAATTAAAAAAAAAAAGCCACCTGTTGACACTATGAAGTACTTGGGTCTCTGAAGAAGGAAACCAAAGACTCAGAGAAGAAAGTAGTCTACAAGACTAACAGCTTACACGAACCACAGCCTCATCTACCCTGGGATGAAAAGAACTAGACGGTGCCCAGCTACCACTCTACCAACTGTTCTGTTTAGGGCCACAATAGATGGATCCTGATAGAACAGGAGAAAAATGTGGAACAGACCTCAAATTCTTAAAAAATCTAGACTTCCTTGACTGGTTAAGACTGAGGACTCCCTAAGACGACTGCCCTAAGATACTCTTTAAACCTTAAACCAAAACCAACTCCGGATGTCACTTTTTAGCTGAGCAACAGACTGGCTCACAAAATAAAGAATATTACCCGTGAGTACTGTGCTCCTTTAAAAAATCATCTATATGAGACCAAACGGTCAACTATTACTTTAAAACAAAGCTGAGAAGGTAAGGCGGCAAGGAAACCAGATTAATGGAAACAGAACAACCAGAATGAAAACGAGAATGTTCACTCACTGTGAAGAAGGTAACCAACATCACTGAACAATTTTGTAGAAATTGTTGAATGTGAACCTAAACTGCTGTGTAAACCTTCATTGAAAACACAATACAGGTACATGGGGCCCGAAGCTGCGGCTCCTCCTGTGGTGGCAGCCGCCTAACAGTCTGGCTGCAGTGGTGGCAGATTGGGAAGGCACGCAGTGAGGAAGGAAGGGAAAGGAGCTGGCAGCTGGATGGCAAGTGTACACAGCAGCTCTCAGAGACTGGGCAGTGACCACACAGGACTGGTGGCAGCGGAGCCAAAATTTTCATGCAGTCGCTTGGCGAGGCGGTGGCACAGGTCCTACAGGTGACCGTTCTGTGCATCTGTATCCTGTATATAATATGGTGTTCGCACAACATCCAAATCACACAATGCCCTATTTCACAGAACATATTACGAACGTTAAGCAATGCATACCTGTAAGATATTACTTAAAAAAGAAAAAAACTACTTGGGTGTCCAGATAATTGTGTGGTACAAAGTCTCCCTTCTTCGTGTAAGAGAAAGTTTTCATATGTGGAACCACTGAGATTCTGAAGATGCTCTGTTATAGCAGCTAGCTTTAACTGAGCCTAACTGATACACCAAGGCACAAGATTACGCACCTTCCTCCAGGCCAAAAAGCTGGTGAAAGCCAGTTTTTAATCCCAATAAGTTGGCACTGGACTCATAGCAACCCTACACAACAGAGTAGAGCTGCCCATAGGGTTTCCAAGGCTATCATCTTTACAGAAGCAGACGCCACATCTTTTTTCCACGGAGTGGCTGGTGAGTTCGAAGTGCCAACCTTATGAGCTGGAATCGACTCTACGGCAAGGGGTTTGTTATCCCCTTACTGTTAAGCGGATAATCCCACACTGTTAAGTTGGTGCTCAGAGCCTGACATTACCTAATATACCACACTCCTCCAGATGAGCAGTAAAGAGTGTGATGAGGGTGGAAGGACAGAGGAAGCTAAGGTCAAAAGGTTACATGGCTCTCCGTCCCCAGAGAGGTAAAGACAAGAACGTTCCCAAGGGGATCCAGAATCAGTGGTCTCTTCAAGCTCTGCAGGGTACAGGGCCCCCACTTGCCCACATCTTATCACTCACCTGGACAGGTGCTTTGGGAAAGGTCTTTCTTCATGGCCCATAGCTCCTGCCCAAGCTTCAGATCATAGGTCAGCTCTGGTTTTAGAACAGGATACCCTGTTCATAGAAAAGGAAAAGAACACAGGGATTTGGGAAGAGAAGAAACAAAAAGAAACCTCTCAATCTAGTCTGGGACATCAAGATGGGGATGCGAGTGTGGAATGAAGCTATTTCCATCCAAGCACTCAAAATACTGACATGTGACCTGGAAGTCAAGGGTACAAACCCCATCCTTGGTGCCCAAGGACTGTAGACAGTAGTGCTGCTCTCTAGGCAGCACGTTATTTCCTCTGACCTCCACCTAAATAATCAAACACTGTTCAGACGAAGCCATGGGACCCAGGGAAATGACTGCATCCTTCCAGAAAGTGTTTTCTAATTAATCTAAGTCAGTGGGTCTCAATCTGCCTATGCATCAGAACCCCCTGGGGCTGTCTGGTTCCCATTCACCAACCAACTGAAGCCATATCTCTGAGGGGGAGGCCTGAAAATCAGTAGATTTTAAAACTCCTCGGTGACTTTGACACCCAGGGAGAGTGAGAAACACTGGTCTCCTCAGTTTGAAAACCACATCCTGATTATCAGTAGTCTGAGGGGGGCAGGTGACCTAACTGGCCACTCTGTGAAGTGAAAACCTTCATTCCAGGAAGGCTAAATAAGGGGACCTGCCACTGCTATTGTCCTGAAGCATCCTGCGACTACTAGAACCTGCTTGAGGGTCTACATCAAGGAGAGGAAGCAAAGAAACAAAAGAACTGGGTTGTCATCCACCAACCTGAGAGCCAGCCCCATCCCTGGGCTTCTCATTAGGTACTTGGTGAGCTTGGGGATTTTATTAATCTTCCCACAGCAGTGAGGTGAACACCATCATCCTCTCCACATAACAGTCTTTGACCTGAGGCCAGGGGGCTCTTATCAATTCACCAAGAGTCACAAGTCTTATGAGCAGAGGCAGGACTTGAATGCAGGTCCCTCTGCTCCAGGGACCAATGGAGTAACCCTGACACCCCTCCTTCATCAAAGTGAATCCACAGGAACGAGGCTGGGACACATTTCCAGTAATTTCTGCTGTTAAATTCATTACGACCATAAGTAACAATGCACAAGTACCAGAAGAGAGACTAGATAACTGGGAGCTCCTAAAAATCAAACACTTATGCTCATTAAAAAACTTCACCAAAAGAGTAAAAAGACAACCTACAGACTGGGAAAAAATTTTTGGCTGCAACAAATCCGATTAGTGTCTGATCTCTAAAATCTACAAGATACTGTAAAACCTCAACAACAAAAAGACATATAACCCAATTAGAAAATGGGCAAAGGATATGAACAGGCACTTCGCCAAAGAAGACATTCAAGTGGCTAACAGACACATGAAGAAACGCTCACTATCATTAGCCATTAGAGAAATGCAAATCAAAACTACAGTGAGATACCATCTCACGCCAACAAGGCTGGCACTAATCCAAAAAACAAAAATAATAAATGCTGGAGAGATTGTGGAGAGACTGGAACACTTATACACTGTTGGTGGGAATGTAAAATGGTACAACCACTCTGGAAATCGATTTGGCGCCTCCTTAAAAAGCGAGAAATAGAAATACCATACAATCCAGCAATCCAGCTCCTTGGAATATATCCTAGAGAAATAAGAGCTGTCACACAAATAGATATATGCACAACCATGTTCACTGCAGCACTGTTCATGATAGCAAAAAGATGGAAACAACCTAGGTGCCCATCAATGGACGAATGAATAAATAAATTATGGTATATTCACACAATGGAATACTACGCAACGATAAAGAACAACGATGAAGTCATGAAACATAACATGAAGGAATGTGGAGGGCATTATGCTGAGTGAATTTAGTCAGTCACAAAAGGACAAATATTGTATAAGACCACTATTATAAGAACTCAAGAAAAGGTTTAAACACAGAAAAAAACATTCTTTGATGGTTATGAGAGTGGGGAGGGAGGGTGAGGGTTATTCACTAACTAGATGGTAGATAAGAATTATCTCAGGTGAAGGGAAGGACAGCACACACTGCAGGGGAAGTCAGTGCAATTAGACTCTAACCAAGGCTGAGAAGTTTCCTGAATGCAATCAAACACTCTGAGGGACAGAGTAGCGGGGCGGGGGTCTGGGGACCATGCTTTCAGGGGACATCTAGGTCAATTGGCATAACAAAGTTTATAGAGAAAATGTTCTGCATCCTCCTTTGGTGACTAGTGTCTGGAGTCTTAAAAGCTTGCAAGCTGGCCATCTAAGATGCATCAATTGGTCCCAACCACCTGGGGTAGAGGAGAATGAAGAACACCAAAGACACAAGGAAAGCATTGGCCCAAGAGACAGAAAGGGCCACATAAACCAGAGACTTCATCAGCCTGAGACCAGAAGAACTAGATGGTGCCCAGTTACCATCGATGACCATCCTGATAGGGAACACAGCAGAGAGTCCCTGATGGAGCAGGAAAAAGGTAGGGTGCAGAACTTGAATTTTAGTAAAAAGACCAAACTTAATAATCTGACTGAGACTGGAGGAACCCCAGAAAGCATGGCCCCTGGACTCTCTGTCAACTCAGAAATAAAACAATTTCCGAGGCCAGCTCTTCAGACAAAGATTGGACTGGACTGTGGGACATAAAATGATACTCATGAAGAGTGTGCTTCTTAGCTCAAGTAGATACATGAGACTAAATGGGCAGCTTCTGTCCAGAGGTGAGATGAGAAGGCAGAGAGGGTTAGGAGCTGGCTGAATGGACATGGGAAATCAGGGGTGGAAAGGAGGAGTGTGCTGTCACAGTACAGGGACAGCAATTAGGGTCACATAACAACGTATGTATAAATTTTGTATAAGAGACTAATTTGAAATGTAAACTTTCACTTAAACTACAATGATAAACAAAATAATTACTCCAAAAAAAAAAAAGTAGTACACAAGAAAAAGGGACAATTTCAGTAAATGGTATAACATATACAAGTTCGCAACAACAATAACAACTAAAAAATATATGTGTGGTTACATAGGTAAAAGTGTATGGATATATGTCTATAGGAAGGCATATGTGAGTGCATCACATGTAGATATAGATGTATCTGTATGCATTTGTAAATACATGTTTGTGTGTGCTGCCTATATATCCATACATATAATACAGTGAATAGGGGGCATAGTTACAGAGACTTCCTAGACATATCCAAACAATGCATGGAATTGGTTTATTGGCTTGAAGGGCTTAGGACCATAGTCAATTGGCATAACATAGTTCATAAAATTAATGTTCTACCCCTAGTTTGGGGAATAGCACCTGGGATCTTAAAAGCTTGCGAGCGGCCATCTAAGATACAACTATTGGTCTCTACCTGTCTGAAGTAAAAGAGAATGAAGAAAACCAAAGACTCAAAGAAGAAACTAGTCAGTAGGACTACTAGCCCACACAAACCACTGGCTTCTTCTAACCTGAGACCAAAAGAATTAGATGGTGTCCAGCTACCACTACTGACCACTCCGACCAGGGACACAACAGAAGGTCCCAGTTAGAATGGGACAAAAATGTAGAACAAAACTCAAATTCATAAGTAAGACCAGACTTACCAGACTGATTGAGAGTAGAGGAACCCCAGAGACTATCACCCTAAGATGCCCTTTTAACCTGGAACAGAAACCATCCCGAGAAGTCACCTTTCAGCCAAACAATAGATCGGCTTATAAAATAAACAATATCACTGAAGAGTAATGTCTCCCTTAAACAATTAACTATATGAGACCAAACGGTCAACATTTACCCAAAAACAAAGATGAAAAAGCAAGCAGGGGAAGTGAAGCCAGAGCAATGGAAACAGAACAAACATAATGGAAAGAATGAGAATGCTGACACATTGTGAAAACTGTAACCAATGTCATGGAACAATGTGCATAAAAACTGTTAAATGGGAACCTAACTCACTGTATAAACTTTCAACTAAAAAACAATAAAATATTTTAAAAAAAAAATTCATTACAGCCACTCCTGAAAAAATTTCTGTGAATGTGGGCAGAGGAGCAGCGCCATCATCACTGAACTCACAGGAGGGGCCCCATACGTAGCACCTGCCGTGGGAGTGGCAGGAGCTGCACAGCTCCCTGGACCCCTGGCTCCCTCTGGGCCTCACAGCCTCCTAGGGAGATTTATAATGAGCCATCATTCTCTTTATCCTTCCTGAGTCTTCACAGCATGTATCCCTAAGGCTAGGACACTTCAGGACC
This sequence comes from Trichechus manatus latirostris, assembly GCF_000243295.1. Taxonomy (NCBI): domain Eukaryota; kingdom Metazoa; phylum Chordata; class Mammalia; order Sirenia; family Trichechidae; genus Trichechus; species Trichechus manatus. The sequence continues at coordinate 4,354,491 of NW_004444112.1, forward strand.
AGGGAATATATGTGGCAGGGACAATGCAGGCTACTCCCATGAGAACATGGGCCTTTGACTAGCCACAATGTCTGTACTGACTGAGGGTAATATATCATCCATAAAAGGACCATACACACTCAACGTCCCAGGACCTATCTGAGCAGATGTGTGTGGGGGGTGGAGGTGGGGGCGACCATGGCAGCCACACAAGCCCTCTTGGGCCTCCTGAAACCACCAATATAACTTATCCTTGTCCTCATACTTCCCTCTGCACTGAATGCTACCGCTCTCCTAGTGCCATACAAGACCAGCTGGAGGAATACTGTCCACCTTGCAAAGTTCACTTTAGTTGTCACCCCCACTACTTCCCAGCCCACTGTGGGAGAGAAGCAGGTAAAAACAGACTCTAGTGGTCAACATACTGGATATGAGTTTCTGCTACTTAATCATTGTGTGACCTTGCACAGATAACATAACTTCTCTGAGCCCTGAGTTCTTCTTGTGTAAAACAGTGATAACAAAACCTAACTGAGAAGTTGAGGATGAAATGAGGTGATTCATAATGCCTGCGCCTCAGTTCACATCAAGGACTCAATGAAGGCCAGCCGTTATGGTTCTTTTCTCCTTATTTCTCCTCTTTGCTCCCACAATATCCTACAAAACCTCAACCCAGGAGACTTGTAATTTTGCCAAATTCCCTACACAAAAATGCCAGACCACCGGCGACCAGGAAAGCAGCTACTTTATCCTGAACTACTAGGAAAAGCCTCCCCAAAGGAAGAACATTTGAGCAGAGCCAGAAAGATGCGAAGGAACACCCTGTGAAGATCCAGGGACAGTGTCCTTGACAGAGGGAACTGCTAGGTAAAGGCTGGGAGACTGAAGAGAACTCAGCCTGATCAGGTTGGTGGGTCTGTAGAGCAGCGAGCAGGAAAGAATGTAAGGAGACAAAGTCAGAGGTGGTAGGCCAGGGAGGATCGGGTAGGAACTTGCAGTATGTGGTAGGGAGTTTGGAGACTCTGGGGGAAACATCAATCAATCATACCACAACCACTGACTGAGAACGTGTCAGAGGCCCGACCCTCCTATGTTGTTGTTGGGTGGGACTTGACTCATAGCGACCCTATATGACAGAGTGCAATTGCCCCATAGGGTTTCCTAGGCTTTAATCTTTACGGAAGCAGATCGCCAGGTCTTTCTCCGAGAAGTCGCTGGGTGGGATCAAGTCGCCGACCTTTCGGTTAGTGGTGGAACGCTTAACTAACTACTACACCATGTCTTCTTGACACTCTTATAAGCCTTGGGATAAAGCAAGTGGCAAGCCAGCTCCAGCTCCACTTGCCGTGAACAAACAGCTGCAAAGTCAAATCCAGGGTTTCTCAGTTTCTGACCGGCCAGGAGCCCTCTCTTTGACCTAGCAGAGAAGCAGCAATTCCAACAACAACCTCCACTCACCTGCGCCCGGTGCCTCAGCTCCGCCGCCATCCCGGGACTCTGTGGACAAAAGCGGCCAATACTGAGAGGCTGGCGACCGGTGCGGGCCACGCGGTTTCTCCTGCTTGGGAAGAGGTGATCTCAGCTGACTCGCACTCCGAGCCTCAGTGTCCCCCCCGTATAAATGGCGCACAAGGCCGAGGGCACGCATCCGGAGCTGCAGAAACGGCCGGCGAGTGCTGCGGCAACAGGAAACTAAAGGACCCAGTGGGGGACCAGGGGATACCCCCGTTACAGATGGGTCACAGCTCCTACAAAGGGAAGGGGGTCCCACAAAGCCGAGTAGAGAAGAATAGCGCAGCTGCAGCCACAGTTCCTGCAGGAAAAACCATCTCACGCCGACGACGTACAATTAAAAGACCGGAAGTCCCGCCCAATGCACCCGTCCCGCGAAAACGCCCCTCTGATAGGCGGTCATTGGCCCAACAGCGTACGCAGATGCGCAAGGCACGGCCGTCTGGGTAATGTAGACATTTCTCTACATCCAACCAGGAGTGAGGCGCCTTTCCGTGTTCTCCACGGAAACGCGCAGAAGACTTAGAGTCCCGCGTCACACCCACCTCTTAACAGCGGGCACAGTGTGTGTGGGGAAGGGGCAAGTGTGAAGCCGTCCTTGTAACTCCCGCAGAAACCGAGTCTGGGGAGAAGGGGACATTTACTGGGTACCTGGACAAATGCAAAGGCGCGGAACCCGGCCGTCCTCTCGGCCTCTGACCTTCCCCGCTCCCGTCATCTTCTCTCCGCGTGTCTCACAGGGGATACCGATAAACGAGCCCCGAAAATAACTGCCGAAAGTAGGACTCCAGAAATCCCGCGCAGACCCGTTTCGCACGCACGGACCTCCCTCTCCCTGGACCTTTGGCTTGGTACCTTAGTAGCAAAGTGCACGCACTTCTGAGTAAGGTCGTTGGCAAGAGCAGCAAAAATGTGGATTTGTCTTCATGTAGGTGAGTAAGCGTCAAGTAGTGGCGGCTTGGAGGAAGACTCAGGACTCCAATTTTGAACATGCTCAGTTTGAAATGTCTGAAATCCCAACGTAACTGGATCACGCAGGCAGTTCCACATATGAATGAACGTTGGGAGAGGGTTCTGGCTTGGAGGTATAAACTGGTTGAGATTCTCAAAGGAATGAGTGTAGATGGAAAACGAAATCGACAGAGGATCAGCCCTGGACTAGATCAACATTAAGTGGCTGGCGACAAGAAACCAACTACGTCATATTAGAGGTATTTTACGGAAAATCTTAGGAATCACCATTGGATGTCAGGGTTTTTGTTTTGTTTTTATAACTGAATGGCCCTGAAGGTTTTGAGTTCTAGTTAGAAGAGTAAGGACTGGGGCACTAGATGCGCAGAGAAATTAAAATCCAGACCGATCTCTGAAAGAACAGTCTCTGAATCTCTGGCGGAGGTTCTTTACTGTTTTCCCTTTTCTCTCTTAATCCGAACCTAGCTGTGATAGCCAAGGAAGCCAGGACCGCTTGACCATTAGCAAACAAAACCTTAGGTGACGGCAATGGGTGTCACTCGGTTGGAACCTACCCCTCCTGTCCATTGCCCTCAAAGCGCTGGGTGTGGCTCAAGCCAGTCAAACCCAGTTTACTAGCCTACAAGCCAAAGGAAAAAAATGCAATTTGTCTCATGCGCCTGCATGCCATGACAACCTAAGTAGTCCATAATGTTTGTATGTACTTACTTCGAAGTGACGGTATAAAAAGTTCTGCGTCCCTTTGTTCCGGGAGCTTGATCTGAGGTATGCACCTCCTTGCTCCTTGCCTGGGAGCTTGCAATAAATGCACTTCCTCCCTGCTCACCTCGGTGTGTCTTTATTTACGAGAAGCTGCACTGAGAAGAACCTGTTTTAGGTAACAGCTTCTGCGCCGCCAAACTATCCCATTGCTTGCACCTTGAAGACTTTTCTCTGTAGTCCAATCCAATTACACAACGTAAAGCTGTCACCCATTGCTAACTCTGGTGCCTTTTTCCATTTCTTCCTTCTTGCTCTGGGCCTTGAAACTTTTAAGGCCATGACAAAGGTGATTTTTTTTGGGCTGAGACAGATACACGTTGCCAAAGTTTATCTTGCCCAGCAGACACCCAATTCCAAAGTCATCAACTGATAAGCACCAGCTGACAGGAAAGGAATAAGAGAGGCCCTTTTCTGAAGGCAGATGGAGGGAGAGTCGGGGATCCTGAGTGTCTACCTTCCTGTTCACTCTACCTTCCATCTGCCCATTTTCCATTCACAAGGGCCCAGCCCATGTGAGTACAGTAACTTGCCACTCCCCCCAGTTTGCTCTATTTCATCTCTTCTTGGTTGATATTCCCACTTCCCTTCTTCTTTCAGATACAAAGAGAAAGAGATTCACATGGTTGGGATGCTGAGCTGGTTTTGATCCTCATCCAGCTGTTGAAGTCCAAACACCTGGTAACTATGAACCACACCTTATTTCAAAATTGAGTCTTTGGCAATGTTATGTAATGGAGGAATTCCAAAATTCCCTAACTATAGACATCACCAGGGGACTAAATCCATGGTGATAATTCTGACACCCACACATACCTGCATGTACACATCCTGGTTTACCTGTTAAAATTCCTTTCACTTTTTAAAATTTATGTATTTATTTTTTAAGTGATATTTTATTGTGTTTTTGGTGAAGTTTAAATAAAGTAGTTTAGGTTGCCATTCAACAATTTCTACAAAATTGTTCAGTGACATTGGTTACATTCTTCACAATGCATGAACATTCTCATTATTTCCATTCTGGTTGTTCTGTTTTCATAGATCTAGTTTCCCTGCCTCCTTACATTCTCATCTGTATTTTAAAGTAATTGTTGACCATTTGCTCTCATATAGGTGAATTTTTAAAGGAACACAGTACTTACGGGTGCTATTCATTATTTTGTGAGTCAATCTGTTGTTTAGCTACAAGGTGACACCAGGGGTTAGTTTCAGTTCAAGGTTTGAAGAGTATCTCAGGACAATTGTCTCAGGGAGTCCTCTAGTCTCAACCAGTCCACTAGGTCTTTTTTTTTTTTTTTTCCAGGAATTTGAGGTTCTGTTCCACATTTTTCTTCCATTCTATCAGGGTCCATTTATTGAGGCCCTGATTAGAAAGGTCAGTAGTGGTAGCCAGGCACAATCTAGTTCTTCTGGTCTCAGAGCAGATGAGGCTGTGGTTTATGTAAACTATTTGTCTTGTAGTCTAGTTCTTTCAATCTTTGATTTTCTTCTTTCTCTTTTGCTCTGGATGAGTAGAGACCAATAGTTTTCTCTTAGATGGCCACCCCAGACACTACTCACCAAACTAGTCACCAAACTAGGATGTAGAACATAACTTTTATGAATTGTATTATGCCATATCTTAGTTATCTAGTGCTGCTGTAACTTCTGTTGGATGGCTTTAACGAAGAGAAATTTATTATCTCACAGTCTAGTAGACTAGAAGTCCAAATTCAGGGTGCCAGCTCCAGGGGAAGTCTTTCTGTCTCTGTTGGCTCTAGAGGAAGGTCCTTGTCATCAATCTTCCCCTGCTGTAGGAGCTTCTCAGCACAGGGACCCAAAGTCCAAAGGATGTGCGCTCCTGGCTCTACTTTCTCGCTGGTATGAGGTCCTCATGTCTCTCTGCTCCCTTCTCTTTTATATCTCAAAAGAGATTGACTTAGGACACACCCTAGTCTTATAGATTGAGTCCTGCCTCATTAACAGAACTGCCGCTAATCCCACCTCAATAGCATCATAGAGGTAGGATTTACAACACATAGGAAAATCACATCTGATGACAAAATGGTGGACGATCACACAATACTAGGAATCATGGATTAACCAAGTTGACACATATTTTGGGGGGACACAATTCAATCTATAACATTCTACCCTTTGGCCCTCCAAATTCATGTCCTTGCCACATGTAAAACATATTCACCCCATCATATCATAGCAAAAGTTTTAATTCAACCCCAAGTCCAAAATCTAAAAATTCCTCTTCATCTGTAAAATCTAGAATACAGGTTATCTGCTTCCAAAGTAAAATGGTGGAACAGGCACAAGCTGGATATTTCTATTACAAATTGGAGAAATTGGAGGGAAAGAAGGGAGAACAGGCACCAAGAAAGTCAGTGGAACACAATTACATTTGCTCTTAAGGCTTAAAAATAACCCTTTGTTCTCTGAGACCATTTAGACAATAGCCCTGTCCTCCATACTCTAGGTATTGGCCACACTGTCTGGATTCTGAGTGGAGGCCCCTCAGTCCTAGGCTTCAGGTCCACCTTCCAGGCCCACTGGAACAGCAACTCTTCTCCCTCAAATTTGGGTGACCCCATTCTCCTAGTTCATCTGAGTGGCAACTCCACCCTTTGAGACCCCAGAGGTCCTGGCCCTATCCTTTGAGATTGAGGCAGCTCTGTTTCCTGTGTTCCTTGTCTCTTTAGCTTCTGCTTCCTGGTTCCTTGGTCTCTCAGCCCCTCAGTCCTTAACTCCCATGTCTGCCCAGCTGGGGCAAGCATTCCAGAGCTCTTTAGCTCCACCTATAAGTGCCTGGAGGCATCCCACTCCGCCGGTAAACTTCAGCTAGAAGGACTCAGCTCTCTTGCTCTGTGGGTCAGCAAGCCTAGCTCCACTGATAACTGCTTAGAGGCACCCCACTCCACCAGAAAGCCTTCTCTGCAAAGGCACTCAGCTCTCTTGCTCCATGGGTTGACTTCCAGCACTGTCTCACACTGGTCTCCTGGTTCTGCTGCTGCTTCTTGCCGTCTGTGCCATCTCTAGTGTAACACCTCTCCTTATTTCCTTCTGAGTCCTCACCAGAATTGTCTTTGATGTCCATAATTCCACCAACAGTCTCTTCAAGGCCATCTAGGCTTTTACTGTTAGACACTTTAAAACTCTTCCAGCCTCTATCCATTCACAGTTTCAAAACCGCTTCCACATTATAGATAACTGTCAGAGCAGCACCCTACTCCCAATACCAAATGTCTTAAGCTGGGTTCTCTAGGGAAGCAAAGCCAGCAAAGCGTATAAACATATATATAGAGAGAGATTTTTATCAAGGAAATGGCCCATATGGTTGTAGAGGCTGGAACATCCCAAGTCTGCGGGCCAGGATAGAGGCCTCTCCTGATTCACGCAGGTGCAAGGGCTGTCAAACCCAAGACCAACAGGTCAGAGAGCAGGGCTCCTGCTCAGAGGCTGTGAAGATCAATGAATCCCAAGATCGGCAGACAAGACCACAGGTAAGCTGCTAGCTCAAGTTCCAAGAAATGGAGGCCAGACAAACAGGAGCTGGCTGCAGGATCCAGAGTGTGCAAAAGCCCATGAGCCCTGCCAGAATGTCCATGTATGTCCGGTGCAGACCACACACCCGAGAAAACTCCGTTTCAACTGACTGACTACTCACAGCAGATCCCATCATGGAGGTGATCACATTATATCAAATCTCATCATGAAAGTGATCACAGCATCATACGACTGCCAAACTACATCATTACTGCCAAACCACTGAGAATCACAGCCCAGCCAAGCTGACACACAACCTTAACCGTCACATGCCAGTTGACCAAGATGTTCCATGAGACTATGGTCCTAATCTTTCAAACCCAGAAAACCAGTCCTGTGAGGTGTTTAGTTATGTCTAAGAAGTATCCGCAATTGTGCCCCTATGTGCTTTATGTTGTTGTTAGGTGCCATCGAGTTGGCTCTGACTCATAGCTACCCTATGCATGACAGAACCAAACACTGCCTGGTCCTGCGACATTCTTACAATTGTTGCTATGCTTGAGCCCATTGTTGTAGCCACTGCATCAATCCATCTTGCTGAGGGTCTTTTTCTTTTTCACTGACCCTCTACCAAGCGTGATGTCCTTCTCCAGGGACCGATCCCTCCTGATAACATGTCCAAAGTATGTGAGAAGTAGTCTCTCCATCCTTGCTTCTAAGGAGCATTCTGGTAGTACTTCTTCCAAGACAGATTTGTTCATTCTTTTGGCAGTCCATGGTATATTCAGTATTCTTTGCCAACACCACAATTCAAAGACATCAGTTCTTCTTCAGTCTTCCTTATTCATTGTCCAGCTTTTGCATGCATATGAGGTGATTGAAAACACCATGGCTTGGGTCAGGTGCACCTTAGTCCTCAAGGTGACATCTTTGCTTTTCAACACTTTAAAAGAGATCTCTTGCAGCCAATCTGCCCAATGTAATGTGTCTTGATTTCTTGACTGCTGCTTCCATGGGTGTTGATTGTGGATCCAAATAAAATGAAATCCTTGACAACTTCAATCTTTTCTCCATTTATCATGATGTTGCTTATTGGTCCAGTTGTGAGGATTTGGGTTTTCTTTATGTTGAGGTGTAATCCATACTGAAGGCCGTGGTCTTTGATCTTCATCAGTAAGTGCTTCAAGTCCTCTTTGCTTTCAGCAAGCAAGGCTGTGTCATCTGCATAATGCAGGTTGTTGATGAGTCTTCCTCCAATTCTGATGCCCTGTTCTTCTTCATATAGCCCAGCTTCTTGGATTATTTGCTCAGCATACAGATTGAATAGGTATGGTGAAAGGATACAACCCTGACACACACCTTTCTGACTTTAAACCATGCAGTATCCCCTTGTTCTGTTCGAATGACTGTATCCCCTTGTTCTGTTCGAATGATTGCCTCTTGATCCATGTATAGATTCCTCATGATCACAATTAAGTGTTCTAGAATTCCCATTCTCTGCAATGTTATCCGTAATTTGTTATGATCCACACAGTCAAATGCCTTAGCGTAGTCAATAAAACACAGGTAAACATCTTTCTGGTATTCTCTACTTTCAGCCAGGATCCATCTGATGTCAGCAATGATATCCTTGGTTCCACGTCCTTTTCTAAATCTGGCTTGAATTTCTGGCAGTTCCCTGTTGATATACTGCTGCAGCCACTTTTGAATGATCTTCAGCAAAATTTTGCTTGCATGTGATATTAATGATACTGTTTGATAATTTCTGCATTTGGTTGGATCACCTTTCTTGGTACTTTATAGTATACATGAGTATATGCATATAGTTACATAGATGCATGTACATATCCTTACACCTGTATATATGTACATATATACTCACATATACACACGTAACATACATGCCTACATATGTGCATATATACCTGCACATAATTTTTAATTGTTTTTCTTTTGTTTATATATGCCATAGCAGTTACCAAGAGGTCCTCTTTTCTTGTGTACATTTTAGTGACATCGTTTACTTTTGTCAAGCTGTGTACACTTCACTCTCATTAGGTGTTACCTTTCCCATCACCAAAAATAACAAGTGTCTGCTATCTAGAGGGTGAATATCCCTCTCCTCCCCCAATCTCTAATAACCATTAATGAACATTGGTTTCTGTATACAGTCATGCGTCGCTTAATATCCATGATACATTCTGAGAAATAAGATGTTATGTGATTTGGATATTGTGTGAATACCATACAGTCATGCGCCACATAATGTCCAGCATCATCTGACCACATATAAATTCATGGTCCCAGAAGGTTATAATCAACTTCAGAAACCCCAATCAGAGAATGGGACATAGTGGACATAATCGGATGTAGTAAATGCATCTGTTTCCCACACACAACATGTATCCCACGTCTCTTGTGTACAAAGTGATTGTGCTGCCAGGGAAGCTGTTGTATTCACTACATCTGGTGACGTCCGCTACTTCCTGTTCTCTGATCAGAATTTCTGAACTCGATCATAATCTTTTGGGACCATGGATGTATATGTGGTCGGACATTGCCCAAATGGATGTTATATAGTGCAAGACTTTATTTACCTCTACCTGTCATTTCATAAACATGAGAACATACAATATTTGTTTTCTGTGATTGACTTATTTCACTCAACATAATGTCCTCCAGGTTCATCCATGTTGTAAGATGTTTAGGGAACTCATGTTTCTTTATCGCTAAGTGGTATTCCATTGTATGTATGTAGCACATTTTATTTATCCATTCATCCGTTGTTGGACACTTAGGTTGTTTCTATCTTTTTGCTATTGCAAATAGTGCTGCGATGAACACAGATATGCGTATGTCTGTTTGTGTCACTTCTATTAGATCCCTAGGGTATATACCTAAGAGTGGAATTGCTGGGTCATATGTCAGCTCTACTTCTAGTTTTTTGAAGAACCGCCAGACTGTTGTCTACAACGGCTGTACCATTTTGCATTCCCAGGAGCATGAGGATTCTAATTTATCCACATCCCCTCCAACACTTGTTATTTTCATTTTTTAAAAAATCTCAGCCATCCTTCTTTAACCCTTTGCCATCAAGTCGATTCTTACTCATAGTGACCCTATAGGACAGAGTAGAATTGCCTCATAGGGTTTCCAAAGAGCAGCTGGTGGATTCGAACTTCCAGCCTTTTGGCTAGCAGTTGCAGCTCTTAACCACTGCATCACCAGGGCTCTTAGTCATCCTAGTGGGAGTGAAATGGTATCTCATTGTGATTTTGATTTGCATTTCTCTGATGTAAATTAATGATATTGAGGATCTTTTCATGTGTCTGTTGACCACTTGAATATCCTCTGTGGTAAAGTGTCTACTCATGTTCTTTGCCCAGTTTTTGAATGGGTTATTTGTCTTTTTGCTGTTAATTTGTAGAAGTTTTCTATATGCTTTAGATATTAGACCCTTATCAGTTACATTGTTCCCAAATATTTTTTTCCCAGGATGTAGGTAGTCTCTTTACTGTTTTGATACAGTTTTTTGATGAAACTTTAAGTATTTAATTTTGAGGTGCCAGTTATCTATTTTGTTTTCTGTTGCTTGTGTGTTTGTTGTTGTATTTGATAATCTATCACTGAAAAAAATTAGGTTCCAAAGCTTTGCTTCTATATTTTCTTCCAAGAGCTTTATGGTTTTAGATTTAACATTTAGATTCTTGAGCCATTTTGAATTAGTTTTTGTGTGTGGTGTGAGATATGGATCTTGTTTTGTTTTTCTGCATGTGAAAATCCAGTTTTAGCCAACACCATTTGTTCAAGAGACTGTTCCTTCCTCATTGAATGTATTTGGATCACCTGTTGACAATCAGTTAACTATACATGTTTAGATTTATTTCTGGGTTTTCAATTCTATTCCATTGATCTATGTGTCTATCATTAAACCAGTACTGGGCTGTTTTGATTGTTGTAGCTGTGTAATATGTTTTGAAGTCACGATGTCTGAGGCCTCCTACTTTGTTCTTCTTCAAAATTGTTTCAGCAAGGAATTCTGGGAAGATAGAGGCATAAACAAACCATCGTTCCAACCCTCCTCCACAAATACAGCAAAAAATACAAGAAAACAGTGCTTGGCTTTGAAGGACTCTGCATTGGGGAACAGAGGAAAGCAGCAGGGAACTGCAGACAGGCAAGAATCAACAAATCAGCTGAGTCCCAAATGGTAGGAAAATTGCTTCTCCCACCATTGCTGCCCCTCCTGTAGCCATGTGGGCTGCTGGCTGCTGTGGACTGGGGTTGTGTCCCCAGAAAAAAAGCCCACTTCCTTAACCACCACAGCCCCTGCCTGTACAAAGAGACAGGACCCCAAGCTTCTGTGCTAAAATTAACAAGGCAGACCTCCCCAGGGGTCCATTTGGAGTGTGCCAGCACCCTTCCTACCCAGACACTGTCAATTGCAAGCCTACCACAAATTTCTCCAGAAGACCTGTGCAGTGGAGTCTCCTCTCATAGCCAATACTCTACCTGCCTCCCTGTGCACCCCATAGCTCAGGCCTCTGAAACCAACAGGACAGATGTCTAGGGGAGTCCTTTCTGATCTGTCTGCTTCCCTTTTCAGTCAGTGCTGAGGACTGCTGACAGAGGCTGCTAAGAAGCAGGCATCTTTAGTGGAGGTTATACCCACAGCCAACATACTCCAGGGGGGCCTCTGATAGCAACAAGGCACACCTCCCTGAGGGTCCATTTATAGTGTGCCAGCACCTCCCCCACTGTGGTGGTTAAGATTGTGTGTCAGCTTGGCTGGGCCATGATTCTCAGTGTTTATATGTGATCACTCCCATGATTGAATCTGCTGTGAGTAGCCAATCAGTTGAAAGAGAATTTCCTTGGGGGTGTGGCCTGCATCCGAATATAAGCAGATGTTCTGGCTTTTTGCTTGCTCTGGATCCTGTGGCTGCCACTTGTTCATCTGACCTCCAGTTCTTGAGACTTAAGCTATCAGCTTATCTGCTGATCCTGGGATTCATTTATCTTCACAGCCTGTGAGCAGAGTCCTGCTTTCCGACCTGCCAATCTTGGGTTCGCCAGCCCCTGTGGCTACATGAATCGGAAGAAGCCTCTATCCGAACCCATGGTCTTGGGACATTCCTGTCTCTACTATTGCGTGAGCTGTTACTTTGATATAAATCTCTCTCTGTATATATTTATACACTTTACTGGTTTTGCTTCTCTAGAGAACACAGCCTAAGACACCCACCCAGACACTGTGGCCTGCAAACCTACTGAGAATTGCTATAGAATGCCCATGCATTGGAGTCTGCTCCCATAGTAAACAATCTACCGGCTTCCCTGTGCACCCCATAGCTCATGCCTCTGAAACCAACAGGACAGACCTCCCAGGGAGTTTGTTCAAGTCTGTCTGCTCCCTGTTTCAGTCAGTGCCGAGGACTGATGACTGAGGCTGCTGTGTGCTAAGAAGCAGGCATCTTCAGTGGAGGCTAAACTCACAGCCAACATACTACAAGGAGGGCTCTGATAGTAACAAGGCCAACATCCCTGAAGGTCTCTTTGGAGTGTGACAGCCCCTCCCCCACCCAGACACTGTCACCTGCAAGGCTGCTGTGAATTGCTATAGAAGGGCCCTGCAGTGGAGTCTGCTCCCATACTCAGCACTCTACCTGCCTCCCTGCACACCCCATAGCTCTGGCCTCTGAAACCAACAGGAAAAACCTCCTTGGGGGTCAGTTAGGGTTAGTCTCCCCCACTTCCAGTTGTTGCTGAGGACTGCTGACTGTGGCTGCTGTGTGTTAGGAAGCAGGAGGCTTGAGTGGAGGCTGTACTCACAGCAAACAATTTACCTAGGGGACTCTTATAGCAACAAGGCAGACCTCCCATGGGGATCTAACCAGACCCTCCTCCCCAACCTGGTAATTGTTGTTTGCCAGGCTGTCGCAAACTGCTATAGAAGGCCCCCGAAGTGGAGTCTGCTCCCATAATCAGCACTCTACCTGCCTCCCTTCCACCCCATAATTTAGGCCTCTGAAACCAACAGGACAGATCTCCCTGGGGATCAGTTTAGATCTGTCTGCTCCCCCTTACAGTTGGTGCTGAGGACTGCTGACTGAGGCTGCTGTGTGCTAGAAGTAGGCAATTTGAGTGGAGGCTACACCCACAGCCAGCATACTATGGGGCAGCTCTAATAGCAACAAGGCAGACCTCCTTGGGGGTCCATTCAGAGTGTGACTACCCCTCCCCCAACCAGAACTGTTGGCTGCTGTACTGATATGAACTCCTACAGAAAGTTCCTTATAGTGGAGTCAGGAGTTGGGTCATTTAATTGGAGACTGCTTCTGCCAATTACCACAGGGCCACTGGGGCTCTGAAACCAAGACATATCTCTTGGAGGCCCTTCTGGGGAGTGCCAGCCCCTCCTCCTGAAATGGAGGAAAGTCTGCCTGTGCTTCCCCTGAATGTCTGCTCAGATATAAGCAGCCCCCACAGAGCAGGAAAGGAAACCTCAGGCTAAACCAGAGGGCAACCCAGCCCCAAAGGGGGCTTCCTGGATGTGAGTTTTCTAACTAAAAATGTGACTGCAGAAACAGAGAAGGGAAGGGAGTAATAACCAGTGATAGGGGACTGTGCTACCTGGTGGACAGATTGGCTAGTACACAATATCTCCTCTGAGTGGTGGTGCCCACTGTTGGACTGACCACAACATGTTCTCTGGTGTGTTTGGGAGAGACTGAAAGTTGAAAAATGAGATCTGTAATTTTCAAATCCCAATTAAACCATGGAGGGAGAGGAGTTATCACAGAGGGAAAGGAAATGGTGAGCAAAGGCTGAAGGCTCTCCCTGCCTAAGAGTTTCTTGCAGAAAGTAGTGTGGGCAAAAACACCAAATATTAGAAAGAAACCGAGAAAGTTAACATCCTTGAAAATTCCAATGCCCCAACGAAAAATCACAAGACACACAAAGAACAGAGAAACAATGGTCCATCCAAATGAACATGACAGAGTGAAAGCCAATCTAGGGATGACCAAATAATTAAAAAACTGGAAGAATATAATAAAAAACATTAAACATAATTAAAGAACTAAGGGAAAACATAGACAAACAGCTAAAAGAAATAAGGAAAATACAAGAACAAAATGAAGATGTAAAAAAAGAGATATTGCAACTGAGAGGGATAATAACTGAAATGAGAAACAAATAAAAGGACTTACCAACAGATTTAATCAGGCAAAAGAAAGAATCAGCAAATTAGAGGATGGAGCCCAATTATAGAGGCTCAAGAAGGCTGAGCACAGTTTAATGGAATTATGGGAATACAGACAATATACACAAAAGCAAGCAGTACTAAAGGACAAACACAAAGAAGGCTTAAGACTTAACAAAAAACAAATAACAAAATGGCAGAAGTTAGTCACTTCTTACCAGTAATTACAGTGAATGTAAATGGACTAAATGCTCCAATCAAAAGGCAGAGAGTGGCAGAATGATAAAAAAACAAAAACATGATCCAACTATATGTTGTTTACAAGAGACACACCTTAAACCCAAGGACACAAATAAGTTGAAAGTAAAAGGATGGAAAAAATATTCCATGCAAATAAGGACCGAAAAGAGAGCTGGGGTGGCAATTTTAATATCAGATAAAACAGACTTTCAGACAAAATCTGTCAGAAGGGATAAAGATGGACATTATACAGTGATAAAAGGGTCAATTAACAACCATAAATAAATATGCACTCAAAATCAGGGCACCTAAATATATAAAGCAAACACTGATAGAATTGAAGGTAGAGATAGTACTACAATAATAGTTGGAGACTTCAATACACCGCTTTCAATATTGGACAGAACATCTAGAAAGATCAACAAGGAAACAGAGGACCTGAATGACACTATAAACCAACTAGAATTAACAGACATATATAGAATACTCCACCCCAAAATAGCACAATATACATTCTACTCCAGTGCACATAGATCATTCTTCAGGACAGTCCACATTTTAGGTCACAAAGCAAGTCTTGATAAATTTAAAAAGACTGAAATCATACAAACTATTTTCTCTGACCATGATGGAGTAAAACTAGAAATCAGTAACAGAAAAAAACCTGGAAAATACACAAATATATGGAAATTAAACAATACACTATTAAACTACCAATGGGTCAAGGAAGAAATCAAAAGATTTTGATGAAATTAAAAGTACAACATTCCAAAACTTATGGGATGCAACAAAGGCAGTACTTGGAGGGAAACTTATAGCAATAAACGTCCACATGAAGAAAGAACTCAAATAAACAGCCTAACTCAACAACTCCAGAAACTAGAAAAAAAAGAGCAAATTAACACTAAATCTACCAGAAGATTAAGCCTAAATCTACCAGAAGAAAAGAAATAACAAAGATCAGAGCATAAATAAATAAAATTGAAAACAGAAAAACAATATAAAGAATCAATAAAGCCAGAAGTTCGTTCTTTGAAAAGATCAATAAAATTGACAAACCTTTAGCTAACTGGACAAAGAGAAAAGATGCAAATAATGAAAAAGAAAGAAAGAGGGGACATTACAAATGACCCAATAGAAATAAAGAGAATTATGACAATATTACAAACAACTGTATGGCAACAAATTGGATAAACTAGATGAAATGGACAAATTCTTAGAAGCACAGAACCTTATCAAATTGACTCAAGAGGAAATAGAGTCTCAACAGACCCACAACAAGTGAAGAGATCATATCAGTGATCAAAAACCTCCCAAAAAAAAAAAGTTCTGGACAAGATAGCTTCACTGGGGAATTCTACCAAACATTAAGAGAAGATTTGACACCAGTACTGTTTAAACTCTTCCAAAAGATAAAGAAGAAATATTCCCTAATTCATTCTATGAAGCAAACATAACCCTAATACCCAAACCAAAGACACAAGAAAGGAAAACTACAGACCAATATCTCTTATGAATATAGATGCAAAAATCTCAACAAAATACTAGCAAACAGAATCCAACAACATATTAAAAGAGTCATACACTATGACCAAGTGGGATTTATTCCAGGAATGCAGGGATGGTTCAACATTATAAAGACAATCAAGGTAATACACATCAATAGAACAAAGGAAAAGAACCACATGATCATCTCTATGGATGCAGAAAAAGCATCTGATAAAATCCAACACCCTTTCTTGGTGAAAACCCTAAAGAAGATTGGAATAGAAGGGAATTTTTTTCAATATGATTCAAGACATAAATGAAAAGCCAACATTATACTTAATGGAGAAAGACTGAGAGCTTTCCCTTGAAATTGGGAACAAGACAAGGGTGTCTGCTCTCATAATGTCTATTCAATATTGTATTAGAAATCCTAGCCAGAGAAATAAGACAAGAAAAAGAAATAAAAGGTATCCAGATTGGAAAAGAAGAACAAAAATTACTTCTACTTATGGATGATATGATCCTATATATAGAAAACCTCAAAGAGTCCACAAGAAAACTTCTAGAGCTAATAAAAGAATTTAGCAAAGTTTCAAGGTACAAGGTCAACAAACACAAATCAGTTGGGTTTCTATACACCAGCAATGAGAAATCTGAAAGGGAAATTAGGGAAACAATTCCATTTACAATAGCATCTAAGATAATAAAATACCTAGGTATAAATCTAACCAGGAACATGAAGGACTTATACAATGAAAACTATAAAACACTGCTGAAAGAGATTGAAGAAGACTTAAATGGAAAGATGTTCCATGTTCATGGATTGGAAGACTTAATATTGTTAAGATGTCAATACTACCCAAAGCGATCTATAGATTTAATGCAATCTCGATCAAAATTCCAACAGCTTTCTTTACAGAAAGAAAAAAAAAATCCTCACATTTCTATGGGATGGCAAAAGGCCTTGAATAGCTAAAACAATGTTTAAAGAGTAGAACAAACTGAGAGGACTCACACTTCCTAATTTTAAAACATGCTATACAGCTATAATAAATAAAACAGCCTGATAGTGGTATAACAATAGACACATAAACCAATGGAATAGAACTGAGCGTCCAGAAATAAATCCACATATCTATGGTCAATTGATTTTTGACAAGGGTGCTAAATCCATTTGATGGGGAAGAAGAGTTTCTTCAATACATGGTATGGAAAATTGGATTTCCACATGCAGAAAAATGAAACAGGATCCATGTCTCACGGCATAAAAAAAAAAAAACAAATGCAAAATGGATTAAGGACTTACTTAAATGTGCAAACTCAAACCATAAAATTCTTACAAGCAGGGGTAATGCTGTCAGGCCTAGCTTTCAACAGTGGACTATCTAATATAATAACAAAAACATGAACAGGAAAAGACAAATAAAGGGGACCTCATAAAAATTAAAAATTTTTGTTCATCAAAAGACTACCAAAAAAGTGAAAAGATAAGCTACCAACTGGGAGAGTATCTTTGAAAACCATATATCCAACAAGAATCTAATAACCAACGTATATATAAAACTTCTACAGCTTAACAACAAAAATACAAACCAATCCTAAAATAGGCAAAGGACTTGAATAGACATTTCACCAAAGAGGGCATTCAAGTGGCCACCAAACACAAGAAAAGATGCTCAGTGTCATCAGCCATCAGAAAGATGCAAATCAAAACCACAATGAGATACGGTTTCACTCTCGCTAGGATGGCTAAGATAAAAAAAAAAAAATCTTGGCAAGTATGTGGGGAAATCAGAACCCTTATCCATTGCTTGTTGGAATGCAAAATGCTACAGCCATTCTGGAAAAGTATGCTGGTTCCTCAAATAGCTAAAAATAGAACTGCCATTTAAAAAAACAAAACATTACCACTGAGTCAATTCCAACTCATAGTGACCCTACAGGACAGAGTAGAACTGCCCCATAAGGTTTCCAGGGAACAGCTGGTAGATTCAAACTACTGACCTTTTGGTTATAAGCTCTTAACCACTGCACCACCAGAGCTCCAGAACTACCGTATTACCCAGCAATCCCACTCCTAAGTATATACCCAGAAGACTTGAAAGCAAAGACTCAAAAAGAGACTTGTACACCAATGTTCATTGGAGCAGTATTCACCATAGCCAAAAGATGGAAGCAACCTAAATGCCATCAACAGATGTGTTGCAGTTTAGGGCGGTGAAATGAACAAAAAAGACAGACACACACAAAGACAAACAAGACTGCAGCCCTGAGGACTTGCAGTGGTTTATTTTTAAGGTCTCCGCCTGGGCATTATTCCAAATATCTGGTCAACATAAGTTGTTTTTCTCCTTCAAAGCATATCAAGACTTTTGTAAGTATCCAAACTTATCTTTAAGGCTCACAGATCAGCAAGTTCTGAGAGACTCGGTGTTCCCTCCCGTTTGCAGGTGGGAATGGCACGTCTGCGTGCAGGACGTGCGGTACGGATCCCGGAGACCTTGAAATCAGCTCGGGAGTGTCCGCGTGCAGATCATTCCCAGGCTGATAATTTCCCACACAGATGAATGGATAAACAAAATGTGATACATTCATACAGTGGAATACTACTCAGCAAGCAGGAGAAATTAAGTCTTGATTCATGCTACAGTATGGATACATGTCTTCAGGTATGGAGCTTGAAGACATTATGCTGAGCAAAAGAACCCAAACACAAAAGGACAAATACTGTATGAGGTCACTTATCTAAAAAGACAAGAAAAGACAAATTTATAGAAACCAATGTTTTATTAGTGGTTACCAATGGCAGGAGGGAGGGGAGAAAGCAGCTTTAACAGTGATGGAAAAATCGCATTAATGGTAGGGTTGCACAGCCAATTATTGTAATTGCTGTAAGTTGTACACCTGTAAAAAGTTGAATTAGTAAAAGTCGTGTGATATATTTACGACAGAAAAAAAGCGAGTAGCTGCTGAGGCTGCTTATGTACAACCAAACATCTCACGGGATTTGGTTCTGTGGTTTGGATGGTTAGGGTCATGGTTTCATGAGACATCCCAGTTAAGTGGCCTAATAATGTGTTTAGTGCTTCTGTTCTACCTCCTAGTTCACTGTGTAGTGCCGGAGGTCTTAAAAGCTTGCATGCAGCTGTCCAAGGCACAACCACTGGTCTCTATTCACCTGGAACAACAGAGAAAGGTAAATCAGGAATAGGAGGAGAATATAGAATGGGTGGCTAATTGCCTCCATGAACAACTGCCTCATTTGCCTCAAGACTGAAACTGGATGGTGTCTGGCTACCATTACTGAACATTTTGATCAAAGATTCCATAGAAGAATCCTGATCAAAAGTGGGAAAATGGAGAACAGAATTTCAAATTCTCATGGACTCTACACTTTCTGGAGCCATGGAGGGTGGATGAAACCCTGAAACTACTACCCTGAGATAATCTTTAAACCTTAAACCAAAAATATCCCTTGAAGTCATCTTAAAACTGAACAATAGTTTAGCCTAACTAGTAAAAAAGATCTGCCTTGAGTATTATGCTCTTTCAAAAACTATCTATATGGGGTGAAATTGAAAACAGCAACTCAAAAGATTAGACAGGAACCTTAGGGGGCAGTGAGTTTATGTTATTGAGGGAGGAACAAATTCAGAAAAAGGGGTAAGAATGGTTGCACAACCCGAACAATGTAATCAATGTCACTAAACTTACATGCAGAAACCTGAATTGGTGTATGTTTTGCTGTGTATATTCTCAACAAAATAAATAAAATTTAGAAAAAAAAACTGCTTTGGCTATTTGGGGTCTTGTCTTTCCATATAACACTGAGGATTAGATTTTCCATCTCTGTATCTAGTCACTTTAAAGCAAGTCTTCACACAGTCTTTTATAAGATGAAAAATATGATTCCTTCTCCATGTTTTTCTGAGTTTATATGATCGTTTAATTTAGCTATGTGTGTGTGGTTTTTTTTTTCCCCCAGCTGTAATCAACCCCTAGAAAACTGCCGAGGTAGAATTGGAGAAGTTTCTCTACAGAGGATTAAAGAAGCTGAGGAATCCTAGTCAGAGAAAAGTTTTAAGGGTCATCTGGGAAGTCACACAGCTATACTGTCATCCAGATGCCACAGAAGGAAAAAAAAAAAAAATAGTGATTTAAAAAAGTATGAATGCTGGCACTTGGAACTACATGAAGAAACTTTAAAAAAAAAAAAAAAATGCCCACCTGTATGTGTATCCTTACCTCTTTAAATAGAAACTATTTCATAACTTAAGCCTTCATTTTTTCCATAAAGACTTACGTACCTCAAGGGTAGGATAATGCTGTAGAACAAGGCTTTTAACAAATTTTTTCCAACCTGTCCTCAACTGACAAACTCCATGGGCACTGGATAGCAGTGAATGTATAACAGGGACAAGGCCCTTTGACCTCTGAAACAACTCTCTTATCCTCAAATAAGGAACCAATGACAAATTATAATAAGCTTGGCTGGGAACTCTGAAAAAAACTGCTGTTTCCATTTCTTTTTATTTTCTATGTCTCCTCTGCCTTCTCATTCTTGGTTTAAATATTCCTGAGATAACAATGCAGAGGAAACTAACAAAGATGTGGCTGATGGTTTTCCTAAG
Source organism: Trichechus manatus latirostris (assembly GCF_000243295.1). Classification (NCBI taxonomy): domain Eukaryota; kingdom Metazoa; phylum Chordata; class Mammalia; order Sirenia; family Trichechidae; genus Trichechus; species Trichechus manatus. Next base: position 4,374,750 of record NW_004444112.1, read on the forward strand.
TGAACAGTGATCACTGGGTCTCTCTCCTGGATGAATTTTCAGATGTAGTCAGACTCTATGTGGCTCAATTTCTAATATGACCCTTAGATGACAAGTAATGATCTATGACAGAATGCTTCCTCACAGGGATGACATTTGTGAGCTTTCCCTTTGGCATGAATGATCAGATGCTGAATAAGAAGTTTCCTCTGGCCAAAGATTTTCCATCCCCAATAGAAGTCCTTGGATGTTGACTGAGGTTTGCCCACTTGTGAAAGGTCTTCCCACATCTGTCACACTGATAGGGCTTCTCCCAGTATGAATCCTTTGGTGCTGAGTGAGGTGTGACTTGCGGTTGAAGGCCTTCCCACACTCACTGCACTCATAGGGCTTCTCTCCAGTGTGGATGCTGTAGTGTCGAAATAACGCTGGCCGATCACGAAAGGCTTTCCCACATTCCTTGCACTCAAAGGGTTTTTCTCCTGTGTGGCTCCTCTTATGCAAGACAAAAGTGGAGAGATGAGCAAAGGTCTTTCCACACTCACTGCACTCATAGGGCTTCTCCCCAGTGTGAATCCGCTGGTGCTGCGTAAGGTGTGCCCTTTGGTTGAAGGCCTTCCCACACTCACTGCACTCATAGGGTTTCTCCCCAGTGTGAATCCGCTGGTGCTGTGCAAGGTGTGACCTGTAGTTGAAGGCCTTCCCACACTCAACGCACTCATAGTGTTTCTTCTCAGCGTGAATCCGCTGGTGCCGTGTAAGTTCTGACCTGTGGTTGAAGGCCTTCCCACACTCAATGCACTCATAGGGCTTCCCTCCAGTGTGGATGCTGTAGTGTCGAATGAAGCCTGGCCGATCACGAAAGGCCTTCCCACACTCCTTGCACTCAAAAGGTTTTTCCCCTGTGTGGCTCCTCTTGTGCAAGACAAAAGTGGAGTGGTGAGTGAAGGCCCTTCCACATTCACTGCACTCATAGGGCTTCTCCCCAGTGTGAATCCGCTGGTGCTGCGTAAGGTGTGCCCTTTGGTTGAAGGCCTTCCCACACTCTGTGCACTCATAGGGCTTCTCCCCGGTGTGGATGATGTGGTGTTGAAGGAGGGTTGTGCTCTTGCTAAAAGTTTTCCCACACTCTGTGCACTCAAAGGGCTTCAGACCAGAGTGAATCTGCTCATGTTGCGTAAGGAGGTGTCTCTTGTTAAACACTTTCCCGCATTCCTTGCAAATATAGGGATTTGTCTCTTCATGACTCATGGCATTTTTAGCAGGTCCATGTGAGTCACTTTCATGGTGAGCATCTCCTGGAATGACTGGTTCCTGTAGTATCCTTGAACACGCACCATCATCTGTCCCCAGACCATCATATTTAGGACTTATCTTCCCAGGCAGCTGCTCCTTCTGGGGGTCTATCCCTGGTCTCAAGTATTCATTCGGCATTTCTGCTGGCCCTTCCTGATCCTTGTCTCACCACAGATGGGAGTCCCTGGAGGCTCCCTGTGTCAGTTGCCCCTAGACTGAGGCTCCTTCAGAGAAGATTGGCTCAAGAGCAGTTGGCTGTGGTCTCAAGTTTTGCTTTGTCCCCTGAACTGAAAGACACCAAACATAGAAAACATCCTATTAGTAATGCCAACACAGAACAAACAAAACCACCACTTCAGTGAGAAAATAAAAATGAAAATAGTGCCTTTGTGCCTGCTGTGTTTTGACATCTCTGAATCCCGGGTTTGATGGTTTTTTCTTTCCTGGTCCTTGCCTCCTTCCCGCCTTGGAAGGGGGACCACGGGGAGAGGATGAGACAGGGAAGAGCCTCAGACCAAGGGGTGGGTGGACACAGTGGTAATGACAGTGTGTGTGGTGAGTCTGTTCTCAGCGAGAACATCTCATAATTTTATAAGAGCACAATGAAGAGGCACTTAATATAGCTCAGATGGGAGACAGGAGATCATGGGACACTTCCCAGAAGAGGTGTCCCGTAAGGTGTGACCTAATGGAGAGGGATGAGTTGCCAGATAAGAGTGGGAAGGGTATTGCAGCCTTAGAAGGCAGAATGTACAAAGGCACAAATTCTTCAGAGAACCCAAGGAATGGCTGTGCAGGAAAGGAGGGTGCTGCTGAGAAAGCAGAGACAGGCATGGCAGAGGAGAGGCTGATTCCCATGGTTCTGACAGTAGGGATGTCGACAGCCACTCCCAGGACAGGACTTCTAAGGCAGAACTGAACAGGATCTGGATGGACATATTGAGTCCAGTGTGCCTGAGAAACACTAGGTGAAGACTAGCAAAATAGACATCATCTAGATAGAGAAAATTATAACACGTTGCTTGAAGACATTAAAGAATATCTATATAAATGAAGAAGATAATAATATAAAGATGATGATTCTACCCAAATCAATATATAAACTCAATACAACTTCATGTAAAATCCCAACTGGGTTTATCCTGGAACACAGTAAGCTGATTCTAGAATTTACATGAAAGAGAACAGGGCCAAAAATATCTCAGAGGAAGAATTCAGAGGGGGACTTACAGTGTCAGGTAATAGAATTATGATGAAATTATGGACATCAAAGCATTGTGGTACTGGCACAGAGCTAAAACAAACTAGCAATGAAAAACAAGAGCGACCTCAGTAAGACTCACACACATGGAGCTCTGATATACGGCAAAGCAGGCAGAGCAGCTCAGTGGTGCAAAATGACCTACTCCTTCCAGAAGGTATTTTCTAATTAATCCAAGTCAGTGGATCTCAATCTGTCTGTGCATCAAAACCACCTGAGGCTGTCGGGTTCCAATGACCAACTGAAACCAAATCTCTGATGGGGAGGCTTAGAAAGCAGTAGATCTGCAGACTCCTAAGATGATTTTGACACTCAGGGAGGGTGAGAAGCACTGGTCTCCTCAACTTGCAAATTGCATCACCTGAAGCAACTTGCGTGAGAGAACTGGCTGAAGGACCCAAACCAAGGAGAGAAACTAAAGAAACAGGTAACTGGGTTGTCATCCACCAACCTGGAAGCCAGCTCCACCCCTGGCCTTCTCATTAGGTGAAATAATAAATTTCCTTTAGGATGAAGCCAGTTTGAGCTGGTCATCTGTTAGATGCAGTCAGACACATATTGACAGAAGCGGGGGTAAAAGACTCTAGGACTGTATCAAGAAGTCAATGGCAGAGGCACCAGGACCAAAAGGATGCTCGACTGGTAGAACCTGAACTAAGTTCAGTAAAAACATTTATTTAGGAAACGCTGAATTTCTGTTTATGGTAATGGAAACCTGGCAACAAATATTTGTGATGGTTGCACAACACAACTGATATAACTGATATTATTAAAGAGTATAAGTGAAAAACATTAAATAGGCAAATAGTATATGAATTTTTAAAACGATAAAAAAAGTATCTCCAGACATTGCCAACTATCCCCTGGGGTGGGGGCACTATCATCTCAGTTGAGAACAACTGGTTTAGAATAATGTAATAGGGTGATGGGAGAAAGAGAGTGTCACAGGGGAAAGGCTTACATTAGCTGTGGTGACCAGACTACTGCTGGGTAAGAAGGTGCCAGGCTGTGTGAAATGCTGAAATGGTAGAAAGCACACACTAGGCAGCAAGAACAGCAAATGCAAAGGCCCCAAGCGGACATCCATTTGGGGAAACTGCAGGAACCCAGCACGGCCAGAGCAGCGTGAGCTCGGTGGGAGAGCAGTGTGAAATGTGCCTAAGGAGGTTGGCAAAGCAAGATGGAGGACTTTTTTGTTTAAAAAACTTCTTTATAAAATATGTATTGCTTTTTTTCCAGCCTTACTTTATCTCTTCTCATTGAAAAAGAAGATAATTCCAATTCTCTAGAAATAGGCATGTCTTAATCTAAAAAGGAAGGGGCACTGCAGCAGAGCTGGTGGCAACAGGCCCTGAGGGGCCCTACAGAGAATTGGTGATGCTGGCAAAAAACTGCTGCTAGGAATGCAGCTAACAGAGCTAAACAAAACTGTTACACTAACTATAAGTTGGATCTGTTGGCAGTAGAGAGACTATGGCAGGAAGCCCGAAGGCCGAGAGGCATATCCTAAAGGGGCTCAGAGGAGGCCGGCATGGCTGACAGTGGGCATGCACAGCAGAGGGAAGGGCCTGGTTGCTTGCACAGCCAAGAGGAGCTGAGGGAGCTGTCCTGCACTGAAGGGAGGGATGTGATCTCATTGGGGGAGCCTTCCAGGCTTTGCCTACATGTATCCTGATCCTGACTTGGAGCCTGTTGATCCTGATTGCGAGTCGTACCTTTTTACTTCCTTAAAAAAATCACTTAACTTTTTAAGTATGGTCTGTGAGTTTTGTGTACCATTGCAATGAAGTACCAAACACAGCAGAAGTAGAGTGCTGTGGGGAGGATGGCTGGTGTCAGAATTGGTAAAAAGGTTGGAAGGTGAAGGTATGTCTGACCTGTACCTCAAAGGAATCAGCTTTGGGCTGATCCTTATGGTCATTATCCCCGCAAAAGTAAGACAGGTTCTGATGCTCTTACTAGTACCATTTCACACTGAGTTTCAAGAAATGCCCTAGATTTCTAACCCTGTCTTTCCCCCAAATAGAATGGTCTATATGTTGATTATGACATTACAGCAGAGAATTGTCTAAGTTAGGATTTCTCAATCTCCACACTCTTGACATTTTGAACTATTTTATTATTTGTTCAGGGGGCTGTCCTGAGCATTGGAGCACGTTGAACAGCACCCTGGTCTCTTCCCACTAGATGCCAATAGCATCCTCTTCAGGTGTGAAAATAAAAAATATGTTCATAGTGAAGAGGTGAGGCCTTACCCAATGAGAAGAGGAGCCTGCAAGTCTCCAGCATCACCTCCAAGTACAAAGGTCCTCTGGGTCAGTTCCAGCTGCCCCTACTTCTCCCAAGTGAAGGTCAGAGCCACTTCCTCGAAGGTCACAGACCCCTGGCAAGTTAAAGAGAGGCAGTAGTGTTGGTCTTGAGCCTGCTGGATGAGACAAGAGACTGTCTCTATGTCAATGATCAAGGTGCAGAGAGACTCAAGGCCCAAATCACCCAGTACTGCCTGAGGGCCTAGCTTGGTGCTGGGAAGGCGAGGTTGCAATAAGTTGGAATCAACTCGACAGCACACAACAGCACTGTAGGAGAGAAGAGCATCCTATATGGGTAGTCCTTAGAGAATAGGACAGTAAGCGCTGTGAGATGTCACAGGAAAAGGATGATGATAGTAACAACAATACCAATCACAGTAACGATGGTGGCAACTAAGCCTGACTAGTTATCACTGTTTTCTTTCACAGTGCTGTTAGATGGGTTCAAACTGCCAACCTTTGGGTTAGCAGACAAGCACAAACTGCGTGCACCACACAGGGACCCCGAAATAGGAAAGGTCTCTTTAAAGAGGTGACACCTGAGCAGTGGCCAGAAGGACACAAGGGGAGGCCCTGCAGGGATCTGGGGACAGTGTCTGAGGCAGAGGAAAATGCAAGGACAAAGACTGGGAGATGGAAGCAAACCAAACATGGTTGGTGGGTCTGGTGAGCAGTCAACAAGGGAAGAATGCTGGGGACAAGGTCGTAGGTGGTCTGTCTGGGCAGTTGGGTAGGGACTTGCATGCCATGGTGGGGGGTTGGATTCATTCTAAGTGTCATGGGAGCCCCTAAAGAGAGCATCATTCATACCACAACCCCTGAGTGCACCTGTCAGAGGGCTGACACTCCTCTGTTGTTGTCAGGTGTCGTCAAGTCATTTCTGACTCAGCGACCCAATGTAACTGAATAAAACTGCCCAGTGGAGTTTTCTAGGCTGTAATCTATATGGGAGCTTATCACCAGGTCTTTCTCCCGGGAAGCGGATGGGTGGTATCGAACCGCAGACCTGTCCGTCAGCAGTCGAGCGTTTGACCATTGCTTAACTAGAGCTCCCTGACACTCCTCCGGGCCTTGGGATAAAGCAAATGACAAGCCAGCAGCACTCGCTGTGATGAAGCAGCTGCAAAGAGAAATTCTGGCCTTTCTCGGCTTCCGGCTGGCCCATGGGTCCTCTCTGACCTAGCAGAGAAGCAGCAATTCCAAATCCATCCTCCACTCACCTGCGCCCGGTCCCTCAGCGCCGCCGCCATTCTGGGACCTTGTGGACAAAGGGGCAATGGAGAGGCTGGCGACCGGGACGGGCCTTGCGGGCTTCCATACCAGAGACGGGGCGACTTCAGCTGAATTGCATTACGGGCCTCAGTGTCCCGGTGTAATGGTGCATAAAGCCCAGGGCGCGCATCCGGGGCTGCAGAAACGGCGGGGTGCGGCAGCAACAGGAAATCCGAGGTCCTGGTAGGGGCCCAAGGGACATCCCACGTTAAGGGGGGGGGGGTCTCACGGCTCCTACACAGGCGCGGAGAGGGTCCCACAAAGCCAAGCTGGGAAGCTGCGACGGAGGAAGACTCCAGTCCCCCCGCCCTGTGTGGCAACAATCGTCTCAAGCAGATGACGTATGCCAACAGGCCAGAAATCCCGCCCCCATCCACCCGTGCCGCAGAAAATGCCTCGCCGCTTGGCCAACGTTTGCCCAAAGGCCTATGGCGACGCACAATGCCTTCTGGGTAACGTAGTCATTTACGCAAACCCAGCCTGGCGTGTGACATTCCAAGTCTGTCTTCTTCACTTAACCGTGCATGAGGCTCACCTCAAATCCACCTCTTGACAGTGAGCACGGTGGGGACGGAACAAGGGGCGAGTATGAAGCCGTCCTTGTAACTCTCGCGGAAACCGAGACTCGAGAGAAGAGGACTTTTGCTGGGTGCCCCGGTAAGTGCAAAGGCGCGGAACCCGGCCCTCATCTCGGCCCGTGACTTCCCCACTCCCGTTATCTCCTCTCGGGACCCTTTCATACGGGATATGGATAAAAGAGAGGCCAAAATGACCGTTTTAAGGAGGACTCCGGAGGTCTCCCGCAGACCCGTTTCCCACTCACGAACTGCCCTCTGCCGGGGCCATTGGCCAGGCGCCGCAGCTGGGAGATGCACACAGTTCTGAGTAGTGTCGTTGGGAAGAGCAGCAAAGTGGATCTGTCATCCTTTAGGAGAGGAGGTGGCAAGTGGGGGCTGCTTGGAGAGAAAACCGGGACTCCAATTTCGAACGTGCTCAGTTTGAACGGTCTATCAGGCCCCAAAATATCTTTATCACGTAGGCAGTTCCACATATGAATGAACGTTGGGAGACGGTTCTTGGTTTGGAGGTGTAAACATGAGTTTTAAGCTTACATTCTTATTTTAAGTTACACTAGATAAGATCATCAAAGGAATAAGTATAGATGGAGAAAGGAATCAACATAGGATCAACCCAGAACCAGCCCAACATTGTGACAAATGGAATAATCCCAGAATGGGCTCTTGGCCTAGCCTGGACTTGTATCAAGGGAGCAAGAGTGACTCCATCTTGACCCATATACAAATCTCTGCAGAACCTCCCTCTCAGGTTTTGCAAACGAAGATATGCTGGTAGATTATTCTCATATTTTCTAGGAAACAGCTGCACCCAAGAACAGTTTGTGGTCTGCAGATTCCCAGAAGATGCCCCTCAACCCACCTCCTCACTCATATTCTGTACTTTTTCATTACCTTGATCTAACCAACCCAGGTATCAACCAATGAAGATGAGTTTAGCGTACCACGGCTGCCTGCGGTTTTTGCCTTGGAAACCTGTGGCTTCATGCCTCAGCGGGGCTGTCTTTCTTACCCTGTAGGATTCACCGCCTCCCCAACTTGCTTGTATTCTCAATAAATCTCTCTTTAATTTGAATCTTTCAGAGTCTGAATTTTACTCTTAGACAACTGTTTGGGAACAAGAAACCAACAAAGTCATGTTAAGAGTTGTAGCAATCACCCCAGAGGTGTATTATGGAAAGAACTGTCATCATCATTGAAGGTTAAGGATTTTGTTTTGTTTTTCTAACTAAATGGCCCTGGTTTTTTGAGTCCTAGCTAGAGAAGGATTGCAGCACCAGATGCACACAGAAATGAAAATCCAGACCTGTCAACAGAATGACAGTCTCTGGATGAATTGCTGGCAGAGGTTTACCATTTTTCCTTTTTCCTCTTAATCTGAACCTAGCTTCTCCTACAAATACTACCCCTAAACTATCCCATTGCTTCCACCTTGAAGACTTTTCTCTGCAGTCCAATCCAATTTCACAACTTAAAGGTCCCACCAGTGCTAACCCTGGAGCCTTCTTCCAGTTCTTCTTTCACACTCTGGGAAGTGAAAGTTTCAGGACCACAATAAAGGTGATTTTCTGTAGGCTGAGATAGATACACATTGCCAAATTTCTTCTTGTCCAGCAGACACCCAATTTCAAAGTCATCAATTCTTAAGCACCAGCTGACAGGAAAGGAATAAGACAGCCCCTTTTCTGGAGGCAGGGAGCGGGAGAGTCAGCGATCCTGAGTGTCCATCTTCCTCTTCACTCTATGCTCCCACTGACACGTTAACCCTTCACAAGGGCCCAGCCCCGCTGAGTACAATAGCTCGCTACTACCCCTTTGTTTCCTCTTTTTCATCGCTTCTTGGTTGATATTCCCTTCCTCTTCCAGGTACAAAGACAGTGACACATGGTCGGAATGATGGGCTTGTTTTGGTCCTCATCAGCTGCTGAAGTCCTAACCCCTGGTACCTATAAAACCAGACCTTGTTTCAACACTGGGTCTTTGAAAATGTTATACAATGAAGTAATTCCCAAATCCCCTGACTAGACATCACCAAGGGACTAAGTCAATGGTGGTAATTGTGACATCCACACATACTTGCATGTACATATCCTGGTTTAGCTATAAAATTTCTCATTTTAAAAAATTTATATTTTTATTATTTTAAATGACACTTTATTGTGTTTTTGGTGATGGTTTACACAGCAGTTTAGATTCCTATTAAATTTCTACAAAATTATTCAGTGACATTGGTTACACTCTTCATAATGCATGAACATTCTCATTTTTGTTCTGTCTCCATAAATCTAGTTTCCCTGCCCCTTATATTCTCATCTTTGTTTTAAAGCAATTGTTGACTGTTTGGTCCCATACAGGTGAATTTTTAAAGGAGCACAATACTTACTTACTTACTTACTTAATGTCTTATTTTGTAAGCCAAACTGTTAGTTTCAGTTCAAGGTTTGAAGAGTATCTCAGGGCAATAGTCTTGGGAAATCCTCAAGTCTCAACTAGTCTAGTAGGTCTTTTTTTTTTTTTTTTAGGAACTTGAGGTTCTGTTCCACATTTTTCTCCCATTCTATCAGGGTCCATCTATTGTGGCCCTGATTAGAAGAGTCTGTAGTGGTATCTAGGCACTATCTAGTTCTTACAGTCTCAAGGTAGACAAGGCTGTGGTTTGTGTAGACTACTAGCCCTGTAGACTAGTTCTTTGAGTCTTTCATTTCCTTCTCTTTTGCTCCAGATGAACAGAGACCAATAGTTGTATATTAGATGGCCAATAACAAGCTTTTAAGACCCCAGACACTACTCACCAAGCTAGGATGCAGAACATTACTTTATGAACTATATTATACCAATTGACTGAGAAGTTCCATGAGACTACGGTCCTAATCCTCCAAATACAGAAATCAAATCCCACGAAGTGTTTGGTTATGTCTAAGAAGTATCCATTACTGTACCTCCTATGTGTTTTACTATATATACATGAATACATGTGCATACAGTTACATAAATGCATATACAAATGCATACAACTGTATATAAACCAAAACAAACCAAACCCGTTGCCGTCGAGTCAATTCTGACACACAGTGTGGCCCTATAGGACAGAATAGAACTGCCTCACAGGGTTTCCAAGGAGCAGCTGGTGGATTTGAACTGCTGACTTCTTGATTAGCAGTGTGAGCTCTTAACCACTGTGGGCCCCTACCTGTATACAGACACATATATTTTCACATATACACATCTAACACATATATGCCTCCACACATGCATATATACCCGCACATATACTTTCTGGTTGTTTTTGCTTTTGTTCCGAATTACATATACCATAACAACTACTAAGAGGTCCTTTTTTCTCGTGTACATTTTTGTGACATCATTTACCTTTCTCATGCTGTGTATACTTCAATCCCACTCGGTGTTCCCTTTCCCATCACCAAAAATAACAAGTATCTACTATCTAGAGAGTGAATCCCTGCCCCACTCCCCATGCCTGATAACCACTAATGAACATTAATTTCTGTATACATATATCTTTTCTCAAACAATTGACTGTAGATGTTTGGATTTATATCTGGGCTTTTAATTCTGTTCCATTGGTCTATGTGTCTATCATTAAACCAGTACTAGTCTGATTACTGCAGCTGTATGTTCTGAAGTTAGGAAGTGTGAGGCGTCCTACTTTGTTCTTCTTCAAAATTGCTTTGGCTATTTGGGGTATCTTGTCTTTCCATATAAAACTGAGAATTAGTGTTTCCACTTCTATATCCAATCATATTAAAGCAAGTGTTGACACAATCTTTTATAAGATAAAAAAATAAGATTCCTTCTCCATGTTTCTTCTGAGTTCATCATGATCCTTTAACTTAATTTAGCTATTTTGTCTTAGCTGTAATTCAATTCCTAGAAAACTGTCGAGGTAGACTTGGGAAAATATATCTACAGAAGATTAAAGAAGCTGAGGAATCTCAGTGAGAAAAAAGAATTAGGACACACCTGGGAAGGTCACACAACTCCACTCTCATCTACTTGCCATAGGAGGCAAAAAAGAAAACAATAAATCGGGACTAAAAAAAGTATGAAGGTTGAGAAATTGGGACTACATGAAGAAACAATTAGATTTCTTAAAATATGCCCATTTGTATGTATATCCTTAGCATTTAAAAAAAAAAACTATTTTATAACTTAAGCCTTCATTTATTCCATAAAGAATTATGTACCTCAAGGGTAGGACAATGCTGAAGAACAGGCTTTCAACAAATTATTTCAGACTTGCACTCTACTGACAAACTCCAACAGCACTGGATAGCAGCAAATGTACAACAAGGACGAAGCCCTTTGGTCTCTGAAACTACACTCCCTTATCTTCAAATAAGGAACGAATAACAATTTGTAATAAGCTTGGCTGGGAACTCTGCAAAAAAAACTGCTGTTTCCATTTCTTTTCTGTGTCTTCTCTGTCTTCTCATTCTTGGTTTAAATATTCCTGAGATAACAATACAGAGGAAAACTAATAAAGACGTGGCTGAATGTTTTCCTAAGTGAACAGTGACAACTATGTCTCTCTCCTGGATGAATTTTCAGATGTACAGTCAGACTCTATGTGGGTCAATTTCTAATATGACCCTTGGATGGCAATGATCTGTGACAGAATGCTTCCTCACAGGAATGACATTTGTGAGCTTTCCCTTTGGCATGAATGATCAGATGCTAAGATGGATCCTGTGACCAAAGATTTTCTTCAGTGATTACGTTTAAAAAATCCATTCCCAGTAGAAGACCCTGAATGTTGACAGAGGCTTCCCACTTGTGAAAGATCTTCCCACATCTGTCACACTGATAGGGCTTCTCCCAGTATGAATTCTCTGGCGCTGAGTGAGGCGTGCCTTGAACACCTTTCCACACTCACTGCACTCATAAGCTTCTCTCCAGTGTGGATGCTATAGTGTCAAAATAAGGTTGGCCAATCACAAAAGGCTTCCCCACACTTCTTCCTCAAAGGGTTTTTCTCCTCTGTGGTTCCTCTTATGCCGGACTAAAGTGGACGGGTGGGCGAAGGTCTTTCCACATTCACTGGACTCACAGGGCATCCCCCACTGTGTGACTCCGCTGGTGCTTTATAAGGTGTGCCTTCTGGCTGAAGGCCTTCCCACACTCTGTGCACTCATAGGGCTTCTCCCCAGTGTGAATCCGCTGGTGCTGTGTAAGTTGGGACCTACAGCTGAAGGCCTTTGCACACTCAATGCATTCATAGGGCTTCTCCCCAGTGTGAATCCGCTGGTGTCGTGTAAGTTGGGACCTACGGCTGAAGGCCTTTGCACACTCGATGCACTCATAGGGCTTCTTCCCAGTGTGAATCCGCTGGTGCTGTGCAAGTTGTAACCTGTGGCTGAAGACTTTCCCACACTCAATACACTCATAGGGCTTCTCCCCAGTATGAAACTGCTGGTGCCGTGTAAGGTGTGATCTGAAGCTGAAGGCCTTCCCACACTGTGTGCACTCATAGGGCTTTTCCCCAGTGTGAATCCGCTGGTGTTGTGTCAGTTGGAACCTACAGCTGAAGGCCTTTGCACACTCGATGCACTCATAGGGCTTCTCCCCAGTGTGAATCCGCTGGTGTCGTTTAAGTTGGGATCTACGGCTGAAGGCCTTTGCACACTCAACGCACTCATAGGGCTTCTCCCCAGTGTGAATCCGCTGGTGCTGTGCAAGTTGTGACCTGTGGGTGAAGGCCTTCCCACACTCTGTGCACTCATAGGGCTTCTCCCCAGTGTGAATTCGCTGGTGCTCTGCAAGTTTTGACCTGTGGCTGAAGTCCTTCCCACACTCTTTGCATTCATAAGGCTTCTGCCCTGTGTGAATCCGCTGGTGCTGTGTAAGTTGGGACCTGTGGCTGAAGGCTTTCCCACACTCTGTGCACTCATAGGGCTTCTCCCCAGTGTGAATCCGCTGGTGCTCTGTAAGTTTTGACTTGTGGCTGAAGGCCTTCCCACACTCTGTGCATGCATAGGGCTTCTCCCCAGTGTGAAACTGCTGGTGCCGTGCAAGGCGTGACCTGAAGCTAAAGGACTTCCCACACTCTGTGCACTCATAAGGCTTCTCCCCAATGTGGACCTTGATGTGCTGAATGAGGTTTGTGCTCTTGCTAAAAGTTTTCCCACACTCTGTGCACTCATAGAGCTTCACTCCAGAATGAATCCGCTCATGTTGAGTGAGAAGTCTTTTGTTAAACACTTTCCCGCATTCCTTGAATACATAGGGATTTCTCTTTTCATGAGTCATGGCATCTTTAGCAGGTCTATGTGAGTCACTGTCACGGACAGCATCTCCTGGAGAGACTTGCTCCTGCAGAATCCTTGAACACGCACCATCATCTGTCCCCAAACCATCATGTTCAGGGCTCATTTTCCCAGGGAGCTGCCCCTCCTGGGGGTCTATCCCTGGTCTCAAATGTTGGTCCTGCATTTCCAGTGGACCCTCCTGACCCCTGTATCGTCCCAGCTGGCAGTCTTTGGAGACTACCTGTGTCAGTCGTCCCTGGTCTGAGGCTCCCTCAGACAACGCCAGCTCAGGAGTGGTTGGCTCTGTGGACTCAAGTTTTGCTTTGCCCCCTGAAAGACATCAAACATACAAAAAGTCCTATTAGTAACAACAACACAGAACAAACAAAATCACCACTTCAGTGAGAACATAAAGATGGAAATAGTGCTTCTGTGCCTGATGTGTTTTGACATCTCTGAAACCCAGGTTTGCCAGTTCTTTCTTTGCCTCTTTACCAGCTTGGAATGGAGACCAGGGGAGAGGATGAACCCTCCTCACATTCCAGACCAGGGAAGTGGGTGGACACCATGGTAATGACACCGTGTATGGTGAGTCTGTTCTCAGCGAGGGCATCTCATAGTCTTATGGGAGCAGCTCAGATGGAAAAAGGAAGATTTCAGGGAACTCTTCCCAGAAGAGGTGTCCCACAAGCTGAGTCCTGAGAGGGACAAGTTGCCAGACAGAGTGGGAAGGGCACTGCAGCTTTAGGAGACAGAATGTACAAAGGCAGAGTCTTCAGAGAACACAGATGTAAAGTTTGAGTAGTGACGGAAGTCCTCTAACTTTAGGAGGAAAAAAAATCACCATCATCAGCCCAAAGATGATCCCTATGAAGTGGAGGTCAGACATACCTCACTCTCCAAACTTATCACCTATTCTGGCACCAGCTGTCCTCCCCACGACACTCTCTACTTCTCTTCTACATTTGGTAATTCATTGTAATGGCCACACAGAACTCACAGACCATATGTAATGGGATAGTGGTAGCATTGGACCTCGTCTAACTTGAGATAGAATGAGAATCAGCACCACCATCAGCCCAAATCTGATTCCTATGAGGTGGAGATCAGACATATCTCCCCTATCCAACCTTTTTACCAGTTCTGACGCCAGCTGACCACCCCACAGCACTCTCTACTTCTCTGCTGGGTTTGATAATTCTTTGCAATGGCCACAGAGAACTCCCAAACAATATTCACAGTTATATGGTTTATTAGGGAAGTATTAGTGAGATCAGGATTAACCTGAAAGTAACAGGAACAGGATCAACGTTAGGAAGCACACAGGCAAGGTCTAGAAGGCTACCCCAAAGTGAAGAGCACATCCTTCCTTCCTTTAGTGTAGGCAGCTCGCTCTCTCTCTCTAAGCCAGCTGTGCAGACTTCCTGTAGGCACCCTGAGGACAGGTTCCTTTCAGCTCCCGTTCAGGCCTGGCCTCAGCCCCTGCTTGAGCCTGACCTCCTCTGCCACTGTTCAGGCCTGACCTCCACCCTGCTTAGGCAAGTGTAACACCTTTTTAGCTCCACCAACAAATGTCCATAGGCACCCTACTCCGTTAACAAACCCCCTACCTGAAGGTGCTCAGCTCTCTTGCTCTATGGGTTGGCAAGTCCCTTTGGCTCAACCAACAACTGCGCAAAGTCACCCCATTCCACCAGCAAGCCTCCTGCCCGAAGGCACTCAGCTCTCTCTCTCCATGGGCCAGGAAGTCCACCACGCTGTCTCACACTGGTCTCCTGGTTCTGCTGCCACCCTCCCAGTGTTACAACTTTCTCTGTCTCCTGCGTCTAGGAAGTTCTCAGTGCAGGAACCCCGGGTGCAAAGGACATGCTCCACTCCAGGCTATTCTTGGTGATAGTGAGGTCCCCTTCAACCTCTGTGGGATGGGTGCTTATACAGGCAAGTGGCTGAATTCTACTGGGTGGATTTTACGTACCCTATCTGCATAACTGACCAACCTCCTCTCTAGATTAAACTGACCAATTCCCTCTCAAATGGCTCCATCTGTTTGCATAATAACTGACATTTTCTAACAGCACGGACTAGCTTCTCCCCTGGGTAACTGTAACAACTCCTCAGGGCCAAGGGGGAAAAAAATCTCCCAAGCTGTTTCCTTTTTCTCTCTTTTTCACACAGCTAAGGCAAAAGGATACATAAAGAAACTCATTTTACTACACCATATTTACCGTTAAACATTGAAGGCAATATTATCCCAGTTGAGAACAACTGGCTTAGAATAATATAATAGGGTGATGGGAGAAAGGGAACATCACAGAGGAGGGCTTACATTAGATCTTGTGATCAGAAAACAGCTAGGTGAGAGGTAGTACTGTGCTGAGAAGCTCCAGCACTTCAGTACTTCACACAGAAAGTGCTGGGCTGTGTGAAATGCTGAAATGCCTGAGAGCATGCAGCAGGCAGTGAGGCCCCAAGTGGACGTGCACTTTTCCCACTTGGGGAAACTGCAGGAACCCAGCATGGCCAGAGCAGAATGAGCTTGGGAGAAACAGTGTGAAATGTAATTAAGGAGGTAGATAAAGATGGAGAAGTTTTTGTTTAAAAACTTCTTTATAAAATATGTTATTGATCTTTTCCAGCCTTGTTTTAACTCTTCTCATTGAAAAAGAACATAAATCCATTTCTTTAGAAATAGGCATGTCTTACCCTAAGCCGAGTTTCGAGAAATGCCCAGAGGGGTGGGGCCAAGATGGCAGAATGTCAGATGCTTCCTGTGGTCCCTCTTACAACAGAGACCAGAAAAAACAAGTGGATTGATTATATATGACAATCTAGGAGCCCTAATCATCAAAGACAAAGTTAAGGAGTCAGACTGAGCGGCAAGGGGAGGGAGAGGCAGTTTAGAAACAGCGAAGAAGTGCCAGTCGTGAGGTAACTGGCAACCTGCGGGCTAGGTCAGCCGGTGCATGCTGGCTGAGGTGAGCAGCAGCACGTAGGACTCGTTTCACCACGTTAGGAGAGACCAGGAGGCGGAGAGTCTGTACAAGCCTCCGGAGCCAGGGGGAAGCAGCGCTGGACCTGCAAAAGTTAAGTGCAAGTGTCTAACCTACTCCATGGAATCAAAATAACCCCTCCCCCTCAGGGACTTTCACAAAGGAGAAGTGCCACTTTCTCTTTACCCAACTCCCCTCCCTGCTCCGCTCTGACACCAGTCCAGCAGTATTCAACAATTGCCATGCCCCCTAAGTTGGAACTAAGGTCTACCTGCTCCAAAACAAGTCTCAAAATAAACCACCAAGCTCCCTAAGCTGGGACCTCAGGACTATTCGTGCCCAAACCAGTCTCGCAGCTTCAAAAAATCGCCATACTCCCTAAGCCGGGAACTCAGGGCAGGCACTACCCCTTTGCCTAGGCACTGGCAAAAGGGGTCCATGGACTTCTAATGCCCTTCACCGCTGCCTAAATTTCTGTGGGCTGATTCAACACTGTGGGCCCTCATTAATGCCAAGACCCTAAGCCAGAAAGTCAGGACTATCTGTGCCCAAACCAGACTCGTGGATTTAAAAAATCACCACACCCCCGTAAGCTGGGAACTCAGAGCAGGCACTGCCCCTTTGCCTAGGCACTGGCATAAGAGGTCCATGGACTTCTAACGTGCTTCACCCATGTCTAGAGCTATGTTGGCTAATTCAACAGCATAGGCCCTCATTAGCATAGAACAACAGGGCATATACCTGAAGCCTATTTTCAACTGCAGCAGCCATGGGGGAGTTGCAGATTTGTGACATCTGACACCGCCTTGCCCATTAAGAAGGGGCCTCACCCACCCACAATGGGGCCTGAGGACTAGCACTATCACCCATTCGATTTAGCCACCCACAATGGGTTTGAGAAAAAGTGCTGCCTCCCAGTCCTTACAGGCAATATCATTAGGTGCCCAAAGTCCAGCTGCAAAACCTACCCGCCTACGTGCTGTAGGGGACAGGGACAAGCCTTCCACCCAGGCACTCAGGGGAAGCCATCAGCCCCTTGCCTTGCTCAGCACACAGCCCCCTACTGCAGCCAGATACCTGTTCCTGCTCCAAACATCCCTACACAGCTCTGCCCATATGGACTGTAGGTGAGAGTCTGCACCACACACTCAGTGACCAACGACCTGGACACCTGAGCTGCATCCACACAAGAAAAGTGAACAGACTCTTAGGCTCATACACCTAGCAGCTGCTCTAACCACCTGGTGACAAGATATGAGAGCTTCAAAGATGTCAATAACCAAAACGGCTCACACGCCCAGCTTACTTGGGCATATCAAAACAAAACAAAAACCTGGGACACAGTAAGCAAACATACAGTAAATAACCATTATAACTTACTGATGGCTCAGAGACAACGGTCAATATCAAATCACATAAAGAAGCACTTCAAGATGACTCCAGAAAGCGACCAAACCAAAGCACCAGGAAACCTTCTGGAGGAAGAGAAATTCTTGAAATTACTGGAGTTAGAATTCAAAGAATTAATATACAGAGCTCTTCAGGAGATCAGGCAAAACTCAGACCAAGCCAAGGAATACATAGACAAAGCAACAGAGGAACTCAAGAAAACAATACAAGAACAGAACAACAAATTTAACAGGCTGCTAGGAACCATAGAGAGACAACAAATAAAAATCGAAAAGATTAACAAGAAAATTTCAGAATTAGACAACTCAATAGAAAGTCGCAGGAGCAGAATTGAGACCATGGAAGTCAGATTTAGTGAGACTGAAGATAAATTCCTTGACACCAATTTATCTGGGGAAAAATCAGATAAAAGAATTTTAAAAAATGAGGAAAACTCTAAGAATTATGTGAGACACTATCAAGAAGAAAAACCTATGAATGATTGGAGTATAAGAACAGGAGGGACAACAGAAAATACAGAGAGGATTATTGAATATTTGCTGGCAGAAACTTCTCTGATATCGTGAAAGATGAGAAGATACCTATCCAAGAAGCTCATCGAATCCCACACAGGGTAGATCCCAAAAGAAACTCACCAAGACATATAATCAAACTTGCCAAAACCAAAGATAAAGAGAGCATCTTAAGAGTGGCTAGGGATAAATGAAAAGTCATCTACAAAGCAGAGTTAATAAGACTAAGCTCTGACTACTCAGCAGAAACCATGCAGGCAACAAAGCAATGGGATGACATATATAAAGCCATGAAGGAAAAAAACTACCAGCCAAGAATTGTACAACCAGCAAAACTGTCTGTCAAATATGATGGCAAAATTAGGGGATTTCCAGATAAACAGAAGTTAAGGGAATCTGTAAAAACCAAAACTAAATTACAAGAAATATTAAAGGGAGTCCTCCGGTTACAGAACCAACAATATCAGACAGCAACCCAAGACTAGAACACAGGACAGAACCACATATCATCCAAGATAAGAAAGTTGCAAAATAAGTCAAAGCTAAAAAACTGGGACTTCCGTGCAACATGGCGCTATAGTCAGAAGTACTACGCTGTCCCTCCGCAGCAAAGATCAGAAAAACTAAGTCAAATAGAGTCACACGTCAATCTTGAAACCCTAAGCATCAAATGAAAAGATATAGAACTCAGCCAAGCACCGAATGGGATAAGAAACTGACCAAGAACAGAGAGCAAGAAAAGATACAGGCAAAGGTCCCTTATCAGCTACCACAGCACAGATCCACCATCTTGGACTCCTATCAGAGATCAGCAAACAGGGGGGTACGGGAAAGCAGCTTCACGGAGCTTCCAGCAGGAGACAGAACAACCAGTAACCAGCAAAATATGCTTTCCTACCCCCCATCCTTCTTCACCCCCACTCAGCCTCCTCTGCTTCCTGCAGCCACTGTCTCTTGGCCGGGAAGCACCAGCTTCACCCCAGTGTCACTTGGATTCCACCTGCCCACACTGGCTGGCTCCCTGAGTGCCTTTTATTGGCTACTGGTGTTGTTTTTTTCCCCTTCTTTAGATTTCTTCCCTACCTCTCACCACCTCCCCCTCCTTTCTCTCAAATACCTGGCTCCGTATATTTCCTTCTTCCTGAAAGGCTGCGTAACACCACTCGACTATGAAACTGCTTCCTGGCCTGTGCTGCCACGCTGGTGGGACCTCTGGGGCTTTTTTTGTTTGTCTGTTTGCTCTGATTTGTTCTGTTTTGATCTGTTTGTTTTCTTTTTCTTTTCTTGGCTTGGGAGCCCCTTCTAGCTGGGCAGTACCACGTGGCTTGGAAGCTACTCCTAACTTACTCTGTGCAGATGCACAGGAACATCACTGGGGTCACTTCTTTTTTTTTTTTTTCGTCTCTTTGTTTTGTTTTCTTCTCTCTCTTATTCCCTTTTTGTCTTTCTTCATTTCCAGTTTCTTGATTTATTCACTTTTTAATTTTACCCTTTTTCTTGTTTTTCCCATTTCTCAGTCTCTCATCTCTCCACTCCAATAGCAAGCTCCCTTAGCACTCTTCTTTGTTTGTGTGTATGTTTTTGGCTCCCGTTCGTCTCTCCTCTCTCTCATCTTTCCCATACCCATCTTATCTCTACACATCACAGTCTACCCCCTCCTTCCTGCCCACCTGCACCGTGCACTGAACATCACACTCCCAAGCAGCACAGGCATGGACTACTGGAACCTGCCCTGCACCGATTCTCAGTCCGCACTGTCATTCCTGGTACGTGCCACAAACAACCCAACTCAGCAACTCCCCTTCACCTGGACCTACCCTACTGTACCATACCTGAGTGACTGACCCTGCCCATTGGAGAAGGAGGTGAAAAGTATCATGCCCACGGATAAGCAAACAACAAAGAACACACAGCCCACCTGCTCAGACATAACCAAATAAAAAAAAAATGCAGGATGAAACAAACAAATCTACAATCAATAAA
>NW_004444112.1:4397453-4429129 GCF_000243295.1 Trichechus manatus latirostris
TGGGGTTGTTAACCAATGTCATAAAACAATATGCATACTGACTATTTAATGAGAAACTATTTGTTCTGTAAACCTTCATCTAAAATACAATTAAAAGAAAAAAAGCTAAGAGACTGAAAATAGGGAACAGGTGTCAATATGTAAATGATGACAACATTAAAATAAAAAAGAGGGACTAAACAGTATAGTCTTAGAACTTTCATATGGAGAGGAGGTTAAGGTGATATCAAGAAATAAAAGACTGGTTTAAACTTAGAAAAATACAAAGTAACCACAAAGGAAACTAACAAATCTACATTAAAATAAAAAAGAAGAAAAACATAAAGATTCAGCAAACACAAAATCAACAATAATGAAAATGATGAAAAGAAAATATACAAAGAAAAATGACTCGGCATGGAAAATTAAGTGGAACAAAGAAACTGTCACCACCACAAAAAAAAAAAGAAATCAAAATGATAGCAGTAAACTCATACCTATCAATAATTACACAGAATGTAAATGGGCTAAATGTACCAATAGATAGACAGAGAGTGGTAGAATGGATAAAAAAACACAATCCGTCTATATGCTGCCTCCAAGAGACACAACTTAAACTCAAAGACACCAACAAACTAAAACTCAAAAGATGGAAAAAAATGTATCAAGTCAACAACAACCAAAAAAGATCAGGAGTGGCAATATTACTCTTAAAGAAAGTAGACTTTAAAGCAAAATCCATCACAAAGAATAATGAAGGCCCAAAGGATAAGAACACTATATAATGATTAAAGGGTCAATACACCAGGAGAATGTAACCATAATAAATATACACGCATCCAACGACAGGGCTCCGAAACACAGGAAACAAACTAACAGCATTGAAAAGAGAAATAGGCAGCTCCACAATAATAGCAGAAGACTTCAACACACCACTTTAGGTGAAGGACAGAACATCCAGAAAGAAACTCAATAAACACACGGAAGATCTAAATGCCACAATAATCAACTTGACCTCATAAACATATACAGAACACTCCACCCAACAGCAGCCAAGTATACATTCTTTTCCAACGCATGTGGATCATTTTCCAGAAGAGACCACATATAGGCCACAAAGCAAGCCTTAACAGAATCCAAAACACTGAAATATTACAAAGCATCTTTTCTGACTATAAAGCCATAAAAGCAGAAATCAATAAAAGAAACAGCAAGGAAAAAAAATCAAAAACATGGAAACTGAAAAACACCTTGCTCAGAAACTACTGGGTTATAGAAGAAATCAAGGAAAGAATAAAGAAATTCATAGAAACAAGGAAGAATGAAAACACATCTTACCAGAACCTTTGGGACACAGCAAACGCAGTGTTCAGAGGTCAATTTATAGCAATAAATGCACATATCCAAAAAGAAGAAAGGCTAAAATCAAAACACTAACCCTACGACTCAAACAAATAGAAAGAGAGCAGCAAAAGAAGCCCTTGGGCACCACAAGAAAGGAAATAATACAGATTAAAGCAGAAATAAATGAAATAGATAATACAAAAACCAATGGAAAGAGTCAACAAGACCAAAAGCTAGTTCTCTGAAGACATCAACAAAATCGATAAACCACTGGCCAAACTGATGAAAAACAGGAGAGGGAGCAACTAACCCAAGTAACAGAAGAGACAGGGGATATCACAACACACCCAACTGAAATAAAAAGAATCATAACAGAATACTATGAAAAACTCTACTCCAACAAATTTGAAAACCTAGAGGAAATGGACAAATTTCTAGAAACACACTACGTACCTAAACTAACACAAACTGAGGTTAAAAAAAAAACTAAATAAATAAACCTATAACAAGAGACTGGAGAGGTAATAAAAAAACTCCCAACAAAAAAAAGCCCTGGCCCTGATGGCTTTACTAGAGAATTCTACCAAACTGTTAGAGAAGAATTAATACCAGTACTACTAAAGGTATTTCAGGGCACAGAAAAGGAAGGAATACTCCAGAACTCATTCTATGAAGCCAGCATAACCCTGATACCAAAGCCAGGTAAAGACACCACAAAGAAAATTACAGACCAACATCCCTCATGAACATAGACTCAAAAATCTTCAACAAAATTCTAGCCAATAGAATTCAACAACATATCAAAAAAAAACAAATCATCATGACCAGGTGCGATTCATACAAGGTATGCATGGATGGTTCAACATTAGAAAAATAATCAATGTAATCTATCACATAAATAAAAGATAAGAACCATGTGATCTTATAAATTGTGCAGAAAAGGCATCTGACAAAGTCTAACACCCATTCCTGATAAACTCTCAGCAAAACAGGAATAGAAGGGAAATTCCTCAACATAATAAAAGGCAATTTATACAAAGCCAACAGCCAACATCGTTCTAAACAGAGTGTGAAAGCATTCCTCTTGAGAATGGGAACTAGACAAGGATGCCCATTATCACCACTCTTATTCAACATTGTGCTGGCAGTCCTAGCCAGAGCAAAAGAAAAAGAAATAAAAGGCATCCAAATTGGTAAGTGTTATGGATTGAATTGTGTCCCCCCAAAATATCTGTCAACTTGGCTAGGTCATGATTCCCAGTATTGTATGACTGTCTACCATTTTATCATCTGATGTGATTTCCCTATGTGTTGTAAAGTCTATCACTATGATGCATTAAGATGGATTAGTGGCAATTACACTCCTGAGGTCTACAAGATTAGATAGTGTCGTAAGCCAATCTCTTTTGAGATATAAAAGCGAGCAGAGAGAATGGGGACCTCATACCACCAAGAAAGCAGTGCCGGGAGAAGAGCACACCCTTTGGACCTAAGGTTCCTGCGCTAAGATGCTCCCAGACCAAGGGAAGACTGATACTTCACAAGGACCTTTCTCCAGAGCCAACAGAGTGAGAAAGCCTTCCCCTGGGGCTGACGCCTTGAATTTGGACTTGTAGACTACTAGACTGTGAAAGAATAAATTTCTCTTTATTAAAAGCCATCCACTTGTGGTATTTCTGTTAGTGCGGCACTAGATGACTAAGACAGTAAGGAAGAAGTAAAAGTATCCCTATTCACAAATGATATGATCTTATACACAGAAAACTCCAAAGAAACCACGAGAAAACTACTAGAACTAATAGAAGATTTCAGCTAAGTATCAGGATACAAGATAAACATATAAAAATTAGTTGGATTCCTTTACAACAACAAAGAGAACTTTGAAAAGGAAATCACCAAATCAATACCATTTACAATAGCCCCCAAGATAAAGTGCTTAGGAATAAATCTAACCAGAGACATAAAAGACCTATACAAAGAAAACTACAAGACACTACTGCAAGAAACCAAAAGAGACCTACATAAGCAGAAAAACATACCATTTTCATGGACTCAACATTGTGAAAATGTCTATTTTCCCAAAAGCGATCTACGGATACAACACAATCCTGACCCAAATTCCAACAGCAGTTTTTAACAAGACAGAGAAACAAATCACCAAATTCATATGGAAAGGGAAGAGGCCCCAGATAAGTAAAGCATTACTGAAGAAGAAGAACAAAGTAGGAGGCCTCACACTACCTGATTTTAGAATCTATTATACTACCATGGTAGTTAAAACAACCTGGTACTGGTACAACAGATACATAGACCAATGGAAAAGAATTGAGAATCCAGACGTAAATTCATCCACGTATGAGGAGCTGATGTTTGACAAAGGCCCGAAGTCCGTTAAACGGCGAAAAGACAAGTCTCTTTAACAAATGGTGCTGGCATAACTGGATATCCATCTGCAAAAAAAGGAAACAAGACCCATACCTCACACCATGCACAAAAACTAACTCAAAATGGATCAAAGACCTAAATGTAAAATCAAAAACGATAAAGATCATGGAAGAAAAAACAGGGACAATGCTAGGAGCCCTAATACATGGCATCAATGGTATACAAACCATAAGTAAAAATGCACAAACACCAGAAGAGAAACTAGATAACTGGGAGCTCCTAAAAATCAAACACCTATGCTCATCAAAAGACTTCACTAAAAGAGTAAAAAGACAACCTACAGACTGGGAAAAAATTTTTGGCTATGATATATCCAATAAGGATCTAATCTCTAAATTCTATAAGATACTGCAAAATCTCAACAACAAAAATACAAATAACCCAATTAAAAAATGAGCAAAGGATATGAACAGGCACTATACCAAAGAAGATATTCAGGTGGCTAACAGATACATGAGGAAATGCTTATGATCATTTGACATTAGAGAAATGCAAATCAAAACTACAATGAGATACCATCTCACCCCAACAAGGCTGGCACTAATCCAAAAGACACAAAATAATATATGCTGGAGAGGTTGTGGAGAGATGGGAACGCTTATGCACTGCTGGTGGAAATGTAAAATGGTACAACCACTTTGAAAAATGATTTTGTGCTTCCTTAATAATCTAGAAACAGAAGTACCATACAATCCAGCAATCCTGCTCCCTGGAATATATCCTAGAGAAATAAGTGCCATCACATGAATAGATACGCACACCCATGTTCACTGCAGCACTGTTCACAAAAGCAAAAAGATAGAAACAACCTAGGTGCCCATCAACAGAAAAATGGATAAACAAATTATGGTACATACACACAATGGAATACTATGCAATGATAAAGAACAATGATGAATCTGCGATACAGCTCACAACGTGGATGAATCTGGAGGGCATTATGCTGAGTGAAATTAGTCAGTCACAAAAGGACAAATATTGTATGAGACCACTATTATAAGAACTCAGGAAGAGGTTTAAACACAGAAGAAAGCATTCTTTGATGGTTACAAGGGTGGGGAGGGAGGGAGAGGGGAATTCACTAACTAGATAGTAGACAAGAATCATCTTTGGTGAAGGGAAGATGGCACACAATACAAAGGAAGTCAGTACAACTGGACCAAAGCAAAAGCTAAGAAATTTCCTGAACACACCTAAGCACTTTGAAGGACAGAGTAGCTGGGGCTGGGGCCTGGGGACCATAGTTTCGGGGGACATCTAGGTCAACTGGCATAACAAAGTTTATTAAGATATTGTTCTGCATCCCATTTTGGTGAGTGGCATGTGGGGTCTTAAAAGCTTGCATGCGGCCATCTAAGATGCATCAACTGGTCCCAACCCATCTGGAGCAAAAGAGAATGAAGAACACCAAAGGCACAAGGAAAATACCAGCCTGAGTGACAAAAGGTCCACATAAATCAGAAACTACATTAGCCTGAGACCAAAAGAACTAGATGGTGCCCGGCTACCACCAATGACCGCCCTGACAGGGAACACAACAAAGGGTCCCTGACCGAGCAGGAGAAAAGTGTGGTGCAGAACTCAAGTTCATGTAAAAAGACCAGACTTAATGGTCTGACTGAGACTAGAGGAACCCCAGAAGACATGGCCCCCGGACTCTCTGTCAACTCAGAACTAAAACCATTCCTGAAGCCCACTCTCCAGAGAAAGCTTAAACTGGACTATAAAACAAAAAATAATACTCGGGAGAAGTGTGCTTCTTAGTTCAATCGGATACATGAGACTAAATGGGCAGCTCCTGTCCAGAGGCAGGATGAGAAGGCACGAAGGGACAGGAACTGGTTGAATGGAAACAAGAAACCCAGGGTGGAAAGGGGAAGTGTGCTGTCACATTGTAGGGAGTGCAACTAATGTCACATAACAATATTTTGGTATGAGAAATTAACTTGAGCTGTAAACTTTCACCTAAAGCACAATTTAAAAAAAAAAAGAAAACAAATGCCCTAGATTTCTAACCCTGTCTTTCCTCTGAACTGAATGGTTTATGTTGGTTATTACATTAAGGAGAGAATTGTCTAATTTAGGGTTTCTCAACCTTGACACTGTTAACATCTTGAGCTAATTTTACTATTTGTTGAGGGGGCTGTCCTGAGTATTGTAGGATGTTGAGCAGCACCCCTGGCCTTTTCCTACTAGATGCTAGTAGCATCCCCTTCAGTTCTGAAAATAAAAAATATGTTCATGGCGAAGAGGTGAGGTCTTACCCAGTGAGACCAGGAGCCCACAGATCTCCAGCATCACCTCCAAGTACAAGGTTCTCTGGGTCAGGTCCAGCTGTCCCCATTCCTCCCTTGTGAAATTAATGGCCACATCCTCAAAGGTCACATACACCTGACAAGTTAAAGAGAGACAGTAGTGTTGGTCTTGAGATTGCTGGATAGGACAAGAGCCTGTCTGTGTGTCAATTATCAAGGGGCAGAGAGACTCAAGGCCAAATCACCCAGCACCTCTTTAGGGTCTAGCTCTGTGCTGACATGCTGCTTTTGAGAGAATACGAAAGTGTAGGAGAGAAGAGCTTCCTATATGGGAGTCATTACGGAATGACGCAAGACAATGACAATCCCACTGGACTGTGAGATTCAGACAGCGCTGAGATGTCAGAGGAAAAGGATGATGCTGATAGTAACAACAACAGTAACTGTACCAATATTGGTAACAGCGGTGGTGGCTGAGCCTCACTGGGTACCCTGCACCGTGCTTAGGACCTTATGTGCCATGTTAAGTTCCCAGCCCTGAAGCTAGATTCCTGAGGTTTGAAGCCAAAGTCTTGAATTTTGACACTAGCCTGCTGTGTGACCTCAGAGCCCTCACTTCATTTCTCTAAGCCTTGTTTTCAGGATCAATACAATAAGAGCTCCCACTTCACCAATAACAGTTGTGGGATTCAGAGACATCATCCAGTACTCAGACCAGAACTGCCTCAGAGGGCTTTCTAGGCTGTAATCTCTATAGAAGCAGATCGCCAGGTCTTTCTCCAGCTGAGCTGCTGGGTGGGATCAAATCGCCGACCTTATAATTAGAAGAGCGCTTAACCATTGCGCAACCATGTCTTCTTGACACTCCTCTAGGACTGGGGATAAAGCAAATGACAAGCTAGCTCCTCTTGCCGTGAACAAACATCTGCAAAGAGAAAACCAGGCCCTTCACGGCTTCCGACCAGCCCAGGAGCCCTCTCCAACCTAGCAGAGAAGCAGCTCACCTGCGCCCGGTCCCTCAGCGCCACCGCCATCCTGGGACCTTGTGAACAAAGCCGCAACAGTGAGAGGCTGGCGACCAGGGCGGGTCCCGCGGCTTTCCCTTCTCGGGAAAGGGTGACCTCAGCTGATTCGCACTCCGGGCCTCAGTGTCCCCCGTGTAAAAGGCACACAGGACCCAGGGCGCGCATTCGGGGATGCGGAAACGGCGGGCGCGTGCGGAAGCACCAGAGAACCCGAGGACCCTGTAGGGGCCCAGGGGACATCCCCGTTACAGGGGCTTCACGGTTCCTACAAAGGCGCTGAAGTGGGGCCCACAAAGCCGAGCAGGGAAGCTGCGACTAAACAGCGCTCCGGTCCCCACAGC
The DNA here is from genome assembly GCF_000243295.1 of Trichechus manatus latirostris. Lineage (NCBI taxonomy): Eukaryota > Metazoa > Chordata > Mammalia > Sirenia > Trichechidae > Trichechus > Trichechus manatus. The sequence goes on from NW_004444112.1 coordinate 4,404,843, forward strand.
TCGAGCGGGGAGAACGGTCTCATGCAGAAGACGCGACCACTAAAAAGCCGGATGTGCCGCCCAAGGCACCCGTACCGCAGAAAACGCCTCTGCTTGGCCGTCGTTGCCCCAATGACCTACGCAGACGCATGAAACACAGCTTTCTGGGTAACGTAGTTGTTTGTCCACATCCAGTCTGGCGTGGGGCGCCTTTCCAAGTCTGTCTTCTCCACAGAAACACGCAGGCAGCACAGAGCGCCGCCTCAGGCCCACCTCTTCACATTGATCGCAGTACGAGGGACCAAGAGGCGATTGCCAAGGCCCGGTAGACGGGGATAATCGCCCGAGAAAAGGGCAAGTGCGATGGTACGAAACCGGACCCTCGTCTCGGCTAGTGACTTCTCCGCGTTCGTTAACGCCTCTCGAGATCCTCTTCTGAGGCGCCGGTCAAGAGAGCAAGCAAAATAACCCCCAAAGGAGCACGCCGGGAAGTATCGCTCGTCGCATTTTGCAAGCGTGGATCGCCCCCGCCTGAGCCTACTTTAGCCCAGTGCTGTAGCTGTAGGGTGCACGGATTTCTGGGTAATGTAAAGCCACCTGGAAGAGTGAATTTGCTATCCCCTGAGCAGGTCAAGGAGCCCTGGTGGCACAGTGATTTAGAACTACGGCTGCTAACCATAAGGTGCGAATCCACCACCGCTCATTGGAAACCCTCTGGGGCAGTTCTCTGCTCTATCGGGTCGCTATGAATTGGAATCAACTCCCGGGCAGTGGGTTTGGTTGGGTTTTTGAGCAGGTCAAACACATCCAGTGGCTCTGGAAGAAAGGCCTGATGATCTGCTTCTGTAAAGATTACAGTCAGGAAAACCTCATGGAGCGGTTATACTCTGTAACACATGGGATTGCCGTGAGTCAGAATCCATTTAAGGGGTTGGGTTTGGTTTTGCATTGAGATGCGGAGGCTACAAGTGAAGTAGGTTTGGAGGAAAAATCAGTACTCCTAATGTGGTCACTTTGAAATGTCTATGAGACCCCAAAGTGTGTCGCGTAGGTAACTCTGCATATGACTGAACGTTAGGAGAGGGTTCTGTTCTGGAGGTATAAATTTGGGAGTTGTTAGCTTACACTGTTCTTTCCATTCATGATACTGGGTGAGATCATCAAAGGAATGAATGGAGATAGAGAACAGAATGGACAGAAGATGAACCCTGGACCAGCCCAACATTAAGTGGTGCAGACAAACTAACTAACAAAGTCATGTTAGAAATTCTAACAATCCACCGAGAGATATTACGCAGAGGCCTAGTAGTCACCATTGCATTTCGTGGGGTTGGTTAGCTGGTTTGTTTTTTATGACTGGGGAGGTGAGAGAAGAAAATCCAGATTTCAATGAGCTGAAGATGCATAAGGTTGAGAAAATGTAAACACAGTGTGTAGAAAATGCCCTCAAGAGATTTAATTTTAAAAGATGAGAGAAAAAGCCCAGTGACTGGATGTATATTGGGTCAAGAAGCAAAGGAGGAGTTAGTTTCCTACAGGAAGATGCTGTTTTTAAAAAGAGATTATGGAGAAATGTTTAATTAGCATGCAAAGAACAACCTTATTGCCAATGGCAATGGTAGAGAAATTTGTCCAAATTGGAGGAATGACATAATTCCTATTTTCACACATTACTGATCCTTAAGATTAAAGTAAATGGTTTGGGGTTAGTTGGTAGAAAGGATATTAAAGTTGCAATTTTTATATTCTCTGATTTTTATATTCTCTGTGTCGTTGGAGGCCAGGATGTCTGGAATGAGTGCAAGTGAAGAAAGCTATGTAGATAATGAAGAAACTGCAATCCACACTGCAAAGCTGGCCAGAGAGTCTTCATTTAATCATATGTCAGCTGGTGATCAGTGTTGAGGATCTAATCAAATATTCTATGCTTATCTACCTGGCCAAAATGTGTGCAGTGATGTGAGTTTATCCAGCACTGGAAAGAAGAAATATTTCAGGGTTCATTTGTATGAACCAGTTAATTGATTAGAAACTTCCAACTGTTTAATTGGAATATTAACTCAAGAAAACTAGTGTTGTTAGGTGCTGTCAAATTGATTTTGACTTATAGTGATCCGATAGGACAGAGTAGAAATGCCCCATAGGGTTTCCTAGGCTGAATTTTTACAGGAAGGAGCCTTGGTGGTGAAGTGGTTAAGTTCTTAGCTACTAACCAGTTTACAGCTTTGGAAACCATATGGGGCAGTTCTACTCTGTCCCATAGGGTCGCTGTGAGTCGGAATCGACTTGATGGCAACGGGTTTAGATTTCTTGGTTTTATACTGATGCCACAGAATATGACACATCACGGTGGTGCTAGTGAATTCATTTGAGCATTGGATGGCATTGACACAGTATCATCAGTCAGAACAAGACCAGGGGCTGACTGTAGAACAGACCATCGATTGCTCATATGCAAGTTCAAGTTACAGCCGAAGAAAATTAGAGCAAGTCCACAAGAGCCAAAATATGACCTTGAGTATATCCCACCTGAATTTAGAGACCATCTCAAGAATAAATTTAATCCATTGAACACTAATGACCAAAGATGAGAGTTGTGGAATGGTATCAAGGACATCATACGAAGAAATCAAAAGGTCATTAAAAGGACAGGAAAGAAAGACCAAAATGGATGTCAGAAGAGGACTCTGAAATCCACTCTTGAACACTGTGTAGCTAAAGCAAATGGAAGAAATGATGAAGTAAAAGGGCTGAACAGAAGATTTCAAAGGGCAGCTCGAGAAAACAAAGTAAAATATTATAATGAAATCTACAAAGACCTGGAGTCAGAAAACCGAAAGAGAAGAACACCCTCGGCATTTCTCAAGCTGAAAAAACAGAAGGAAAAATTCAAGCCTTGAGTTGCAATATTGGAGGATTCTACAGGGGAAGTATTAAACGACACAGAAAGCATCAAAAGAAGATGTAAGGAATACACAGAGTCACTGTACCAAAAAGAATTTGCTGATATTCAGCCATTTCAGCAGGTAGCATATGATCAAGAACCGATAGTACTGAAGGAAGAAGTCCAAACTGAAGGGAATGGTGAAAAACAAGCCTCCAGGAATTGACAGAATACCAATTGAGATGTTTTCAACAAACAGATGCAGTGCTAGAGGTGTTCACTCGTCTATGTCGAGAAATTTGGAAAACAGCTTCCCAGCCAACCAACTAGAAGAGATCCATATTTGTGCCCATTCCAAAGAAAGGTGATCCAACAGAATGTAGAAATTATCAAACAATATTATTAATGTCACACAGGAGTAAAATTTTGCTGAAGATCATTCAAAAGCACTTGAAGCAGTACATTGGCAGGGGACTGCCAGAAATTCAAGCTGGATTCAGAAGAGGACGTGGAACCAGGGATATCACTGCTGATGTCAGATGGATGTTGGCTGAAAGCAGAGAATACTTGTGCTCTGTTGACTGTGTTTACCTGTGTTTTATTGTCTATGCAAAGGCATTTGACTGTGTGGATCATAACAAATTATGAACAACACTGTGAAGAATGGGAATTCCAAAACACTTAATTGTGCTCATGAGGAATCTGTACATAGATCCAGAGGCAGTTCAAACAGAACAAGGGGCCATTGCATGATTTAAAGTCAGGAGAGATGTGCGTCAGTGTTGTATCCTTTCACCATACTTATTCAATCTGTATGCTGAGCAAATAAATAATCCAAGAAGCTGGACTATATGAAGAACGTGGCAATCAGGATTGGTGGAGGACTCATTAACAACCTGCATTATGCAGCTGACACAACCTTGCTTGCTGAAAGTGAAGAGGAGTTGAAGCACTTACTGATGAAGATCAAAGACTACAGCCTTCAGTATGGATTGCCCATCAACATAAAGAAAACAAAAATCTTCACAACTGGATCAATCAGCAACATCATGATAAATGGAGAAAATTTTGAAGTTGTCAAGGATTTCATCTTACTTGGATCTACAATCAACACCCATGGAAGCAGCAGTCACGATATCTAATTATGTATTGCATTGGGACATTCTGTGGCAAAAGACCTCTTTCAAGTGTTAAAAAGCAAAGATATCACTTTGAGGACTAAGGTGTGCCTGACCAAAGCCATAGTATTTTCAGTCACCTCATATACATGCAAAAGCTGAACAACGAATAAAAAAGACTGAAGAGGAATTGATGCCTTGAATTATGGTGCTGGTGAAGAATATTGACTATATCATGGACTGCCAGGAGAATGAACAAATCTGTCTTGGAAGAAGTAGAGCCAGAATACTCCTTAGAAGCAAGGATGGCAAGACTTCGTCTCATGTACTTTGGACGTGCTACCAGGAGGGACTGGTTGCTGGAGAAGGACGTCATGCTTGGTAGAAGGTCAGTGAAAAAGAGGAAGACCCTCAACGAGATGGATTGTCACAGTGGCTGCAACAATGGGCTCAAGCATAACAACGATTGTGAGGATGACGCAGGACAAGGCAGTGTTTCGTTCTGTGTACACAGGGTAGCTGTGAGTCAGAACCGACTCCACAGCACCTAACAAAACAACATACATGGATGCATATGCACAATATATGTACACATATGTACTGGTGGTTACAAGGGAAGCACTCAGTGAATTACTGACTTTCAGTCTGTTTCCTGGCAGGCTCTCCACAAGTTCATGAGAAAACACAAGGCAGAGAGTGAAACCTCCAACACAGGTAAAGAGAAGAAGAAAATCCTATGTTTTGAAGCATCAAGATCCCATCCTAGAAAAGAGACTTTCTGGAAGTAAGGAAATTCTTCTATAAGGTGGAGCCCCAACTGAGCACATTGAAGTCATAGCATGTTATCTGTTTCTAAAGAGGAAGAGTCAGTTTCTTGAGAATTTTCTCTTCCTAGGAGTTTGTTGACTGGGAGAGGGTTGAATTCCCAAAACTTCACGTGGAAATTTAAGAAGGTGCCTTAGTCATCTAGTGCTGCTATAACAGAAATACCATCAGTGGATGGCTTTAACAAAGAGAAGTTTATTTCCTCATAGTAAAGTAGCCTAAAAGTCCAAATTCAAGGCATCAACTCCAGGGGAAGGCTCTCGCTGTCGGCCTTCTTTTCATCAGTGTTGCCCTGGACTAGGAGCTTCTCCACACAGGGACCCCAGGTCCAAAGGGTGCACTCTGCTCCTGGCACTGCTTTCTTGGTGGTATGAGGTCCCCCTGTCTGTCTGCTCACTTCTCTCTTTTATATCTCAAGAGATTGCCTCAGGATACAATCCAATCTTGTAGATAGAGTCCTGCCTCACTAACACAACTGCCGCCCATCCTCCCTCATTAACATCATAGAGGCAGGATTGACAACATATAGGAAAATCACACAATACCTGGAATCATGGCCAAGCCAAATTGATACACACATTTTTGGGGGGACATAATTCAGTCCATAACAGAAGGGTAATAAAATATTTCTCAACTGGAATTGAAAACACACCAACTTTAAAAAAAACGAAAGACAAAAGCACACGCAATGAACGATAGAATTTATCTGCAGAAATTAAGCACTAGTTTTCACAGAGAATGCTGAAGGCAGTGCCCTGGGAGCCAGAAGGGGCATAATTTTGGGCCACTCCATGGGAAAGATTTTCCACGAGAAATACTAGTCTAGGGTCTTAAAAGCTTGTGAGCGGCTATGTAAGATACAACTGTTGGTCCCTACTCATCTGGAGCAAAAGAGAAGGAAACTCGAGATTCAGAGAAGGAACTGGTCTATAGGATTGTCTACATGAACTACAGCCTTCTCTACCAAGACCAGAAGAATTAGATGTTGCCTGGCTACAACTACCATACTTCTGATCAGGACCATAATAGATGTATCCTGATAGAAAGGGAGAAAAATATGGAACAGAACTTCAAATTCTCAAAAAATCCGGAGTTACGGGACTCACTGAGACAGAGAATCCCTGAGACTATTACCCTGAGATAATCTTTTAAGCCCTGAGCCAAAACTAACCCCTCAAGTCATCTTTTAGCTAAATAGCAGGTTAGCTCCTAAAGTATTGAATATTACCCTTGAGTATTACACATTTTAAAAATCATCTATATGAGACCAAATAGTCAACAAATACTTTAAAGCGTAGATAAGAAGGGGGAGGGAGACATGAGACTAGGTTAACAGGAATGGAACAACTAGTACAGAAGTAATGAGAATGCTGATTCAGTGTGAAGAATGTGACCAATGTCACTGAAAATGTGTAGAAACTGTTGAATGAGAACCTGTTTTGCTGTGTACACTTCCACCTAAAATATAAAATACTATTAAAAAGGAAAGAAAGGACCTACCTAAAGACACACAAACTCACACAACTATAAAAACCTGGTACAAAGTGATTCAGTTTTTATTAATTAGTATCTTGCAGCTTAAAAATAAGAAACAAAAAGACAGATGAGGTAGCAGAGCCAGGCGAGCTCTTCGAACAAACACAAAGGAACAGGGCAGGCAGCTCAGGAAGCCATCTGAGCAGAGGGAGGCAACACCCTCTGGGAGTGGGTCTGGACCCAGGGGTGCTCCAGGACCTGGGCCAGGCCCAGACGCTCCAAGGGCTGGTATCTGAGCAGCTTGGAGATCAGGTCCTGGGCCCCAGAAGGCAGTGAGGAGGGAAACCTCACATCCACCTGATGAGGCCGGGGAAGAAGAAAGAGAAGTCTGGTTAATTTCCTTGGTTGATATTCTCCCTGTCATTCAAGGCACTGTGCTGGATGTTACTAGGCAACCTTTTTGTACTCCATACACCAGCAGTCATTACCATCCTGCTTCCCCAGGAATGCCCAGAAGTGGCCATCCCACCTTTAGGATGCGTCTGTAGGTCTCCGTGTGTGAGGGGCTCTCAAAGGGCGGACTGCCCACCAGCAGCTCATAACAGAGTACCCCGATGCACCACAGATCCACCCTCTCATCGTATGTTCTCCCTTCGATCATTTCTGGGGGCAAGTAGTCCAGAGTCCCACACATTGTCTTTCTCCTAGAGGAGGGCAAAGGGCACACTGGGAAGAACCTTCTCATGTAGTTGACGTACGCCACAAGAGGCCAGAAGTCCTGCTCCCCTCCCTGCGGCTCACAGAAAACGCTTCTGTTTGGCCTGGTTGGGATCTAGGTCCCAGAGAAGGCAAGCGCTTGGATCTACCAATCCTCTATTTTAGATAACTCATAAAATTCTTTAGCTCATGATCAAGAATGTTTTCACAAGAATATTCTAAGCATCAAGTGAGTGATTTGGAACAAACTGATGGTGCATCAAGAAGGGATCATAAAATACATTATGGTTTATTCACATAATGAAATACAGTACGCAAGAATTATGGTGACATGGCTCTTAATTTATCTGCATGAAAACTTATGGGTACAGTTATATATTAAAATAGATCAGAAAATAGAAGGTATAATTGAGCCACAGCCTTTACATCTAAATACACATTAAATGTATGTATTTGAAAAAGGCACTATTCAAACAGACCCAGGATTGTATCTAAGTCTTATGTGTGGAATGAATTACACTGGATCATTCCCATCAGGCACCCAGGCCCCATCCCACCACCACATACCGTAGAGAGAGGGTGTGCACAGACCAGCCAAAGTCTGCAATCTTCACTTCACCCCTTAGCCCCAGCAGCAGGTTCTCTGGCTTAATATCCCTGTGAATCACCTTCTTCTCATGGCAGTAAATCAGGGCATCTGCCAGCTCCTCCATTATCTTGTGAGAAAATAAAAGGCCACTCATACAGCCCCCAGCCCACATGGACCCCAGTGCCCCCAGCCCCTCCCCCTGCCACCTGACCGTGGCTGTACGCTGCTCGTCTAATCTGTGGCTCTTTAGCAGCTCCTTGTAGAGCTCGCCCCTTGGAGCATATTCCAGAATCAGGTATACCCGCCGTGTGTCATGGAAGTAGTTGTAGAGGCGCAGGATATTGGGGTGCCTAGAGGAGGGATGAGAGACTGGTCAGGCTCCTTCCTGAGGCCCAACCCCTGATGCTGTCCCAAGTGACTGGCCATACTTGGGGTAAATCGTGCTGGTACCAGAATAGCAGCGGCCCCCTCTGGGAGTGAGAGGGGAGAACAGGCATCAATCAGGATGAGGGGATCAGGCACAGGGTGGAACTTTACATGGTGTAATTGCACTGAACTGCAGAGAAAAAAATCTGCGAGGTGGAAGCAAAGGGATAGTTTGGAGGGAGTAAACGGGGCAAAAGCTGAGTTCAGATATCCGAGGTGGAAGAAACAGGAAAACAGTACAGAATCTCTGTGGGAGCCTCATCCAAAGACAGTCCTTACTGTAGGTGGGCCTGGATTTCAATTTCCCTGCGCAGCTGATGCTCAAGCCCTTCCTTCTCTATCTGCGACTTGAAGAGGACCTTCAGGGCCACAAGGAAGTGGTTCTTCTGGAGCCGAGCCAGGTACACATTGCCAAATTTCCCCTTGCCCAGCGGACGCCCAATTTCAAAGTCATCAATCCTTAAGCGCCGCCTGATGAGAAAGGAAGAAAAGAGCCTCACTTCTGGAGGGAGGTGGAGGGACAGGCAGGGATAGCGAGGGCTCACCTTCCTCTGCACTCGACCCTCCCTCTGCACCTCTCCGTTTCCAAAGGTCTGGCCAGCGTATTGAGTTAGGATAACAACTCTCAATCCCGTGAGTCTACACTCCATCTCTTCCTTCATCCCATCCTCCTCCAGGTTCAAACCCAAAGGCTCTCACATGTTCACCACGCTGGGCTGCTCTTGGCCCTCTGTAGCTACTGGCAAAAAGAAAAAAAGGAGATGTTAACATTTATTCTGTGCATACACACACAAATACTAACTCTAGTCCCTTCATGTCAGCCCTCATTCTCGGGTCTTGATTCTTATCCCCTTCACCTGTGGGCTGAGCATGGCCCGACTTCGTCTCAGCTTTCCAGCGACTCATGAAGGAAGATTTGATAGCGAGCCGATGCCTTCGTGAGCCCTTTGGAGCTGGGTGTTCAGCTCTCCACGGAATTCTGAGAAGATGGGAGCTAGAATGCGGGGGTCAGGCGCTCGGAATCCTGACACCCTCTGCAGCTAACGCTATCTGCAACCCTCAAGGTCGGGAAATACTGGACAATGCGGCCGGGGACCCTTTATACTCCCCGCCCCTCCCCCATTGGCTGAGCAGGTGGTTCCTGGACGATTCCCATTGGGTGAAGTCTCGGAAACGGCAGACAGCGAGGGCCCAATAGGAGAGACAGAAGTGGGCGCTTCGGGCCAGGGGCTGAAGGCAGTTGGCCAAGGAGACTCGAAGGGCGGGAGCAGGGCGTGGGCTAACCCTGGAGGGCGTGGCAGGGCGGGGCGGGTCAAGGTGAAATGCAACCTAGACAGAAGCGGGAGGGTGGAGAAGGGTAGGGGGCGGGGTAAGAGCTGGTTACAGAAAGGGCAGGATGTGAAATGGCCTTTTTCCAGGGGCAGAGTATCCGAAGATGTGGTTATCAAAGATGCGGTGAAACCCATGTGAAATTGTTCATTACAGATTAGGAAGTAAGCACAAACCTGTGCTCACCTTGCTTATTGGTAATTCGCCCTTTTTCTTTTGTCCAAAAATTGGCTCTGAAATCGGCTCTTGCTTGATATACTCAAAAACCCTGAGTTCAACTCACCCCGCCCCAGTTGCTAAGATTATTAAGAGGGAAGCTGAGGTCCATAGGGATCAAAGAGCAGAGGTATCACAGTTGGGTTGAGAGCCAGGATTGGGGGCCACTCAGGGCCCCCTGGGTGGCTCAACTGGTTAAGCATTGACTACTAGCTGAAAAGTTGGCAGTTCGAACCCGCCCACTGGCACCTCAGAAGACAAACCTGGCAATCTGCTTCTAAAAGGTCACAGCTTTGTAAACCTAATGGACCAGTTCTACTCTGCACACGTGGGGTCGTCACGAGTCAGAGTCAACTATGACAACTAACAACTATAATAGGCCTCCCTAGCTCCCACACCTGGTGGCTCCATCTGGAGTTTTTCTTGCACTTGAAATCTACTCTTTGGACGTTATCTTACCTGTATACACTTTTCCACTGCCACAGCCAGTCGCCCCAACCCCTCTTCCATCTTCATAAGCAGCACCATAGGAAGTAGGCAACTCTCCTGGGTGTAATGCAGCCCCCAGTGGCCGCTGGGAAATGGCTCCAGACTCAGGGTTGGCTATCCAAACAAGTCTCTAAACTGTTCTTATTAGCATTTTATAAACCAATTTTTAAATCCTCATCCTCACTCTCATCTCAAAATCTCTTGAGTGTTCCAGGAGAGATTCTTAGCCCTAGGTAATGAAATGGACGTCATTGCCCTTTGTTTCCATCAAAGTCTGCACCTGCCAGGCTAAGCCTGGAAATTGTTCAGTCTAGGTTGGTGGTAACTTTGAGAAACCACCCTCCAATTGCCTGTGAGCTGCTGCTTAGAAATTTTTTTAAATGGCAGGATCTGTTCTGGGTGTGAGAGTAATAATAATGAGATTGAAAATGGGAGTTTAGGTGAGAATTGAGTGAGCAAAAGGGAAAAGGTTTATAATAGGTATTGTTTCAAAAGGCAAGTGCATTACTAATTGGGTGATAAACAGACCAGTTGCCCACCACTGAATTTTTAACCTCCTTCACGTTGGGACACTTAGTGGCATCTCTTCTTGAGAGCACACACAGACTAGAGCTTCCTCAAGGGGAATCATCAGAATAGTTGAGCGTGTTTATATGTGTTCTGTTAAGAGTGGAAATGTGTTTAACGCCCTTCTCACCGCCTTACCATCATCAGCAGCCGCTGTGTACACAGCCATGTGTGGCTGGGCAGACTCCAAGGCATCACTTATCTTTTGTTCCTCCAAACTCCACAGACTTTAGGCCACATCCCATGCTGTTAATTCTTATAGTCTTGTTACACCTATGCACTGATGTCGTTAAAGCTAATAACTTTTTCTTTGCTAATGCTCATGTGCACACATTTGAGGGTTAAAATCAACTCCTTCAACAAACATTTAATGTGTCAGGCATTGTTCCAGGAGCTGGTGGGTCCTGTTGCTACATGAGAAGTGACCTGTGATGGCTCTTGATGGACCAGCAAAAAGCTGCTTGGTTTAACAGAGATGGTAGTCCCAAAGTGGATGTGTACTCACACTCCACAAGAGAAGGCCAAAGGAGGGAGTCCACTAGATACATTCCTGCACTTTCCTGGGGGAATATGGGCAACAGGGGTAGAAGATGTTGATATAACTATGCAATTCTTCCCCATATCACCTCAACTTTCTTTTTTCCTACCTGATGCAAATGTGGGTGCTGGAAGCAGGGATGATCACTAAGCAAAAAACCAGTTATACCTTTAAACATTTATACTAGAATTCCTAAGGGCCTGATGGGTTGGAACCTGCCTTCACCCCATCTGGAAAAACTGGGGTTGTCAGTGAATGCAGCTGTCTTGCCTGGCAGTTGATAGAGCCCACTAGCTCTGTACCCATGTGGCTCTATTCTATATGAATGGGAATGGGCTGTGGGAGAGGCATCTGGTATTGCTGCCAGCAAACTGGGTCAGGAAAGTGGCTGAACAGCAATAAGAAAACCCATTTTCACTGAGTTGATTCCAACTCATGATGACCCTACGTGTTACAGAATAGAACTGCTCCATAGGTTTTTTTTTTTTTTTTTAACGCTAATCTTTACAGAAGCAGACTGCCAGGACTTTACTCTGTGGCACAGACAGATGGGTTCGAACTGCCAACACTGAGGTTAGTAAACCAAAAAATCTGTTGCCGTCGAGTTGATTCCGACTCATAGCAACCCCACATAACAGAGTAGAACTGCCCCATAGGGTTTCCAAGGCTGTAATCTTTACGGAAGCAGACAGCCACATTTCTCTTCTGTGACACGGCTGGTGGGTTTCAACTGCCAACCTTTACGTTAATGGTCAAGTGCTTAACCACTTTTTGCACCACCAGGGCTCCTTAGTAGTCAACTGCAAACCATTTATGCCACCCAGGAACCCTGGCTAAACAAAAGCCCCTTCCAAAGGTGGAAAAGCTTGGTTTAAAGTCAATGACAAATGGAGAGGAGAATTAGTAGCTGAGGGGAAAGGAATGAATACATGGGTTATGCAATGAGGGAAATTCAACATTACATTGGTGTCCTGAGAGAGACTCAGAGCAAGAGAATGATACAGCCTCTCAGCACAATTTTACCAGATACTGAAAAGAGTGAAGCCATATGTTCGCCAAGATCAACCATGCTTCTGGAAACTGACAGTGTTAAACAGAAGCCTGCAAACCTCAGTGGGACATTTTAGTTATACGATGATGATAAACTGGACTAATTATAAATGACTGAACGGAACTCTAGTAATATGCCAGCATATTTCGACTCATACCTCAGGTTACATCTACTACAAAGGTTATCTTTTGGGAAGGAATTTCTGGGAACTATTCCCATTAGGGAGTCCTGGTGGAGCAGTGGTAGACCATGCTGTGTAAAACTTCCAGCAGACTGATTACTAACTATAAACTTGCTGAGCAAATGCTTAGATAGGTCCCCGGTTATACAGAACAAAATATAGCCAATGGCATGCTCAACATGCCACAGTGTGCTATGCACAAATACACATCACCCTAGTTTCTATGAATGGAATGCTACTGAACTAAGAAGACAATGGGATTCTGATAGGAACCATCACCTCCTCCCTAGTCCCTACTACTACCATCTAGCACCTCAACTTCTGCCTTAACTTTCTCACTGGATCTCCTTTTATTCACATTTCTTTTCTACAATCTGCTCTCCATTCTGAAAACAGAGACACAGCTAAGATTTGATTGTGTACTCTGCCCTCTCCACCTTTAAAACTCCTTGACTTTTGAGTTCGACAAATGACAGAGTATCTGAAGGTGTTCATGTGTTTGGGACCCTCAACTAGTCATGCCTGGCCCTCACAAGATAACTGAGATCTTACTTCCAGGGTCCCTCAACTGCCTGGTTTCTACTAACTCACCTGGATAGCCTCTCCTTGGCATTGCTCCCTCCTCTGTCCTATTTTTCATCTTGTTATAACTTAGAGATCACATCTGGCTGGATGCACTGACACCAGTCTTTGGCTATGGCAGGGAAATAGCTGCTTTGCTTTGCTAAACTCTTAAAATTTATTATTTCATTAATGCTTTGAGGTGGATTTTCCAATCAAAGGGAAGCCACGTGGATAGAAAATTTCCTTAAAGTCATCAGTAGGTAAGAGCTGGGTCAGGATGTAAAGAGCACACTCTTGACACAGCTCCAGAGGCAAAATAACCTGCCCATGTGATATATATGTAACACATCTGACCAAAAAGATTAAAAACCTTTAACTCTCAAAACTCAAGGATGACATCATTAACCATTCTGGAGATGTCCCAGCTTCCCACATTGAGACAGGAAAGGCTTTCTATGGGCTGGACTATGACTACAAAGGGGAGTTGACCTTACCCACAGAGACCAGGTTCCCATAGGTCTCCAGCATCACGTCTCCACAGCTGGCCCTCTCAGTTGGGGTCAATTGCTTCCACACTCTCCAAGTGAAACTCACAGCCACACAGGTGAACATGCCCAATAACTACAACACTCTTCAAACTGTCTGCACTTAATTATGCAGAACTTAATTCTAGACCCCATATTGTTTTAGTTGAAATTATAGCTGAGGCTGGAGGCCACAAGTTTCAATAACAGGAACAAAGAGAGGGTGAGAAATTGTTGACAAATGTGATATGGAAATACACAGCATTGATTTGGCCATTACATTGTTAAAAAGCCAAAAGCTGGGAATATTTGCAAGTCATACAACTTGAAGACATTGAGGAAAAAAAAGAATTGTCGTTGTTAGGTGCTGTTGAGTTAGTTCTGACTCATAGTGACCCCATGTGTAACAGAACGAAACATTGCTTGGTCCTGTGCCATCCTCACAATAGTAGGTATGTTTGAGCCCATTGTTGTAGCCATTGTGTCAATCCATACTTATATGGCACATGCAAGGCCCTTACCAGACTTCCTCTATACCTTGTCATCACTGAATTAAATGCTGGTTTGTTTTCTAACAAGTTCCACTGTGATTTTTTTTTTTTTTTTTGGGGGGGGGGTGGTTACAATGGTTTAGACATGTAACCCTTCATCTCAAAGCTGTGATTCTTTTGTTGCAGGAAGCTCTATTTGCTTAATGTGTGTTACAATGATTTGAACTTTCCCAGCATTTTGGTAACATTTAACTCATTCTGACATGCCAGTCCCACTATCCTTTGAGCTTGCAAGGTTCACCCTTGGTTGATGTTTGAGACTCAAGGTTCTGGTAAGTTTCCCACCATTCACAGAGATGATGAGTGGCTCACTATGCCTGAATTGTTTTTGCAAACAGTGTGGTTTATTCCGAATACCTTTTTCATTCTGGGAGTGTGCAATTTTGGTTAAGTGCTACACAAATAGCACCAATGTGGCCAATCCCTGATAAAAATCTAGAGTATTGAGTCTCCAGTGAGCTTCCCTGGTAGACATTTCATGTTTTGTCACAACTTGCTGATGGAGGTTAAATTAAGCATGTGCTGTGTGACAGCACTAGGACAAGACTCTCGATGATTGCACCCGCTTTCTTGATTGCAGCCCATACATTTTCCTTTGCTGATTTTTGTATCCCTTTGCTATAATGGGAGCCCTTGTGGTGCAGTGGTTGAGAGCTCAGGCTGGTAACCAAAAGTCAACAGTTCAAATCCACCAGCTGCTCCCTGGAAACCCTATGGGGTAGTTCTACTCTGTCCCATAGGATCGCTGTGAGTTGGAATCAGCTCGACAGCAACAGTTTGGTTTTTTTTTGCTATAATATAGTCTTGAGTATGACAATAAGCTGAGTCCTGTGAGTCTTCCCAGCAAATCACAGAACCTTGGGGTGGTCTTGAGGACCTCTATGGTTATTTACTATGATTTCTAAAATTTGAAAATTAACCAGGTTAGCCATATACAATCCACGTAGATCCTCTTGCAGGTCAACATATGTCACACATGGTGCCACCTGCATACACAGCTTTGTGGTAAACACTGTGTGAAGGAGCCAAAAATAGTAATACTTTGCTGTGTGCAGTCATTCACTAAAACATGAACTGAGCATCTACTAAGGAATAAAAAGGTAGAATGAAGAGCACTGGGCAGTGGCTGAATGTGGGGATGATTAATGGAAAGGAGAGACGACTGCGAGGTGTCTCACTTAGGCAACATGGCAGAAGTTAGTGGG
This sequence comes from Trichechus manatus latirostris, assembly GCF_000243295.1. NCBI lineage: Eukaryota > Metazoa > Chordata > Mammalia > Sirenia > Trichechidae > Trichechus > Trichechus manatus. The sequence goes on from NW_004444112.1 coordinate 4,420,072, forward strand.
ATTCATGGAGATGTTTTTTCAGACATCTCAAACACATCTAAAACTATATATGCATCTTAGCCTTTCTTTACTTTCCTCCCTCAAATTCATGTGTTATCCTTATTTTCTACACAGATATGCAGAATAATATGCAGGCAATAAAAAGAATGAGTTTGGCTTATCTCATTCAACCTGCAGGGAAGCCAAGATACATTGTTAAATGAGAAAAGTCACAGGAAAATGTACATTGCAAGATCCAATTTTGGTAAAAGCGTGACCAGGAAAACAAAGATCCGCCCTGTGAGAGGCAATATAGTAAAATTGTTAACGGTATGGATTCTGGAGTCAAACTGGACTCCAATCCCTACTCACATTTAATAATCATCCGATCTTCGGTATATTCCTTAAACTTTCTGTGCTTGTTTTCTGATGGGTAAAATGGAAATAACGTACCTAACACATACAGTTGTTGTGAAGGTTAAAAGTTGATGTATGTAAAACATTTAAAACAATGGCTAATATATAATGATACTATATTTTTGTTTGCTCATTTGATTATTATGGGACCATCTGCACAGCCACGGACATGGCTACATGCTACAAGCATACAGGCTCAATGTGCATGAATACAGGGAGGGCGTGGAAGTATTAGCAGTGGGTAATGGCCATAAGAAACATTCAGCCTGGTTACACAGATTTGGGGGTCTTCTGTAGATCACCAATACCAAAATGCTTTCAGGGGGGTTAAGTTGTAAGTGAGAAAATCAATGGCCAGAGATGGATCCTGGAAAGCAAAATGTTTTAAGAGATGGAAGGAAGACACACAGCCTGTGCAAACAAAGGGCAGGAAGCCACAGAAGCCAGGAGTGGACTTTCAAGGCAGGGAAAAGAACAGCAGTACACAGCCCCAACAAGGGAATGAAGGGCAAAACGGACCTTTCTGAGACCTGCCCAAGTCAGGTGATGGTGGTGGAAGACATTCTGGTCATCTGCGAAAGGGACAGGAAGACGCGGAGAGAGAAGCCTTACAAAACATATTCACAAAGTGTATTTGTGAGAGAAAGAAGACGGAGACGGAAAGGGCAGAGCTAGAAGGGCAGGCAGGGTGGAAAGAGGCTGGGAGTGAGACTGGAGACCTAAACACAGGTATAGATTATGGGAAAAGTTGGTCAAGAGGGAGACATTAAAGACTAAATAATGGGGGTATAAAAGAAGCTGAGAGGTCCTAGACAAGTTGGGAGAGGATGTGGTCAACAAAAGACGGGAAGGGTGATACTGGAAGAGAAATGACCCCTTCTCCTTTGAGGCTCTAACAAGGCCTAGAGAGCTATGGAATCCCACACACAAACTATTCCTGGAGAGCACAATACTAAGTGATTTATAGATCTCCCTAAGTTGTAAGTTCAACCCTCAGAAATATTTGTGGAGCCCTGGGTAGAAGACTCTAGGCATCCCATTCCTCCAGATAAGTTGGGATTTCTATTACAAATTTAACACAAACTACCAAAGTACTATGACTTTGGACTACACTGTTTTGTATTTCTTGAGTCCTTCTATGGCACTGTTAACTCAGAAAAGAAATAGAAAATGTAAGAAAGAGCCAAATGAAAATTATACAACTGAAGAATACAAAAACAAAATGAAAACTCACTGCAGAAGCTCAATAGCAGATTAGAGATGACAGAGGAAAGAATCAGTTAACTTAAAGAAAGATCAAAAGAAAGTACTCAGTCTGAACAACACAGAGAAAATAGACTGCTGTGGCATGGTGGTGGGGGGTTATCATAGCCTCAGGGACCTTTGGGAATATAATAAAAAACCTAACACTTGTTAGAGTCGGAGAAAGAGTGTGGGGGTGAAGATGTAATAGTTGAAAATTACCCACATTTAACAAATGGCACACACCTACAGATCAAAAAACGTGAGCAAATACCAAACAGGATAAATTACATGCCAAAAGAATTATAAGCCAAGACACATTATAATCAAACTTCTGAACATTACAGACAAAGAAAAACATTTTGCAAGTAGCTAGACAGAAATGATGCTTGGTGTATAAGGGAACAATGGTTCAAATGGCTGAAGATTATAATCTGAAACCACGGAAATCAGAAGAAAGTGGCATTATGATTTTCAGGTACTTAAAAGAATTGCCAACCCAAATCCTATATCCCACAAAAATATCATTCAGGAATGAAGGGGAAATAAAGACATTTACAGACAAAGTAAAACAGAGAAAGTTTGTTATCATCAGACACGACACAGAAGGAAGGCTAGAGGAAGTTCTCCAAACAGAAAGGCAATGTTAATAGTAAAAGGTTTGAGATTTCAGGGAGGAAGAAAGAACAATAGAATGGGTAAAAACAGCACAGACTATGCTTCTCGTGAGTTTTTAAAAACATATTTGACAGCTGAAGTAAAAATTACATCATCCAACATAGTGCTCAAGAAATACTTAAGAAAATTATATTAAAGACTAGAGAGTGTAAACACACCGAATGAAGTAACATTAGTCAAAGTGCTGGAATGTTGATAACAGTAGACTGTAGTAAGTTACATATATACACTGAAATATATTTCAATGTATATACAACGCTATCAGTGAGAAGATAGTGTCTATATGCCTAGAAGGAAGACCAGTTAATCAACTATTATTCAAATTTATGCACCAATCACTAAGGCCAAAGATGAAGAAACTGAAGATTTTTACCAACTTCTGCAGTCTGAAATTGATCGAACATGCGATCAGGATGTACTGATAATTACTGGTAACTGGAACGAGAAAGTTGGAAACAAAGAAGGATCAGTAGATGGAAAATACGGTCTTGGTGACAGAAATAATGCCGGAGACTGCATGACTGAATTCTACAAGACCAACGACTTCTTGATCGCAAATACTTTTTTTCAACAATATAAATGGCAACTATATACGTGGACCTTGTCAGATGGAGTACACAGAAATCAAATCAATTACATCTGTGGAAAGAGACAATGGAAAAGCTCAATATCATCAGTCAGAACAAGGCCAGGGACTGACTGTGGAACAGATCAGCTGTTCATAGGCAAGTTGAAGTTGAAGCTGAAGAAAACTAGAACAGGTCCATGAGAGCCAAAGTACAACCCTGAATATACTCCAACTGAATTTAGAGATCATCTCAAGAACAGATTTGATGCACTGAACACTAAGACCAAAGACCAAACGAGTTATGGAATGACATCAAGGACAACATACATGAAGAAAGCAAGAGGTCATTAAAAAGACAGGAAAGAAAGACCAAAATGGATGTCAGAAGAGACTCTGAAACTTGCTCTTGAATGTTGAGTAGCTTCAAACAAACAGAAGAAATGATGACGTAAAAGAGCTGAACAGAAGATGTCAAAGGACAGCTCGAGAAGACAAAGTAAAGTATTATAATGACATGTGCGAAGACCTGGAGATAGAAAACCGAAAGGGAAGAACACGCTTGGTATTTCTCAACCTGAAAGAACTGAAGAAAAAATTCAAGCCTCGAGTTGAAATACTGAAGGATTCTACAGGGAAAATATTAAATGACACAGGAAGCATCAAAAGAAGATGGAAGGAATACACAGAGTCACTATACCAAAAAGAACTGGTCAACATTCAACCATATCAGGAGGTAGCATATGATCAAGAAATGACAGTACTGAAGGAAGAGGTTCAAGATGCCCTGAAGGCATTGGCGGAAAACCAGGCTCCAGAAAACTGACGATAATGCCAACTGAGATGTTTCAACAAACAGATGCAGCGCTGGAAGTGCTCACTTGTCTATGCAAAGAAATATGGAAGACAGTTACCTGGCCGACTAGAAAAGATCCATATTTATGCTTATTCCCAAGAAAGGTGATCCAACTGAAAGTGGAAATTATCTAACAAAATCATTAATATCAAAAATTTTGCTGAAGATCATTCAAACGGCTGCAGCAGTACATCGACAGGGAACTGCCAGAAATTCACGCCGGATTCAGACGAGGACGTGGAACCAGGGACATCATTGCTGATGTCAGACGGATCCTGGCTGAAAGCACAGAATGCCAGAAAGATGTTTATCTCTATTTTATTGACTATGCAAAGGCATTTGACTGTGTGGATCATAACAAATTATGGATAATACTGTGAAGAATGGGAATTACAGAACACTTAATTGTGCTCATAAGGAACCTGTATATAAATCAAGAGGCAGTTGTTAGAATAGAACAAGGGGATTCTGCATGGTTTAAAGTCAGGAAAGGTGTGCATCAGGGTTGTATCCTTTCACCATACTTATTCAATCTGTATGCCGAGCATGGACTATATGAAGAAGAATGCAGCATCAAGATCGGACGAACACTCATTAACAACCTGTGTTATGGTGAAGAGGACTTGAAGCACTTACCGGTGAAGATCAATGACCACAGCCTTCAGTATGGAAGAAAACAAAAATCCTCACAACTGGACCAACAAGCAACATCATGATAAATGGAGGAAAGATTGAAATTGTCAAGGATTTCATTTTGCTTGGATCCACAATCAAAACCCACAGAAATAGCAGTCAAGAAATCAAAAGACACACTGCACTGGTAAAATCTCCTACAAAAGACCTCTTTAAAGTATTAAAAAGTGAAGATATCACCTTGAAGACTAAGGTGCGCCTGACCCAAACCATGGTATTTTCAATCGCCTCATATGCATGGGAAAGCTGGACAATGAATAAGGAACACTGAAGAAGACTTGACGCCTTTGAATTATGGTATTGGTGTAAGAATATTAAATATACCATGGACTGCCAAGAGAATGAACTAATCTGTCTTGGAAGAAGTAGAGCCAGAATGCTTCTTAGAAGCAAGGATGGTGAGACTATGTTTCACATACTTTGGACAGGTTATCAGGAAGGATCAGTCCCTGGAGAAAGATATCATGCTTGGTAAAGTAGAGGGTCAGTGAAAAAGAGGAAGACCCTCAATGACACAGTGGCTGCAACAATGGGTTCAAGCATAATGATTGCGAGGATGGCACAGGACCGGGCAGTGTTTCGTTCTGTGGTACATGGGGTCGCTATGAGTCGGAACCAACTCGATGGCACCTAACAACAACATACGTTGAAATAGCTAGAATAATCACAAAAAAGAAGAAAAAAACTATACAAAGAAATATACTCAAATTATAGACATATTGAGATAGAATTCTAAAAAAATGTTGAAGTAACACAGAAGGCAAAAACAATGCGAAACAAAACAAAAACACAAAAATAACAAAAACAAGAGAGGAGAGAGAAACATGAGAAAAAGTAGGAAACAAATCATAATGGCAGACTTAAACCATAACATATCAATAATTACTTCAGATGTAAATGGCTTAAATATACCAATTAAAAGACAGGAATCAGCAAAATGGGTTAAAAAGCATGACCGGACTTCAAGCTATTCACAAGAAACTGACTTCAAATGTAATGATATAGGGAAGGTTGAAAATAAAACGATGGAAAAATATAAACCATGCAAACATAAATCATAAAAAGCACGATTGGCTATATTGGTATTATATAAATTATACTTAAAAGCCAAGGAAATCAACAGAAGCAGGACATGACATAACAATAAAAGGGTCAATATATAAAAAATATGTATACAGCAATCCTAAATATGTATGCACCAAGTAACAGAGCTTTGAATTACACGAAGCAAAACCTGACAGAACTTAAAAGAGGAAGGGACAATTCCACAATTACAGTTAGGGGCTTCAGTACCACTCTAGGAAATTTACAGAAATACTAGACAGAAAATCAGCAAGGGTATAGAAAATCTGAATGATACCATCAACCAACAGGATCTCATAGACATTTATAGAAAACTCAGCCCAACAACAGCAGAATACACATTTTTATCAAGCACCCATGGAGCATTAAACAAGAGAGACAAATTTTATGGGTCATAAAACAAAGTTCAACAAACGTAAATGTTTTGAAATCACGCAGAACATGTGTTCAGACCAAACTAGAAATCAATAACCAAAAAAAAAAAAAAAAAAAAAAACCCAGGAAATACTACAAACTCTGGGAAATTAAAAAGTATACTTCTAAATAATCCATGAGTCACAGAGGACGTCTCAAAAAGGATCAAGAAATATTTAGAATGGAATAAAAATGTAATTGAAACTTATGGAAATTTGTGGGATGGAGCTAAAATAGTAGGGTGGAAATTTGTGGGATGGAGAGTCAAAGAAGAGTAGAGAGAAGTCACTTTTTTCGACTATAAGATTTACCACATAGCTACTGTAATAAAATAAAAAAGTAGATCAGGACCAACACAAAGTACTTTAGGTGTTTAAAATCACATGAATAAAAGGTTTGTCTTTTAAAACTTACAACAGTCCTAACTGTGCAATAAAGTGTGCCCATTCGTTTGTCTTTATCTCATTAAATATAAAAAAGCATTTCATTACCAAACCTACATTATTTCCCACAGACTTAGGTTCTTGAAGAATAGAGACAATACTGTAGAACCAAGAAGACTTTTAAAAAGTTTTCATCCTTGCCCTCAACTGACTAAACTCTTCTGACACTAGACAGCAGTGAATGTATATAGAAGAAACATAAACTGGTGAGGCCCTTTATCCTGAAACAATACTCCCCTCTCCCCAGATAAAATTAGGAAGTAAAGACAAATTGTCATAGGCTTGGCAGAGAATCTGAAAGACGCTGTTTCCATTTTTTTCAATATTCTCTTCTACATTTCCTTTTTTAAAAAATATTCCTGAGGTAACTCTGCAGTGTAAACTGAGGAGAAAGATGTGGGTGAGGGCTTTCCTAAGTGCACAATGACCACTGGGTCTCTTTCCTGGATGAATTCTTAGATGTCAAGTCAGAGTCTAGGAGGGTCAATTTCTGACTCTTTAGATGACAAGCGATTTATCTGCCACAGAACACCTCCTCACAGGGATGACAACTGTGGGCTTTCCCTTTGGTATGAACGATCAGATGCTGAGTAAGATGGTTCCTCTGGCCAAAGATTTTCCTCAGTGGTTACATTCAGAAAGTCTTTCCCCAATAGGAGTTCTTGGATGTTGACTGAGGTTTGCCCACTTGTGAAAGGTCTTTCCACATCTGTTACACTGATAGGACTTCTCCCAGTATGAATCCTTTGGTGCTGAGTGAGGGATGAGCTGCGACAAAAGGCCTTCCCACATTCACTGCACTCATAGGGCTTCTCTCGCGTGTGGATGATAGAGTGTCGAATAAGATTTGTGCTCCAACAAAAAGTTTTCCCACATTCGATGCACTCATAGGGCTTCTCTCCGCTGTGAATCCGCTGGTGTCTCGTGAGGCCAGATCTGCGGCTGAAGGCCTTCCCACACTCAGTGCACTCATGGGGCTTCTCTCCAGTATGGATGGTATAGTGTCGAATGAGGTCAGCCCGACTACTAAAGGCTTTCCCACACTCTTTGCACTCAAAAGGTTTTTCCCCAGTGTGGGCCCTTTTATGTAAGATATAAGTGGAGCAGTGAGTGAAGGCCTTTCCACATTCGTTGCACACATAGGGCTTCTCCCCGGTGTGAATCCGCTGGTGCCTCTTGAGGTATGACCTGTGGTTGAACGCCTTCCCACACTCTGTGCACTCAAAGGGCTTCTCCCCAGTGTGGATGATGTAGTGGTGAATGAGGGCTGCACTCTCACAGAAAGCTTTCCCACACTCACTGCATTCATAGGGTTTCTCCCCAGTGTGAGTCTGTTGGTGCCACATGAGGTACGACCTGTGTTTGAAGACCTTCCCACACTCGAAGCACTCATAGGGATTCTCTCCACTGTGAATGAGGTAGTGTCGAATGAAGCCTGGCCGATCACGAAAGGCTTTCCCACACTCTTTGCACACAAATGGTTTTTCTCCAGTGTGGCTCCTCTTGTGCAAAACAAAAGTGGAGCGGTGAGTGAAGGCCTTTCCACATTCACTGCACTTATAAGGCTTCTCTCCACTGTGAATCCGCTGGTGCTGCGTAAGGTGTGACCTGCGGTTGAAGGCCTTCCCACACTCTGTGCACCCATAGGGCTTCTCCCCGGTATGGACCATGTGGTGCTGAAGAAGATATGTGCTCTTTCTAAAGAACTTCCCACACTCTGTGCACTCATAAGGCTTCACTCCAGAGTGAATCCGCTCATGCTGAGCAAGGAGACGTTTCTTATTAAACACTTTCCCACATTCCTTGCATACATAGGGATGTCTCTCTTCATGAGCTATGGCATCTTTAGCTCGTCCATGTGAGTCACCATCATAGACAGCATCTCCTGGAGAGACTCGGTCCTGCAGAATCCTTGAACATGCACCATCATCTGACCCCAATCCATCATGTTCAGGGCTCATTTTTCCAGGGAGCTGCTCTTTCTGGGGATCCATCCCTGGTCTCAAGTGTTGGTCCTGTATTTCTGGTGGCCCCTCCTGATCCCTGTCTCGTCCCAGATGGGGGTCCCTGGAGGCTCCCAGTGTCAATTGTCCCTGGTCTGAGGCTCCCTCAGACAAGGCTGGCTCAGGAGCAGTCAGCTCTGTGGTCTCAAGTTTTGTCTTGTCCCCTGAAAGACATCAAACATACAACAGGGCTTATAAGTAACGACAACAAAGAACAAACAAAACCATCACTTCAGTGAGAAAATAAAAACAGAAATAGTGTCTCTGTGCCTGTAGTGTTTGGACATCTCTGAAACCCAGGTTTGCCGATTCTTTCTTTCCTGGTCCTTGACATCTTGAAAGGGAGGCCAGAGGGTGAGTATGGGACAGGGGACAGGGAGTCTGGAGCAGAGACACCTTCTTAATTCCATACATGGCATGGGTAGACAAAGTTAATAATGACACTGTGTGTCGTGAGTCTGCTCTGAGGACATCTCACAGTGCTACAAGAACATTAAGAAGGGATATCTGATACAGCCCAAATAGTAGACAGGAAGAGATCAGGGGAGATTTCCCAGAGGAGGGACCCCACGCGCTGTGTCCTAATGGAGACGAAGGAGTTGACACAAAAAGAGCGGGAAGGTGGCTGCAGCCTTAGGAGACAGAACATACAAAGACACAGAGTCTTTTTTTTTTTTTTTTTAAT